>NC_061089.1:30410070-30480070 GCF_015104395.2 Macrobrachium nipponense
CTAACCAAACAAGTCTGTTTGACTTCACACGACTAAGCACAAATGTGGAGAGAATACCGTAGTACCTCATCGATTAAAATGTGGATTTTTTCATTTACTTCTATCGGGTGTATGCCGTGGCGAGTGTGCCAGGAGGAACAGCCCTCGCTTCTCTCCGTTTTACTATTTTCCGTGAAAACAATTCTCGCTGCCTCTCAACATTATTTCTGTGAAAGAGGAGTAGTTCAGAAGACGCTGCACATGACACCAAACGGCGCGGCATCGATTCACGGCGGGAGATTCCTCTGGTCCACATTGGACTCGGGTGGGCGTCGGCTATGCAATGCAATGCGGGGCGAGTGAACTTGCACTTACCGTGATACCTTCGTGATACCTTGTCCCCTTGGGACTGGCTTCCTTCTCGTTTTTGTTTTTGTTTGTTTGTCAACAGCCTTTATTTTCAAGTCTTTTACGAAACGAAAACATAGTTGACGAACTTTTTCTGTTTCTCCTGCGCCGCTGATGTATTTATATCTTATACTTTTTTATCGCTGCTTTATTGGCATTTCACCATACTTCTTTTCTCTGTTATTCTCTGTTTCTCATTAGGGTTTCCTCTCCTTTGACATCTTGCTTTGTGAGCCGAGGGCCTTTTTAGTTTGTCCAGTTTGAACGTGTCTAAATAATAACAATAATAATAAAGAAATGGTTGTGTTACCCATCTGTCCATCCGCCTGTGGTGTTTTCGCATGGTAACACTGCGTCCCAGGCTGTATATAGATACGCTTTGTGTAAGTTTTAGGTAAATAAAAGAATATCTGGGTATACATTTGCAACTGAAAAGTGTTTTAATAATTTACTGTATGCGAATTACACCGCTAAAATTCGAAATAGGGTATTATTTAAAGCCCGGGACGCATTGTTACCATGCGCAAACACCACTGGCGGATGGACAGATGGAAAAAAACAGAGTATAGGCTCGGCCTGATAATATTATATAGCCTTTTTATGCTGTGTTCAAGATTAAGTTTTATAGCGCATATTCTTGACTGTGACCGACTAATCATTTTTTCATTCACTTACCTATATAGCAGTTATTCGCAAAATTAGCATTTATTACTGACAATAAATACTGAAGCTGATCTCAGATTGGTTACAGCAGTAGTCCCAGGAGTAGTTTTAAGACCTGCAACCAAGTATCTGCTCATTTAAGTTGATACGTGTACCCTTGGAGAAGTTTCACCCCTTGGGCGGAAAGACCTCCATACTCTGTGTACACAGAGGATATAAATCCCTAGAGGAGACTGGCCCCTGGGCTTTTGACTAGGGAAAATACTTTTTTTTTTTAATTGCGTTTCCTCCATTATTTTCACGTTATGACACTTTCTTTTCATATGTCTAGGTACCTACCCCTTAAGTGCACACACACACTATATAGTATTATATATATATATATATATATATATATATATATATATATACATATATATATTCTTCTATTAAAACAGGATACGTCTCAAGTATAAAAAGCCCTTATCACTACTTGATAAGGGTTGGAGTCAGGCCACCGTAATATAGTCCTTTGCTTTAAGCCAGAGTGTTTTAATTGGGTTTTTATGCTTATGTGTATATATATATATATATATATATATATATATATATATATATATATATACTGCAGATATGTGTGCGCACGTGTATGTGAACGTACACGTGATAGAAGGTATGTGCGAAAACTGCATATCTGGATTTGGTGCAAAGTAGGTGGCGCCTGACAGGAGACCCGCACTGTCCCTGTGGCCACAGGGTCCCCCGCGCCGCCCAGGCGGTGTTCGATCGTGTGGCAGCGATTGCCAGCGATGCCACAGATGATGTAATGTGCGATCGATTATTCGTCGTAGAGTAATCTTGTGGCATCTTGCGTAACACGGCCTGGATGTATTCTTGGGTCGGTTCGTCTCTCTCTCTCTCTCTCTCTCTCTCTCTCTCTCTCTCTCTCTCTCTTGTCCTTATAATTTTTTTGCTAATGTATGAAGACTGTAAATTACTATATGCGAAAAGAAAGTCGAGTGGCGCACTTTACGTGAAGTATCGAATAGATTTACCATTAGGTTATTGTGAGGAAATGAACAGCTGTTCATTTACAACTTTGTCTTTTCCTTTTGGGTGGTTTTTTATTTATTTATTATGTATATATTTTTTTGCCTATCGTACATATATTTGTTGTCTAGAGTATTTTAATTTTAATTGTCGTTATAAGATTCACTCTTAATTAGCAGTATTAAAAATTCTGAGACTTCCAATCCTTTGAGGTCTTACAAACCTAAAAAAATCATATTTATTAAAAGATTTAGGTACTGCACCTAGGATCAACGTAAACTAGACACATACACGAAACCCTTAAAAATCTTATGTATACATGCACATATATATATATATATATATATATATATATATATATATATATATATATATATATATATATATATATATATATAAATTTTACATATGTATGTATGTGCATGTAAAAATAAAGGTTTTTTTGCCACGAAGGAAAAATGAAAAAGCGAGTATATATTCCATCGATTCATGGTTCTTATTTGAAGTCCTTTAAAATTTAATGTGATTCCTTTTAAGTGAACATTGAATTAGTCAGCCCATTTTTAGTTTTCTGTAAAAGAAAACTATTGTGCCATCTTTGTTTGTCCGTCCTTCCGCTCTCAGATCTAAAAAAAAAAAAAAAAAAAAAACTGCTGAACTGCTGAGGCTAAAGGCTTTAAATTGGTATTTTGATCGTCCACCCTCTAATCATCAAACATTGCAAATTGCAACCCTTTAACCTCAGTAGTTTTGATTTTATTTAAGGTTAAAGTTAGCCATGGATTGTGCATCTGGCAGCACTTTCTTGGAGCCATGGGACTCACCCTTACTCTACCTCATCTTTTTTTACTTGGGCGCGTCATTGCCGTCGTGTTTGCGCATTTCGTAGAGCATTGATTTTACCTAAAATTGATTAGGTAAATTTGGCATTTCGTTGCTTTTTAAGGAACAATTGTATATCGTATTCCGTATATTTGTGGTGTGTATTTAGAACTGATCTATTGTAGACCTTTAACATATTGTAGTCCGTGGTATATTTGAAATCGTATTATGTTCATCCTTCTTTTCTCTTTCATTTGTCATGTTTATTACTGTCACTTTTTATACTGCAAAAATCTCAAATTAATTCTGTAGCATATAGAGAAGCATGCATCCTTCTGTTCAATAACAGATATGTCTGTATATTCTGCTAGCTTTCCTTGTTCAAATTTGTCATATTTTTTCATTTCTTTTGAATTACTACTCTGCATACGAGTACTGTTTGCGTTTCACTCTACTAGTTATTTTTGCATGAATTCTGCGTTCAGATATCATTCATGTTTCTAAAGTATTCACTTCAGGCAAACTACTTCTTTTATTGCATGTCGGAAATCATCGTTCTGTTTTCCGTGTTATTTTCCTTTTCTTCTCCTTTTATCTCCTTTTTATCTTTTCTTGACAGGAGGACACTCAGCCGAAATCGCCGGTAAGTAACGAAGTATAACTGTTGGGATTCGCTTTTAGTTTGTGGGAGATAACCGCATTCCTTCTAACTCTTCGCAGGGATGTTAAATTTTATATCAAATCGTACATACGTACACACACACATGTGTGTGTGTGTGTATGTTTACATGTGTGTATGTGTTTGTATACGTAATTCACTGATGCTGCCTTACCTGTCATCATCATCATCATCGTCTCCATAATTGTCTTCAGTTCTAATGTCATTAAACTTCTTGGAAATGTTGACTTCATCTGCCATCATTCATCTATCTGTCGTTCCCTTTCCCCCAATTTTCCAAGGTTTCTCCTCTAGTTCCTCGTTTGGCTACTCCCTGATCCATCGTCCTCTTTTCACTTCTTTATTTTATTAATAACCTTATAATTTCGATTTTTTAAAATTTAATCTTGTCAACCTCCTTATCCTGTGCAATCTAACTTATCGGTGCAGTTATTTCTCTCTATGCTATTTTTCGTGCGCAGTACGAACCTTTGATACTGAAACTGCGGGTTTTTGTCTGTCAGCCGAAACCAGCCTTTTTGTTTACGCCTGAAAGTAATTTTCCCCTTTTTTTATTTAATTTCATTTCTAGCGTACAGTTTTCCTCCTCATGAAAAGGAATGTTTTTGTTGTTGCATCACTTCATCCCCATCTTATATTTCAGATTTAATACTTGTAGGTGATATAATAAGGTATATTTTTGCTCGTCAAAAATTCGTACTCACAGTCTTACAATGAGAAGGAAAGCGAAGCAGCCCTTGACGAGATCAGTTTGTTGCAAAGGGAACTTTTGCATCGGGGAAGGGCAACAAAGCGCGGGTCAGTTTTCCTAGGGATTCGGAGCATTTGTTGATGGATGGTTGTCATGGATGAGCGGTCTTCCTTCCTTCCTTCCTTCCTTCCTTCCACTGAAATTGGGAAAAATGTTCCTTCATTCGGGAGACTGCTTAAGTTCCGAGCGCGTATTGGACTGCATAGGTACACGCAAACTGCAACACACTACTGCTCATATTCACTAGATCTGTGGAAAATACAACTGTCCAATTCATGTGTGTGTGTGTGTGTGTGTGTGTGTGTGAATGGTTGTCAGTTAGGCAGAGTATGCATGGAGAAAGGTGTGCGTGTCCCTATTGATGTGTCAGTCATGGATTACATATCAACTTGCATAAGAGTATTCCTGGAAGATACATAAAATGTAACGTCCTTACAGCTCATCGAAACCCGTCGCACAATCAGTTGGTTAACAGTGCGAAAGGAAAGTATAAAAGATAAACAAAATACATAGGTTACGGACTTCTGTTTGCTTTGCCGCATCCTCTAATTGGTCTCCTTTTCTGACTACGCAGACCACGCTATGAGCTTCCTCGATTATGTTTCATGCCACTTTCTTCATGAGAGCTCTGGAAGTTACTTGGGGATTAAGGGGGCTCGGGTGAGGGAGGGGATACAAGTCCGCATTGGCCACAAGGCTCCTGTTATTCGGTGATAAGTCTCTCTCTCTCTCTCTCTCTCTCTCTCTCTCTCTCTCTCTCTCTCTCTCAGCTGGTGGTCGATAACGGCCCAGGTAAAGAAGGAAGGAAGAGGGGTGTTGTGAGTGCCATGTGTCATGACGTCAGGTGCCTGTCTCTGAAGACTTGGCCAAAAACGTTCTTTTAATCGTCATCCTCATCTGTTGTCTCATTATTAAGGTTTCAGACTCAGCTTTATTATTATTCTTATTATTCTAAAGATGAGCCCTATTCATATGGAACAAGGCCACTGTGGCCATCGACTTGAAATTCAAGCTTCCAACGAATATGGTGTTCATTAGAAAGAAGTACGGCGAGGTAAAGGGAAATGCAGAAAGGGGAGATCCTATTTGTTACAAAAAATAAATCAATAAATCAACAGATATTTTCTGATGCTGCATAAACGTTCTATGAAAATCTGATCCGTGTAACTGTCACATCGATGTTTGAAGAAATTAGTTTATATTGTGATTATTTTCGATCTATGATAGAATTTTTGCCGTTGTTTTTATTTTTTTTATTACATATCAACACCCTTCCATTATGATTTTTATGCCGTCATTATTATCGTCAGTATATTTAGATCAACCGTATGAGTAGACATAACCATCATCATAGTCACTGTAACAGTCTTCATCCTGTCACCGTTGTTTACATTGTTATTGTATCCCCCTTGTGTCCTGCGTCCAAATTTGCGTCTCATCATCGTTTCCGGTGTGTGTCATCTTTATCGTCATTAATACATTAATATAACTGTTTCGGGAATTATTGGTGATTGGAGCCCTGACTTTTATGTAGTGTTGTCTGCAAATTAAATTCCAGAGGTTGTGGGTACTTTTCACAGACTGCTTTTAATATCTAAGTTTTTGACTTATCCTCGACACCAGATCATAAACAAAGCAATTAGACCCAAGAGAAATTTTCGTCAGAATAAATGACTGCCAGAAAATGAACCGGCTGGAGAGAGTTAATACGGGGCGAGATGAAATGTTATTGCTGAACCGGAATCGTTACATGAGTCGCAACGACGGCATTTTCAGTTGTCCGATTTCCACGCGGCATTTTCAGTCACCCGAAGGTTCCGTCATCAGGATAACGTATAGATTAACAGACAAGCTAATCGCCCCAGTAGCTCTTGGGTCTTATTGTGATCCATTACCGCTTGCATCAGATATTTAAACACTTATAAGATCAGTTGTTAACATTGTGTGTTTTTTTTAAAGGATTGTTGGGGTTGATTAACACTACCACCACGCTTTGTTCTTTACAAACATATTTATTACACAAAAAGAGGTTGGTCAAATAATTGCCCTATTTGATTAGTTTCAGTGATACTGAGATGCTATGAATGGACAGCATATTCCTACGAACTTCCCAACTTCCTAACTAAAGTAGGTCGACATGATCTTGAGGACTGAAAGCAACCTGCAGTAAAGTTTAACACTTACATTTTTTTTCCCTTTGGTTGGTCTCACGTAAATTACAAGAGACCCACGCTAACAGAGAGCATTTGAAATAACTCTAAAAGAGAAATTAATCCAGGTCCCTTTTCTACCCCGGACACGTGAACAGGAACCAGAAGAAACTTCCAAACTCCTGCCGGCGCTCTCGCCCGGACCCAAGAGGAAGGTCGCCCCCAAGGAGGACGCCATCAGATTGAACGATCTGAATAAAGGAGCGGCAGGCGAAGGACCACGAGACAGGCACAACAAGAGTAACGATAGGAAGAGAAAGGACGAAGAAAAGGCTGGCAGAAGGGGAGGAGAAGAAGAGGAGAGAGTCGCTGAAGTTCCCAAATCGAATAACCGCATCAACTTCTCCGAGGACGTCTTCAGGCCGAAGCACAAGAGGAGAGAGAGGAAGGACTCCGACGATGAGGTGAAGCTTTCTGACATCGAGCAGATAGAAGAAGGCAGGGATAGGTGAGTCGTTTATGCAATTCTGGTGCTTACTTGAGTGTCTGTGTATGTGTCTTTGTGAGTGTGAATGGAATCACAAAAACCGCGACCATTTAGCACCTTGTCATATGATGACGAAGCACACGTAGATCATCAGTTTGCTTCCAGAGAAGGAAACACCACACTTGCGTTTAATGCTTCAACATATTTGACACCTAATTATAACATTTATATCCCTCTTACCTTTTAAGTATCTTGACACAAGTAGGTAGGAATCATTGACTCATTAGGCAGTGAAGGCCAATAGATTTCATGCACGATACTGGTGTAAACTGTGTTCCACAAGTAAATTGCTTATTACCTCCAAATTTAGCGTCAACCGGAACACTGTATTAGCCCTTCTCAGTCAGATATCTCAGCGCTGGAACCAGACGTCAAGCAAAAATCTTGCTCCTTAAACGGTAATTGAATGCCCAGATAACATCAGCAGGAGTAGGTCTGATGAGGAAGTTGACGTTTTCACTTTTTGTGATTATGATAACACACAGTGCCTTGGGACTCGAGTAAATTTTCATTGTTAAAAAGGAAAAGAGTAATAATAATTCACTACATATTTTGAATTACGGCTTTTTTTTATTGCCTGTTGAGATTTATGTTTCCCGCCATATGAAATCGTATGAGTGACAAATCTTAGTTGTGAATTATAACCGGTTTCCTTTCGAGATTTTTATTAATTTCTAATGCATTTTCGCCATTTCGGTTTTTTTTTTTAAGCTGAGTTCCCTACGGATATCAAAGTTACAACAATCGAGGAGGTAACAAAAATTGCAGAAAATTTAATTCGAGCATTTAAGCAAGAGACAATACAGATCCAAGACTATGATCGTGTGAGAACTGAGAGATATTGCACAAAGATAACTGATCTGGAAAGCAAAGGGCAACTGCAGCTGTTCCGTTGTTAGAAAGTGCTATTTTGGGCGCAGAAGAGCATTAAAACCAGGGCTTAGGTGGAAGGGAGCACTCAAGGGAAGTTTGTATTGGCATTTCTCCCCCTTCTGAATGGGACTTGAAGAAGATACGCCTGATTCTGTCATTCTTGATAAGAGAGCACTTTTGCTCTTCCTCCCATGACTGCCGTTTATAAACAAGAGTAAACCCACCAAGAGTAAACCCACTGCTGAACAGTGATATAGGTTAGTGTTAGATAACTCAGAAAAGAGGGTAAGCTCTCTCTCTCTCTCTCTCTCTCTCTCTCTCTCTCTCTCTCTCTCTCTCTCTCTCTCTCTCTCTCTCTCTCTCTCTTTCCACACGCAAGTCACCATATTTTTATACCAGCACTCCATGATAGTTAGGCTGAATTAGATGTTACTTATTGTGGGTTTCGTTTAACGAGCGAGTAATTGAAAATTAACTCGTGATTTCCGTAAAAGATGAGTTAAACTTAATCTCTTAATATAGCTAATTTCGGCGTTACAGGAAAGGCTGAATTTTATAATACTTATAGTTGGGTGGTATTACAACTTATATATATTCAGAAAACTCAGGGGTACGAGAAACCTAAGGAAAAAAAAAGTTGGTAGTGTAAAGAGTGGGGTGGTTTAAAACAGAAGGAAATGATGGACCTACTCGCGGCTGTAGGAAAAGGAATCAGCAAGATTCGATTACAGTTCGGAATCTTTTAGGTAGGTCAAGTCATGGAGAGTTTGGGGGTTCACGTGGATCTTTCTTTCGCGTTTGGCCAGCAGAGCCAGACTTTGGCTCGGTCGATCTGTCCTCAGTTTCCCGCAATTTGGTATTCGTCAGAGAAACCCTCCGTGGAAGATGCTGTTTGGAACTTGGCCGGCTCTGCTTCGGATTACATTTGAGCTTAATTCAAATTAGATTTCCACTCTGAGACTTAAGAATTCTCTGCGAGACGTCGCTATATAGTTTTCATGGCGCAATCTAGAGCCCATCGTGAACATTAACAAGACTATAAAACTGTTGGAACTGTCTCATAAGCTCATAAGAGAGATAGTCGGGGAGGAGAGAGATGAGAGAGAGAGAGGAGGAGAGAGAGAGACGAGAGAGAGAGAGAGAGAGAGAGAGAGAGAGAGAAGCTTCTCGTTAATTTGAAGAAAAGTGAGAAAAAGGACCAGATGCAGAACGAATGTTATTTTAAAAATACAAAAACCTAACGCAGTATTCAAGGGTAATATTGACTGCACTGTGCTCATTCTTTCAACGGAAACATGTTGAAATATCATTTGTAAATGGAGTACAAAGGTCGTCAAAATAAAGAAAATAGTGTCATCAGGGGAGACAGAAAAAGATGAGGTCATTTTAGGTCAAGGTTGGTTGCATGGTAGATATATATTCAAATAAAGTTAGACGGCGTTCATTACCAAAGTGCTTAAAAGTGTTAGCACTTTATAGGCTAGTTATGTATAATATATATATATATATATATATATATATATATATATATATATATATATAAATTGCTGAATAGAGTGAACCGCCTTGTGCAACTCCTGCAGTTGAGAGGAGGCCTTTGCGGATTTGGGTCCATCAAGGCCGTGCAAGAAAAACTTGTGCCAAGCACGAGAGTTTACCTTTTACTTGGGAAGGAAACTGAAGAGTTGAATCCTGCAATCTTGTAACTGAAAAGCAAGGAAATGATTTCATCTTCCTAAACGCCGTCTCCTCTAAGAGGAAAGACTATTAGCTTCAACACATATGCTGTATAAATTGAACTCTGCTGTTCATGGTAGTTGTTGGTCTAGTTTCAATACTTTATGGCCATATCAAGTTATGTTAGTAGCTATAGAATCTCCGAATACCAGATCAATATTGGTAAGATTACACGTATACATATAAAACAACGGAATACATAAAAAGCATAAAAGGAGACAATGCAAGACCACAGATACGATAGGCTCACTTATTTATAGCATATATAAATGTTCACATGTATTTTTACTTGTATATGTGTGTACGTGGAAGGGAGTCATGCGTGTGCATGTTTATGGATTATAGAATGATTGGCTCTGTCTGAAAACATATTACACATCGAGCCATTCATCAGATACATAGATGTGTGTGTGAGTGTGTGTGTGCGTCAGTGTAACTGAACCAAAGGCTGATATTGTAACATTAACCTAAGTTTTGAATCTGTAGAACTGCATGACTTTTATTCTCTTTTGCAAATTTTTTTTTTCTTTTAAACTAACTATCAGTTTGACTAATTAGATTTAACCATTACTATAATTTAGAAATTTACTATAGAATTATTGCATTTTGTGTGACCAGGGTAAACAGATGAGACCACACCCGGAGTAAACATGTTAACGTCATCAACTAGGCCAACTCAGCCTCGCCCAGAGCAATTTCTGAGCAATTTTCATCTCGGTGGCATCGATAGACCCCTATTTGATTATGTAACTTATCCTAAGAAACTGGTCATTTTGTAGTCATTGTCTGTTTGCCCGCGCTGCATTTTGCTTGTCAAAATTTCATTTGATCTTTCCTTTCGTTTCGAACTTTTCATTTGCAACCCCATTGACTCCTGTCTGCATGGTGTGGTGCCCTACACGTGAACCCAACGCCTCTCTCCCGATGGGCATTTCATTTCCTCGCTGCCATCATGACTAATCACCGCATTATCACCAACCCTTCAGCGACGACTTAAGCGGCCGGTCGTCCTCGGACGGCGAGAGTGACCCAGACGACGAGGAGGAAGCCTTTCGGGATGGATACACGTCCTGGGATGACACCATTTGCTCCAATCGCTCGGCCTACTTTAAGCTGTACTAGTAAGTAACGAGTAAAGTGAATGGAGAGAGAGAGAGAGAGGAGAGAGAGAGAGAGAGAGAGAGAGAGAGAGAGAGCAGAATCATTGGTATTGTAGGTGACACGAGCGTATTTGATATGCGATTTTTTTGTAAAGCGTCAGAACGTATAGCGACCTACTTTCTGCGTGGGACGCCCAAGAAAGGTCACGGAAGGATACGATACGATGCAATGCCAAAGGCCGCAATCCGAAAGGTAAGCGTTTCCGTACAATGAAAAGGATAGTAAGCAAAGAAGGTGACTTTGTGACAACATTTTCAAGTCAAGAGGGCCTCTGATTCTTGCGCAAAGGTCGGGTAAAGTATTCATGTCATTGATAGGTGCCATTAAAGCTCACGGCCTCGAAGGCCTCCCTACTTGCTTAAAGGGACTGTGTCGCGCAAGGAAATGGGCAGAAGGCAGCAAGCATGGCAGTCGCTCATAGGCCATGACTCCCTGCAATTTTAGACACCTAGTATTTAGGTTGAGGTACTGAGGTCGTACAAACACACACATACGCACACACACACACAAACATACATATATATATATATATATATATATATATATATATATATATATATATATATATATATATTATATAATTATTACTAATCTGGACCTTAAATGATCCGCAGAATAACCATGGCCGACAAAGATCTAAAATATGGAGTTCATTCACGATCACTGCAATAGCTATCGAAGATGTAGCTTGAAAGACTGTTATTTGTAGTAAATAACGTTTGAGGGCGACAGCAACCACTCAAAAGAAAGCCATCAGGCTGTCAAACATCAAGCTTTGATCTCGGTCTGAGAGATGTATCAAACAGGTAACTATTATTTCGCCAAACCGGATATAATGCACTAATAACAGTACATCACAGTGTCAATTCATCACTCTTTTAACAGTTTGTACAACCAGAATCGTATGGCTACGTCAGCTGTTCTGATGTAAACAAAAGGTTCCTGAAGTTTAGAGATTTTTTTTTATCTTTACTTTGCTTTCTAATAAATTTTTTTTTGTTTTAGAGCATTTCATTGTATTCATTTTAAATGCATTTTAATTTTGAGCGTCTGTTTCTTTCGGTTAGAATTATTTATTTATTTTTTTATTTACAACAAACGGTGATGTACAGTACACTTATGAGACATCGGACCTATCTTATTTGATTCAACATTTTAGCTTCCATTTATTTTACGGTATTCAGTTGTTTCTGTTTACTGTAAAAATTGTGTTATATATGATATATATATATATACATATATAATATATTATTAATATATATATATATATAAATATATATATATAGATATATATATATATATATATATATCTCATATATAACACAATTTTTACAGTAAACAGAAACAACTGAATACCGTAAAATAAATGGAAGCTAAAATGTTGAATCAAATAAGATAGGTCCGATGTCTCATAAGTGTACTGTACATCACCGTTTGTTGTAAATAAAAAAAATAAATAAATAATTCTAACCGAAAGAAACAGACGCTCAAAATTAAAATGCATTTAAAATGAAATGCAATGAAATGCTCTAAAACAATTTATTAGAAAGCAAAGTAAAGATAAAAAAAAATCTCTAAACTTCAGGAACCTTTTGTTTACATCAGAACAGCTGACGTAGCCATACGATTCTGGTTGTACAAACTGTTAAAAGAGTGATGAATTGACACTGTGATGTACTGTTATTAGTACATCACAGTACATCACATATATATTATATATATATATATATATATATATATATATATATATATATATATATATATATATACAGTTTTCACAAATATTAAGCTACAAATATCATTTAGTATCGAATTCATTATACCCTTGGAATAACTTACCCAAGGGGAATTAAAACTGGTAAGTACTTCGTCTCCGGCAAGGTTCGAACCGTTGCGTGGTTTAGAAACAACTCAGACAGTAGGTACTCAAAGGAAACAGCTTGAATCAATCCTGACGAGGACGAAATACTTATCAATTATATAGCGAATTGGATGTTAAACGGTATTTGTGATTAAATATGTTATGCATAATTATAGAAGTCACGCGTTTATGTTAAAAATTATTCCTGAGTTTGTGAAATGGTTCTTATGCGAAGAAGCCTCAGGATTATGAAATGCATCTTAATATGTGAGACACATTCAGAGCATGAGAACGAGCCTTTGAAAGTGCGGCAACAGTCGATAAAAACCGGTGAGTGGAACCAAGATGGAATAACACTGGAACCTCCCTTGAAAATGCGACATGACGCCACCGCCCGGCGGCGAACGACAAGAACTCTAATTGTTCCCAGAAACTCCATTGGTTATACTCTTCTATATTAACAATACTGTTTTCTTAGATGCAGTGATACTCTATAGCAATTATAACATTTCTTTTAGTTATAACATAATCCATAGAAGTGCCAGCAGATTAGGACAGTTCAGTCAATTGGAAGAGGACTGGGTTACCGAACGAAATACCAAATCCCTATCTTTATAACAAAGGACATCGGATATTGAAAACTGCCATACTAATAAAATCTGCGTTGAGAATACATACAACCTTTGCAAAATATGAAGAACTGACTTCCCACAGATACAGTTGCAAGTTTTGCTTTACTTGCAATTGTTTTCCATTGTTTCCACTTGTTTCAACAGACCTGGCTGCTGCAAATGTTGGTTACAACACAGAATTTCTGAACTTTAGTACAGGTTTACCACTCACAAAACCATAATGCTCAGGCATTGGTGATCTCTCACGAACATTACCATAGTTACACACAAGAAGACTTTAAAATCCCGCATAAAGCAATAGAAAAACTGGACTCGCTCATTACAGTCTCTTGAAAGATATTGGAAGAATGAAACTTAAACTGACTTGCAATATGCTGCGAGTTCAGCACCAAGTGTCAGAGGCTCGAGACTTCTGGAATGTTGTTTCCGTCCTGAGCTCTTCCATCAGAGCTGGTAAGTTACAAGAAATGCAACGGCGCTTTAGTTTCTAACATTTTTCTTTCCTCTTCGTTTTGATCTCCACCCCTTTCCCATTTATTTGCTTCATAATTTGCATGTGTTTTAGTAATGAATACTTTATACTGTTATGATAACGTTGGAATTGTGACTTAGAAAGACTTCGCAGAAGTAGATCATGTAGGGCTCGCTGACACTTTTGATGAAGTGTAACTGTTTTCATACTAGCAAACGCAATGAATATTAGCTCTGTTATGATCAACTCAATGACAGTTGTTACTTTTAACGATGTCTAAGCTCAATGTTACCTCGCAGGATTGCATGTGTACATTTTACATTTTACAATAATCCTACGAAAGGTGCTGGTTGCTGTATGGATCACATTAATGTTAACATTTTCTGTTATTTCTCCTTTTACCGAAGTACCCAGCGTGGAGTTATAGGAGGCAACAGAGGCGAAGACACCAGATCCAAAGCGTCCAGAGCGTCATCCCACAATTCGCTATCGTCACTTATCAGAGAAAAAATGGGGGTGAGTTGCTCGGCTTCGTCGCTTGTCTTTTAATTCTTTGGCAAACGGCAGAGGAAAAAGATGAAAGATTGCTTTTTTCGTTGCTTCTTTTTTATTCGTGCACAGAGACAGCAACAAGAAAAGAAGTCAATTTCCTAGGTAGTGACCCCAACAAAATTCAAGTTGTTATCTAGGGGGTCATTGTCTTTATATTGGATATTTACAGTCTTTTGTTTGACGGTAAAACCCTTGAGGGTAACAACGATGCAGGAAAGATCCCGAATCACTTATACTGGTAATACAAAACGCTAGAGTTGCGAAACTGAGATGTAAAGAATGTTAAGGGTTTGTAATCCAAGAAGATTGATACTTGTAACATATTTTTAAGACTGCTTATACATCCAGACAATGGTAAATTAATGGTCGATTTCCTGTGAAATTCATATTCTCGCAGAAGAGAGCACATGTGAAAAAATGAATATTTCACTAAATTAAGATGTGAGGCACAAAGATTTTGCAAATTTCTCAGGTCATCAACCAATAGTATTCATAGCATGACATTTTCAAAAAATGCATTACCAATAATTTTAATAGTAACTTTCAGTAACATCTAGAAATTCTCACTTCTATTGTAAATATTACCAAAATCAGCAAAGACTATTGGAAGCAATTTCTACACCACGTCGTATCAGACAAGAAAATGAATAAAGGCAGTTACGCTTATTATTAGGAGGCGGGGGGGGGGGGGACTTTTGGAAGCCATTAAAATCCTTAGTCAAAGCTATAATTGGAAATAAGCTCCGATATCTTTCAGATGCCATAGAAATGTAATTTCGAGACAACTATAAAACTTAACTGAGCTCGTTGTATCTGCCTTCCAGCGCCCACAGCTTCCGACCAACAAGAAGTCCCGGGCTGACCTGGGCCTCATGATCCTGGTCGCGGTTCTGTTCATCATCATTGTTGTGGGGATCTCCCTCACGTCTTACTTCTACAATCTGCATCTGTTAGAGGTTCGTCGTACAAAATATTCATTTAACCTCCTTCTCAGAATGGAATTGGAGTCCACGCTTATTTTCTGTTGCTATTTTCTATGAATTTAATGTTAAACAAAACATGGCAAATAAAAACGAAACATGGTAAATAAAACAAAATTTTTATCTGCCCATGATACTACTAAATCTGTCATCATAATTTGTAACTTGCAATCTTTTGATGCATGGCAGATATAAGTTTCAGTGCTTTGATGAAACAATTTAAGAGTAGTATTGGTAGAAATTCCATTACTGTTTAGATATAAGTATCATAACTCAAGAGGAATTCTTGTATCGTACTTGTGTAATGATTTAAACTGGAAATGTTTTTTTTTTTTTTCAAGTACATTTGATGTTTGTTTTTAATACAGCCTATGCTACATCTCCTCTCTTCGCGCTCTCAACTCTTTTTCTCCTACATTTTTTTTCTTTTGTCAGAACAAATTCATATTTTCATTGTACCTTTTGCAGATGACAATCTTTAGTTCTATAAAGTTTTTCGAGAAGTCAAGAGTGCTGCAGATTTATAATCCTAGCTGGGAGCCCGTCGTCACTGCTCATTTAGGCAGCCATTTACCCTTGGAATCCATTCCTGAAGACTGCACGCATTATCTGCATTACCTTCATAAGCACAACCATTCAATGTCTAACGAAGGACGTGATCATGCTGAATACGAGTAAGTTACATAACACGTTTACATTTTAGGAGAATGTAGCCTACTTATTATTTTTTTTAAGAAATTCGCATGATACAATCTGAGCAATAAGTCACTTTCAGTTATAAGAACTGCAACTTTTTAAAAGAAAAAAATTGTCTTTAAAAAATGTTAGCTTTTTACAGTAGAAAATGTCCTCATTCTAACAGAGACTTCGTTTGTTTGGAGTGGACGTCCTTAGCTCGCCTACAGCTCCGTAAAATGCACCGAGCAGGTGATGTCCAGTGCTATTCTGTGTGGTGGGTGGCTGCGAAAGAAGATTTCACTCTGCGAGACTGCCTGAACGTCGAGGATGAGCAGTATGGTTCATGGTGGGGCGGAGGAGAGATGAGTAACGGTGGCTACCCTCTCACGAATGCTAATGTTCCTCCTTCACACATGGTGACGGGAAAGTTAGGATCCCATTCATGGGGTCAGCTTCTACGTCGAACTTGGTTGTCAGACCGAGCTTCTCTTATGACTTTGCCGGATACTTTTCAGGGATACGTGTCCGTAAATCATGAATCCGATAAACAACTCTGCCTTGAATCTCGCCCCCATCCTCATCTCAAATCAGTCACACCCACTCTTGAATATTCATTCTGCACCGCACCAAACATGTCCGTTCTTTCTCAATTCTTGTATGATAAAGCTGTTCATGACAGGAGAATTGTCATAGAATTCACGCAGGGTCATGTGAACCACAGTGTCATTGATGATGAACATAAGGAGTTAAACAAGACAGCAAACAAGACGATGACCCACAATACCACTCAGAACTTCTCGGAAGTCTTTGGAGAAGAGACAATAAATCGCGTTAAAGAAAGGATTGATCAGCCTGTTTGGGTTCCTTGGATGCCCCCTGATAAGCCAACACTGACACAGGATGCAGTTCTGAAATATGTAGAAAGTATAGTCAATCATGACTATGGAAACTGGGGCCATATTCTTCTGCCTCCTACCTGGCAGGCTCGTCCAGGTGAATTAACGTTTGATTCCAAAAGGTTTCCAGATCCAGCTGCCATGGTAAATGCCCTAGAGAAGAAAGGCTTCCGTCTAGCGTTAACAATTCATCCATTCGTCAGTGTTCACGCCACAGCTTTCTCTAACGGAACTCAAACAGGGCTTTGGGTTCGTCAAAGCAAGTCCCAGCTTCCAGCGCTAGCAAAGTATGATGAAGTACATCCCACAGTTGTCACAGATTTTAGCAACCCCAAGGCAAAGAACTGGTTTTCATCTCGCTTGAAAATCTTGCAGGACACTTATAAAATTGACCGCTTCCACCTGCAACCAGCTGATGCTCATGCACTTCCAGCTTACCATGAGTATCACCTCCCACTTCCAGGACCTGACTCAGTGCTCGTTCACTTCATGGCTTCAGTTACTTCAATATCGGCCCCAATGAGCTCAGAAGCAGCAGTCACTCCACCCTTGCCACCGACATTTTTAACACTTGGACATGCTGATGGATCATGGAGAGGACTGGAGACTCTCATCCCTCGCATTCTAACTCTGACCACCCTTGGCTATCCGTTGATTGACATTGGAGTGATTGGAGGGCTGGCTGAAGCAGGCCATGTTCCCGAAAGAGAACTCTATATCCGCTGGATTGAAGTGGCAACTTTCTTACCAGCATTACAAGTAAGTTGCAATTTGCTCTCGGGTCTGAGTCTGTCATGCTCGGTGCTAGTTGTCTGGTCATTTTGGGGTCAAGCAGTAATGAAGTTAAATGCCTTTTATTTATGCATGTATGTTTGTGGTATGAATAAAAAAAAATTCCTCCGCGAATAGTAAAGTCACATACTTTTTAAATTGAGCATAAAGCAAAAAACGACCATATCTCCTCACCTCAAGACATTGTAAAAGTGCATTGGCATGTTCTCAGAATAAAAGAAAAAACTTTTAACACTCAGAATATTTTCCTCTTTGCAATTAAATAAAAAATAAATAGATAACTGAATCACGAACATTTGGAACGTGATGAATATATAAATAAAGGTAAAAGCCAGGAAGGAAAGTTGAGTCGAAAGATCTCGCAGCACTCCATCGTTTCATTTTCTTTCGTGGCCTTTACCTTTATTTATATATCTATGTATATTTTTATATATGTGTGTGTTTGTGTGTTGTGCATATGTGTATATAGGCGTGTGTGCAATAGATGCACTGAATAATATAGCTAATGTGACTTTTATATGTCATTTAAAGAGATTATGATAGATCAAGTCTGTGTCATATTTTTGGTAGTCTCTCATAAGCGCGACATACTCACCGAGGCTTCTCAAATTTTCCAGGTGAACGTCTTGCCCCGGATGTACGGCGAAGAAATGAAAGCTCTCACTGTGGAGTATAACAAACTCCGGAAAGAAGTGGTGCTTCCTCGCCTTCACGAAAAGATTCCAGGTGCCGTCCGGAACGGCACTCCGCTTATCACGCCCTTGGCGCTATTTGCCCCGAGGGATCCCGAGGCAGCCAAGGTAGACAACGAGTGGATTCTCGGGAGGGATCTCCTCGTGGCGCCCGTCACGTACAGAGGAGAGAGGACCAGGGACATCTACCTACCCGAGGGGATCTGGGAAGACGGTATCGATAAGCACCTGAGGCGTGGCGGCCGTTGGATCAATAACTATAAAGTTCCTCTGACGAAAATTCCCTTTTTTATCATGAAGTCCATGGTAGAAGGGAACTAGATGCTTTCGAAATTCGAGAACGCTGTGCGAAAACTCGCTAAATGACAGTGCTTTATCCTTCTCGCTCTTGCCAGTCCGAGGCGGAACACGCTACCTACAAGTGAATTTAAGGACAAAAATTATCGTTTGAATAGACTTTATTTATACCACTTTGTTCTTACAAATGTAAATGATAGTGTACATAGTCGAAATATAGTTATTGTTTATAATCTTAACATCTTGTAAGTATTGTATGATATATAAAGAATGTATTGTCTTAAAGTTCCGTCGTCTGTACCGAAGTCTCAGAGGTTATAAAGAAAAGAAAATAGGATTTTCCGTGTAGAAAGTGCTAAGGAAACACTCGTGACGAATTTTTGTATCATATACTTAACGATTAAGAAAAGTTGACAAAGTTCATATGTCAGGACAAGTACCACTTGGCTTCTGGAACTAAAAAGTCCTGTCTGGGAGCTGTTCTTTCTCCATATGAGGACTGCTGATCATTTCGGTACTTAGTGAGAATTTATTGCCACATTTACCGCATTAATTTGGATTGGCGAATTGAAGCACCCGGACATATCTCAGGCATGGTCGACATTGTCCCCTCTACTAATTAAATGTTTCATTTCATATTTTGGTTCTATTTTTAGGTGATGAATATTAGAAGATGGCTTCATGAACCGCGAGACACTGACATATGGAAGTTCAACTGACAAACCTGAAAGCACTGAGTGAATTGCTGTTTATCCTTGAAAATGATCGTAGCTGCATTGCAGAGTTTTGAAGGTGTGGCAGTGCTTTGTCATGAAGATATAATTAGGTATTGTTCGCAGCTTTGAACAAACTGAACGTGTATGATAACTGGCAATTTTGAAATTATGAACTCAAATTTGTTCGTGGTGTTCAGAAGTAACGATTTAGAATTTCATTACATACACTGGAATTTTATGAAAAAATTATTTGAAGAATATGATTTGTGTGACCAGCTGCCTGTTGTTAATCCAGAATATCAAAAATCTTAATGTATGAAAAGAACTTGGTTTATGTTATCTGGTATTTTTGTAGGAATTCCTTTACTCCACTTGGCAGTTGAGATTTGTAAAAAGATGTTGACTTCCGTGAATCTTGTAGCTGTATACGGCATTAGAACGAGGGCTTTTCTACAGAATAAGGCTCATTAGTCATTTACAATGGTGCATTTTATGGTAGACATGGAAATAGAGGAATTTACAGTATTTTACGGAAAACTGATGATGTCTTCGCGGTAGTTAGTCAATTCTGTGCAATACCTAATCAGACCTAAGCAGTAGGTGTGGTAGGTAGTCGCTACATTGCAGGAATACTTCAAGACACTGAAGGGACTGTTGCGATTTTATCACTAGCCAGGTGTCTTTTTTTATTATTTTTTTTTAATCACAGTGACTTATGACATGAGACTTCAAATTCAGCAGAGACCGCTCAGATTTGAATGCCAGTGAAGCGTAGGGCGAAGTTGAACTAGTATACGCCAGATGATGCTCCTAAGATTTTTCTTGTGCTTCTTTGATGCAACTGCTAGTGAGGTTCAAGTCTCAGGTTTTTTTTATTTACGTAACTGTTCCTCAAGACCTAGAGTGAATATCCAATAGCAAAGGAATTAATTAATTAACTCTTGCATTTGTTTATATTATATTAAAAATATAACCGTAAATGTAAACATGCTAATTTGCTTGTTTTTTATGTCATATAAATAACGTTGTGCTAATGTTAAATAATTTTATGAGTTTGTGAGAAAACATGAAGCGCATTTTGTATTTATGTGGTTCTGATATAACGTATGTATACTGTAGTGATCCTTATGGATCCAAAAAAACTACGGATCGATTTCAGTGCTCGGTGGGAGCTCTTGCTGAATCGTCTTGTCTCTCGGGCAAGACAGAATCTGAGCAAGTGGTGGGCATAAAGAAGGCGTGAAATATGAATTATTTGTCTGTCTGATTCTTTCTCATCCTCTTGCCATCATCCTCCCAACCCATGTAAACATCCTGCTCAGTGGTTTACAAAGCATATCTTCTCCACGATGTTTTGTATCATCATCCCTCTCACTTAAGGATTGTATATCTGTAATCACATAATGTTGCTGATATCATCTGTAATCACATAATGTTACTAATATCTTATGTAATCACATAATGATCCTGATATCTTCGCAGTAGTGAATATGCCTTGATTGCTTTCATAGAAAGCTACTGCAGAATGTTAGTTAAAATTACCCGAGTACCTCCATATCCATACTAATCATCTAATCAGTTAATCAAGTATCAAGTGACTGTACCGTCAGTGAAATGCTTGCTAGATTGACACATTGACCACAGCGGATACGTCGAAGCAGCGTGGCTGATGACCGCCTTTGTCGGGACAAGGATGACAACCGAATCGTTCTTCTTTCTGTTTTCCTTGGAGGCGTGGCTGCTCGCTTGGTGTGAGCTCGAATCTTTTGCTAAAAGAATTACTAGTTTCGCTTGTGTTCTGTAATGGCTAATTGGAGCTATACTCTGTTCCTTTTTTTTTTTCTTTTTGCATAATGCGTTTCGATGATGCATAAAGTAGTTTTATACTGTATATCATTTTTTGACTAGTGAGCAAAAGTCTGATAAGTGAATGCTTTGCTAAAGAGCAGCATCTTTAGTACATATCGCAGTTACTCGGGAAATGTGATCAGTTTGAATCTACGCAAGTTTTACGGCGATTTAGCTCATCATCAGCTACTGGGACACTCTCCCAAGAGTACAGAAAACTTGATTCAACATGAGTGAAACCTTCATCTAGTGTCCAGCGGTACTGGGATATCATTACTTATGATGGCAGTCTTTGTTCCAGAGAAAAATCAGTCATAACCGATCATGGAAAAACACTCCCTTTTGATTTTGCTTAGATCCTCGAGTGGCGAGGAACATTCCAGTGCTAAAAGGGTAATTTTTAAGATGTGAAGTTATTTGTTATATTGAGACTACTTTTGTTCGTTGTGTGTATACTTTCAAATACTTTTTAAGCACTGTCATGTTGAAAGGGTTCTGTAGTGTACAACTGCTTTGTTTTGCCGTCATTGTACTTGTTTCGTGGAAAGATACTGTGCATATGTTGATGAGTGTGCCTTGTGTCAATTTAGCGAGTGTTGACTTTCCAAGGTATAAAGCTATATAAGGAACTCCAGAATAACCCCAGTGATACTGTTGGTTGTGAATTATTGTTAAAACTGTTTAACCCTATGTGGCTGTTGTATCAGTAACTTGTAATCAAGACATTCGATTCCAGTGAGCTTTGGGTTCTCGTAAGCGAATGAAGTGCCTTTGGATTTCTTCAGCGGTTTCACTTTTGAGTTTGTTAGTTTCTGTTTTCTCGCCTCGAATGACTGAGATGCAGATGCAGAGCGCCTCTTCACACAATTATACTCTGAAAGAAAAAGAATACCTTTCAATAATCATTATAGCATTTTTACTCACACACACACATAGTATATATATATATATATATATATATATACTATATATATGTATATATACTATATATATATATATATATATCTATATATATATAATATATATATATATATATATATATATATATATATATAATATATTGTCACTCAATGGTAAAGCACTGGAATATCGTTCGCACGGTCCTTGTTTTGATTCCCGGCATACTGCACAACAGTTAGGTGGTGTTAAAGAAAAAAAAAAAAAAAAGGAGGGGTATGGGGATAACAGCCTCATCCTTAGAGACTTGCCTGAGGACCGGAAGTCTTAACAGTTCTGGTGTCACACACTGTGCAGGGAGAAAAGTAAAAACAAAGAAAAAATAACTATATTATATATAATGTAAGTTTACACTCCTATAACATCTCCTGCTTCATTCAGAAATGGTTTTGAGGCGCCCCAAGAAACGTCATCCTATTCAAGTTGGAAGCCAGCTATAAATACCTGTTGAATGTTATTCAACTTATTTGCAATGACCCCAATTACTACTTAAGCGCCTCAGTGGCGTGATCGGTATGGTCTTGACCTGCCACCTCGATGGTCGCGAATTCCATTGAGGGGTTAGAGATGTGTATTTCTGGTGATGGAAGTTCACTCTCGACGTGGTTCGGAAGTCACGTAAAGCTGTTGGTCCCATTGCTGAATAACCACTGGTTCCATGCAACGTAACACCATACAAACAAACAATTACTACTTAGAATGAGACTTGTTTTCAGTTTAGAAGTGGTAAAAGTTTGCTTATAAAAGAAATAATTTACTGATTAAATTGCTAAATTAAACGCGAGCAGAGCTAAGGCCGATTCCCAACCCCGACTGACAAGATGTGGATGGACTCTTTAATACCCTTCGAGCCTGTCCAGACCCAAGTGGTGAATTATGTGTCGGTGTTTAGATAAATGTACTGGTTCGCAAGCTGGATGCTGGCCGGCATCCCAAAAGGACTTCCTGAAAACACCAAGCTAATACCTAAAAGGTGTTTAGGTAAATAAATAAATTTATGTTTTCAAATTTATATAGATATATATTCGTGAAAGTCTCTTCCATTAAACAGCACTAGCAACTCAACTGGGGTTTTCATGCAGGGTGTAATTGTTATTGGGGAAATGTGACTTTAGGCAGTGTCATTTCAAAGCCAGCCAAGATGTAGACAATATTTGTTCAACAACATTCCTTGTGAGAATACTAGTCACTTCAAGTAACTATGGTAACGGGAAATGCAGTTAAAATAAATAATGATAACATTGCATTATTATTATTATTATTATTATTATTATTATTATTATTATTATTATTATTATTATTATTATTATTATTATTATTTTATGAGTGATTTCCACTAGCGAAAATTTATGTATAAATGAATTCGAATAAGGGCTAAACGTAATAGGTTTGGTAATGAAAATTGACCTATGCAGTTATAATCAAGAGATGGTATTATCATCTTGAACAGCATCGAGTAAATATTCTTTATTCTCACAAAGTATTTATTTTTACATGACGAGACAAACATGGAGCGAGCCATAATTGAAGTGCTATAAGGCTTCCGTAGGCGGTACCTACTTTATAAGTACGTATATCGTAGTTGAACCAGATCACTGAGCTGAGTTGCAGTTCTCCTAAGGCTGACCCGAAGGATTAGATATTTTTACGTGTCTAGGAACCAATTGGTAACCTAGCAACGGGACCTACAGCTTATTGTAGGATCTGAACCACATTATTTCGAGAAATTAATTTATAATCACCAGAGATAAATTCCCCTGATTCCACGGTACCTACTGACCCTCGGGGTCTATGACAGATATCACTATAGTTTTACTGGCTAGAATTTGAGTCTGGTAGGTAGGTCTGACTGAGCGCATGAAAATTGTGCCAAAGTAGTTCTCACTTAGGTAGTTACATTTACAAGTAAACCTCGTCTTAACGCTACCGTTCTCCTGAAAAATTTTTAGATCCGCAGATTGCTATACGGTTAACTATTTACCAACTGCTGTATATACGTAAGCATCCGTACAATAACAACAAAGGAGTCCCTTTCCCAGTCGTTCAAAGAAACACCTATCATATGTAGAGATCTCCATCCCAACGCGACAGTTCATGAATGTAGAACAGATTTAATATTTATTCTAAAACCATAAAGAAACGTGTCTTTATATCATATTTCAGGTTCCAGTAATATTCGCTGAAAACAAGAATATAAAGTTTTATAGTTATGATTTTTGTTTTGAAAAAATAAGCGTGAAGATGTTTACAGTAAAAAAGAAAATCATTTTTTCATTTCTTCATCCTACATGTCGAATATCAATAAAGATATCTCCTTCAACATTTACGTACTATTCTTGGCGTTGAATTGCTCCCGTTTTAAAAGAGGCAACAGGGTAAACTTGGGCCATTTGTTATCACTTCAAACATGAAGGCTGTCAGGCTTTCCTGGAGGTGTAATCCTAATTTCGCTGCAACAATGGCTATCAAGATCTTTATACGAAATGTAAATCCATAGGACTGGTGTTAATGTCAAAACCAGCTAAATATTATCTTTAGAACGACCGCACAAATAGGCTACCAGTTTTGTCTGAAACTAACCGATCTTGAATAACTGCGTTGTTTCTGATATTGTTACATTTTTCAAGAAATTACAGCTTCTCTGTAGACTGGGCTTCTTTCACACACACACACACGTGTGTGCACTACTGAGATTTTGGGCAAGTACTTAGAGATGTATGGATTATAAGTTAATTGTAGCGTCATTCCTTCAAGGCTACATAGATATTCGGTCAGTTTCTACGAAATTATGAATGTATAGTTAATCTTGACACTATGAATTTTCAGTTTTTGTAGTTCGGGAATTCACAACACAATGGCTGATCCTAATAAAGTGAAGCGGAACACCAGCGACGAGATTTCATCCATTAGAAAGAAAATTATACGAAAAAAAAAAACTGGAAAAAAAGCAAAAGATATTTTGATTCCTTTATGTGTTTCCAAAACGTAAGTTGTTGATGAGTTTATTACTGTCTTATTTTTTGTGTTATGTGCTGTTTGTAAAGAAAGGAACTTTCTGTGTATGTGACATAATCGTGAGCGGTTTATATTTTTGCATATGATAGTGTGCAATATTTTCATCTTGTTATTTTTTACAAATTGTTGCAGTATATTATAAAACTTAAGGTGTCTTATAACGAAGAAATATACATAGTGAAATACTGTTTTTCGCAGTATTTCAAAAAGGTTGTAATCATTTCAATCTATTGTAGATAAAAAACAAAATACTTTCCTTCTTGTTTTCTTCATTTGACCTTTCCTCAGATTTAGGCGCTGCATTCGTTTCGATGCTGAGAAAATACTCAGCTCAGCTGGCTTGCTTTAGACTTTAGTGTCTGGACTCTCAGCAATGGCTTCTGAAGTGGTCTACACAACGTTCACTTTACTTAATTTGGAAATAAACTGCTAAATATTTTAGCATTAGAAATTCATTAAAACACAGTACAAAAATATGATTAAAGTAAATAATCGATTATTACTCAAAGAGGAGCTGGGTCTTTTTATTTTATTTTATTTCTTTATTTATTTTAGGCTGGTGGTCTGTGGCCTGTAGTGAGTTGAGAACCATTATCGCAGTGACATTGTGGCCACATCCTAACAATGTTAATTGCGCCTGACTGCTAAGGTTTTATTTATTTATTTATTTATTTTTCCATACACTTCAGCCTTCCTCTTTTACCGGTCTCTCAACCCGTATGGACGCATTAATTACCAAGAACTGACCTTTTTAATGTGATTGCATTGTCGGATGCTTTGAGAGAAAGGAACGTGAAATTATAAACGGCCGACTACCCTGGCTTTTCAGCCATTGTTGGATCTCAGCTTATGTTGGGATTCAGGGAATATATCGAGATCCTCACCTGGCCACGAAACTAACCAGGTCATGGTAGAAGAGATGGTTTCCCCCTCCAAACCAGCAGCAAGAAACATGTAAAAATATACGGAGTAGCTTAAGTTTTTGGCTGTTTCTTATCCCATCAGACAAGATTAAGGTCATATTTTGAAGCTGGTAGAGGATTGGGCACACTTTCCAACCATCTATATATTTTGGAAGGTGGCAATGTTCCTGAGTATGCTCACGGAATAAATTGTTACAGGAAAATCCAAATCTGGAATTTTTTACATTCCTACCCTGGTCAATTTGTAAAAGCCATTAAGATTTAGAGATATCAAAATGATTTATTCTTCTAATTCATTTTTTGGCATAATGTACTCATTTTCCTTAGTTATTTTTTTCCATAAAATTATTACCATATAAATGTCTAACCAATGGGTGAGTTTAGAAATCTTGAGTGAAGTGGATTATAAGTGTCCCACTTATAATCACTCATCTCGCCAATTTTTCAGTCAAAGCAAATGAAGGCTAATTAAGCCAAACATTTGATTTTCAGACCTTAGAAAATCATATTTTGTTACCTCGTTTCATTTAGAATAGATGTTCCAATTCAAATACTATCACGATCTAATAATCATCAGATTATTATGCTCTTGTTTTAGTCTAAGCTGGTCCTATGTGAGAACTACACACACACACATTTGTTATCAAATTTAAATTTCTTGCTTCATTCCCTTAAAGATTCTGTTATCATTATTCTCATTAATATTTTGTTTGCTAATATTATAACTACATTCCTTTTGTTTAGCACATATCAATCCGTTTCTCTTGGTGCGATTTGAATTTCTAGAGGAGCCGTAGTAAAGAAAATGCCCGTGTACAAAAAAAGATGAACGAGACTAGTACGACTCCCACTCTTCGGGTCGGCCAAACAAATGCATCCTTGTTTCCATTTTCAAGCTGCAAGCTTTCAGCAATCATACTATTCAATTCCGGTTTCAACTGCAGCATCGTTTTTCACCCTGCTCTCACCCTTGATTCATAAGAAGGACTCTACCTATGGAAATCGTATCACGAGAGACCTCTTCAACTGGGTTACTTTGTCCAGTCTACCTACCTAGTAGGCTAGACCAAATGCCAGATACCAGCTGGATAAGTTGCTACTGGATTCTTGGAACAACTGCTGGAAATAAGTAGCAAAGGTTAGTGGTTTTGCAGAAATTATCGGAAGACCTTATTTATCCTTTTCGTTTTTTAGCATAGAGCCTAAAGTACAAGTTTCTGGCGAATCACTTGGCTACCTAGGTTAGCCTAATTCTTCAATTATTAGGCTACTAGGTTATACCTACCTAGCCTTTTCTAGGGGAAACAACCGAGTGGACTAGCTGATCCAGTCTTGGCCGCTTGCTGATTCACCCTCCGAAAAAGTACTTTAACACGTCCTGGCACCGGAGATGGGCACCTGTCACAAGTCATTGGGTGGTGAGAGCAACACCTCGAGACCTCTACTCTCCTTTCATAGTAAGTATTTTCTCCAAAGTTAGAAATTAAGGTCATATTTCAAGATTAAAGAGAAATTAATGAAAGTCTAGCCATTCTCAGTGCAAACATACTAGGAATATACCTCCACGATGCTTTAGAAATTTTTACTTAGGTAGCTGAAACACCAAAAATGCAGAAGATTGAAGTCATCTCAATGTTTGTGGAGTCACTTACCTGTGTCAATAAACTTCCATTTCCTGTGCTAAATCTGCACACCACTTGTACCCAGAGACACTGGGGCACTTTCTTCACAACAATTGTTAACAATGACACCATCCGTCTCGGATCCAAGGAAACTCACAATTTTTCGGTAGAAAGAAGAAGCGTGCACAAGATAACTATTTAAATAAATAGTTAAACATCAGTATAGGGTCAGGAATTGCCTAAGTTTTTTTACATAGGGTAAAAAACCGCATGGTACAGGGGTGGACCATGTACGATCAATGTGTACAATCCCAAGAAAAGTACATTATAACGCGTCCTGACACCAGAGTAGAGGTCTTTAGCTCCGTTTCTCACCAACAACAAGTCGCGTCTGATGCCCATCTCCGATGTCAGGACGCGTTATAATGTACTTTTTTGGGGGTTGTACACATTGATCGTACATGGTCCACCCCTGTACCATGCGGTTTTTTACCCTAGTATTCATGATAATTTATTTGAAAATATTCGTTGTTGAAAAAGTAACTAGATTCCTGACTCAACTATCAACAGTTTTGCTGTGAACAGTAGGTACCTACAGTGTTGTTTGCACTCTCCTATTGTTTACCAGTGTTGCTAATTGGTATGTGTTTACCTTCCAAACTGGGTATAAGACTTACGCAAAACCGGGAAAATAAGTGAAATTAGCGTATCTATTTGTAGTGTATACATATACATATTAGAGCAATTTTATCATTATTGTATTACTATGACAACTAGAATTCATGGAAACAGTTTGTAAATTCATTGGCGTATGTGTAAAGGGTAAATCTAACTAATAACTCCGCGTCGGGTATTTCTTTGGAAGAAATTAGTTTCCTATAGTATTTGGGTTGCTTATTAAGAATTTAGAGTTATTTTTGGGCGGTCAACTGTAATTAACCCCCAGGGACCAGTACTAACAGTACTAAACATGGCAAAATACATTGGATGCCCTAATCCCTAGTGGATGTCGTATTCGCGGTCACGTTCCTTGCAGTTCGTGCGAAGTTATTCCTTAGAATTACCGTGTGAAGCTCCACTAAATTGGCAACGATGAAATTTTGCCATTTCTAGCATGGGAGCATTAAAAGTTACTTGCATTTCTGGCATTGAGCTATTAAGAATAAAAGAGTCAAAATAGTAATATAGACTTCAATCAATGAAAATTACTTGCAAAAAAAAAATTTTTTTTGTCATATAGAATTAACTAATGCATTATCTGCTCGGTGATGGTTTTCGGCAGCCAGATGTATGACAAGGGTAGAAATATTGGGTTGTATATAATTTAGAAATATCTGTAATTTTTTGGGGTTAATTTGGTTGCAAAAAAGAGATAATAGACATGAATTAAAATAAACATTTCGAAGTAACATCTGTGTTTGTGGAGTGAGCGCTTAGGAGCCATGAACCACAACGTAGTTCAAGTGCAATTTGGTGTGAATTAAGACCAAAATGTGTATGATTACTGTCAAATGAGCGCTGTTGAGTTTCAGTTGTGATGGCAGTAAGGCTAAAACCACAGATTACAATGTAAAAATGAATTTCAGTTCAAACCATGACCCTGGGAATAAAAAGTTTCATGCTTTCACTAATATAGGCAACCAAATGTTGTTTTATTGTGCTGATTACAACTGCAGTTTTGAGTAAGATCAATAAACGTTATATATATGCGCTAATATTGTTCAAATGAGTGCTGGGAAAGCTGGGAAGGACATGAGATCCATGCCGGTTACGAAAGGGACCGGAGGCAGACGATGCCATGTTAGATTTAAAAACTCCCTTGAAAACATATTGTACGAAGACCTCACATGTTTATTTTAGTTCGTATAGTGCTTTCATATATCGCATTATGTTGACGAAACTTCAATCTTTTGAATGGTATGCTTAAAGATGTAATTGTATTCTTGTTTCACCAATTAAATAATGAATAAATAAGGCTAATCCACCTGAGTACAATGGATCCAAGACAGTGTTTCCCCCTATAAACTGTTCCTAACCCCAATTCAAAATATGTAGTTAATAGATTATAAGTAGCAATCCCTTGAAAATCTTCGTACTTTTGTGACATGTAGAGTTCGAATTCCCACATTCCTCGCCACTTCAATTAACATAGCCTAGCTTCTACTCTTTCAGCACTCACAATTTCAACTACCCTAGGCTATCACCCTGTTCCATTAGCCTAACCTAACTTATTCAAACACTCTCATGTCTAGTACGTATAGGTTACGTTTGTTTTATAGATTTACCCAAAAAGCAGGCAGGTTATAAGTCCTGCATCATTGCCTTTGGGAAACTTGGTGGCTTTTCAGAAGATCATTTGAAAATCAGCTTATTTCACCACTGTCAATCAATTTAAGAATATCTCCAGAAGATTAAGGGAGCAGGTATATGAACAAACTGTGGATTTGTTTATGATGTAATGAGAGAGAGAGAGAGAGAGAGAGAGAGAGAGAGAGAGAGAGAGAGAGAGAGAGAGAGAGAGTACAGTGAAAATAATGAGAAAGAGAAGGAGAGAGAATAATCAGAGTATGTACAGTGAAAATAATGAGAAAGAGAGTAAGAGAGAGAGAGAGAATTGAGCTTTGGTGTGTGAGCCAAAATTTGATCAACAAAACCTTAGTCACAGGAAGTTGAACCATAACCCCATCGCAATTAAAATCTTAAAGACCGTCATAAAATCTTTGACCTTTGACCTCTCATCAGACTTACTCAACTTTGATTGAGAATGCAGCTCCACCTCCAGGAGGAGGTATTAACATGTTGAATTATTGACTACACCTGGAAAAGGAGGAATGAACATATTAACCCCACCTAAAAGGGGATGGGGACAAGATAAGGAAAGACCGCTCCACAAATCAAGAATCCAGTTGGGCGGAGAACCAGAACCTACACAGCCTAAGGAGGTGGTGCCGAATTCAAACCAAGGGTGGCTGAATTTGAGAACGACAGAAGAAGCCAGAGAGGACCGGCAGCCATCATTCAGAAAAGAAGTAGAAATATTGCCAGGGTCCAAAATAGATTTATAAGCTTTGTAATTGTAACGTGTACTCTTTACCACAGTAAAGAAAGAAACTCTGCTGTTTGTTTCATTCAAACTTCTCCTGAGAGACTAAGCCGACTAAGATTACTAATCCAGAACTAACTTTAAAAAGAAACATAAAGTTAAACATAGAATCAGACTGCAGAACTAATCAAGAAAGAAAGAAGCAGGTAAGCAAACATAACTCGAACACACTACCTTAAAAATGGCACAACAATATAAGTCATGATGTTAATGAAGACGATTCTAGTAAATTAAGTGAATAACTGAACAGGTGGATTATCATTGTAGGGGCTTTTGATATGGACACACTTGGGGCAGTATGATGGGAAAAGATTTGGAGGTTATTAAATGAGTTTCAACTTTTCCTTAACCTAATGTATTTCCTTATTATTATAGAACAGAAACTTCAGTTTTCCTTATCACTAGAATTCTTCAAAACTTACCCTCCTTTACCTAACTAACCTAACTGGTGAACCTAAACCTAATTCCTAACCCTACAGTGGTTACTCCATAACTGTCAGGAGAACCTTAACCTAATTAAAGAACCCTAATCTAAATCTACAATCCTCCCGTCTTAAAAGTATCAAAAGAATCCCTCTCAATACTAAAGATTTCCCCCCTTTTATGGTCTTTAAGACTTCAGAATGGAAAGCAGCTTGTTCAATATCAACCAGTCGTATTGTCGATATCCTTCTTCTTACTGGAGAGATCAACACTTATTATTTTGTTTCTTTCCAACTGCTGTCGCCCTTTGTTCATGGCAAGTGTGTTGAGATTGGTAACTTTTAGGGGTTCGCGTCATATATGGACGAACAGGTAGAAGGGGTACACTTATCAAGGGTTTTTGTACTCTCCAATCTAGCAGCTTTGAGTTTTCTCCTTATGTTCATTAACACTTCCTTGCTTTATCACTTCCTAAATTTTAACTACTTTTCTTAGGTGATTTCTTTATATCAGGTCAGGCTGAAGAAGAGTTACCTAAACTGATCTGCAAGGAATTTGATGGCAAATCAGCTAACAAATTGAGTTCAGAAACCTTATGATACAATTTAACAACTGTGCAGGTGCTTGCTGAACAGTGTCTGATTCCAACAAACCAGTATAGTATTTGCTTTGTTTTCTATATGGCTTCACATTCAAAATCATTTCTTGCTTGCCCATCTGTGATGATAATTATACAGTAGCCCTCACTTTGCTGAAAGAGGAATTTTTAGACATTCCTTGTATTATAGATGAAAGATTCAAACAACTAATTGAACTTGAATAAAATTTGATGTCTCATTCTAGGGCGTTCGTACTTATATTAATGAGTGTAGAGCCATTGTGTTTGAGATGAAACAATATCATGTGGACCTTTTAGATGTGAATTCTTCAGGTTTTAAATTACAAAGTCACATAATTTTTGTTAAATTACCAGCTTCAATTACAAGAGTTAATTCATAAAATAAACAACTACTACCCTTCTGTTGATCACTTTACTGGAGACAATATTCAGACATTGTCAAACATCACATCACAAAAGGAATGCTAATGTCAAAAAGGAAGTCAGTCCTGTGAGGGACAAAGTTTTACATCGAAAAGTAAATAAGTTCCAGGAGAATTTAAATTCCACTGAAATCAAATCTCAATCAATATACTAGGAAATTTTACCCTCTCTGCTCAACCTAAAACTGTTCCCAAGGGTAGTACCTCAATAAATTACAATGTAAACAGTAATGTTAATAGTGCTAATATCTAACACTGTAAGTTTTGTAGTGGTGTTGGACATAGCATGATCAAATGCACCAAATTTAAGAGATCAGTTGACCGTCAAAGGAGGTGCTCTTCACTTGGTTTGTGCATATACTATTATCCATTATGTAGTAGCAAACATGATTCAACCAATTGTCCAGGTAAGGACAGTAAATGAAAGTAAGTTCCAGAAAAATTCAAATTCCACTTGAAATCAAATCTTGATCAATACTACTAGAAAGTTTCACCCTCACTGCTCAACTGTTCCCAAGGGTGGTAGCCCTATAAAGAACAATGTAAACAGTAATGTTATAGTGCTGACATGTAATACTGGAAGGTTTAGTGGTGCAGCACCGAATTTGAGAAATCAGTTGCCCATCAAAAGATGTGCTCTTCACTTGGCTTATGCATATTGTGCATTAATAGCAAACATGATTCAACCAATTGTCCAGGTAAGGACAATAAACTCAGTTTTCAATGTATTATTTGCAAATTATATGCTCACATTTCTGCACTATGCCCTAACAACAGTAATGGTTGGCCATACATAAATCTGTATATGCATATTCAATACATCAAGACTTGTTACCAACGTTTTCTGCTTCCTGTGTTGTCTGTAAAATTTCATGGTGTTAACACTTCTCGCACTGTTAGGTGCAGTCTAGATATGTGGAGTCAGAGAAGTTATCTGTCCGTGCCTGTTGCTGAGGAGCTTAGGAGGCTTATGGCATGCCTTCTACCCACTATGATTTCACTACCTTTTTGGATGCTACCAAGCATCAGTTTGGTGAATGTCTAATGATGTGTCTATCCCAGGTGGGGAAAAAGTACATACAGCATTAGCCTTTGTTCCTAATGATCCAGATGAGATGCTACTATGTCCTGTTATAGTGCTGCGGTTCTATCTTAAAGCGGATAAAGAGGACTCAACATCTCCGGCCTGAGTGTCTACAACTCTTGTTAGCACTGGCTTGACCAAGAAAGAAGTGTCCAAGAACAGTGTCTCTTTTTGGCTTTGTGGAACATCAGGACATACTACTCTGCATCTAGTTAGGACGACACCAGTACTTTCTGAACGAGAGCTCAGGAAGTCAGAGGCATTGGTCCATCCCTTGCATTCAGGAAGAATCTGTCAGTTCCTCAAGTACTAAAGGGAGGGGTATGATCGCACCAGACCACATCCTTCTACCTTCAGAACATTTCCCACAAGTCCTTGGGCACTTTTTCCATGGGTTCTGTGGTGGTTGCTCAACAAGTGTAGCTTACCCAGTTCCTCTAATAGGACAGGTAGTATCTCACCTAAGTTGTCCACTTGCAAAAGAGAGTGTGTGTATGTGTGTGCGAGTGACTGTCCTTTCTCTCTCTTCAACCATCCTCTCCCTGCGGGCAGAGGGTAGGCAGCGAGCCATCACATGCTGGAACTGGCACTGATGCAGGCAAGTTTCACAATCGAGTTCCTTTCTATTATCTATATACTATAGATGTACTACGTATAGGAGCAAGTCCTACCCGCTCTCTAGCAAGGAGAGAGAGGGCCCAACAATAAAATTAACCCAATGCTTATAGTACATTGCTTTATTGTCATCAACACTCTGATTCAACCTAGCCCCTTTTCAAATGATGTTTATAACTCATACATTTGAAAAGGCCCAGAAGTCTGACAGTTGACAGTTTAACATGCACGCAGTTCCATACTCCATTCAACGTGTCAGAGGCATAGCCCTCTTCCTTGATCCACTCGACCAGGAAGAAGACCCAGGTATGGCAAACTAAGTCAGGTCAGAGACTTGCTCAGATTCCTTCTTGTTCCAAGGAAGTAAGTCTTCCATGAACTACCTTCTTCACACATTCTCTGGAAATTTCAGGGTCCAACTTCTTGGCTAAATATAGTGTTCTGTCAATTCCCATATGATGTTTATTATGCAACTTTGTTAGATCAACTACAGCACCTACACAGAGATGTGCATGTTTGACTTCATTGCTTGCCAACCAACTATTCTTGACTCTCGTCAGAATATCAGCTTTGTTCTCTGTAGGTACCATCTGAACCACAATATTTAAACCAAACTCTGTAACCAATTCCTTCAATGTTCCCAAACGTCTCTTGATTATCATCTCTGCAGCTCCCTTTGTGTGAACACGTTTCTCAGCACTCATTACAGATTTTAACCATACTCCCACAGTTGCAGAGTCAGTCCTCAGCTCTATTGGCTCAAGACCCAAATTAATGGCCACATTTACGCTATTTAAAACAGCTTCTAGTTCGGCAACATTGATGTGGTTGAAATCATCTTTTTTTCTAAGCTAATCAGTATCCCTAGCAACCTTGCCATTTAGTATCTCCAAACTACACCCTTAGCAATTTTGCTGGCATCATACCACACAACCCCATACTTAACACCCAGCACACACAAGTTTCCTCTCACAGGATCATCTAACTTTACTCTCTCAGTTACCTCTTTAATCATCAAGATGTGGACTGCTCACTGACACGATCCTCCCAACGTGCTCCTGAGGCTCTTCTCTTAATGTAGCTGCATGCAACTCTTAACCATCCAGCTATGGGATAATGGCCCGCTAATACCACAAACTGAAAACAATTCCCTCCTTGTAAGCATATCTGTAACTCCAGACACCTTATTACCTCTGAAATATCAACTCTCCTCCAACTCTTAGTAGTTGCAATCCTAAAGCAGCTCCTCCATTGAGTGACTCAGGGGACTTTATATCAACCCAAATGTATTCAAGCCATAATTCTGTGTCTCTGTCTCCATCCTCATTACCATACAAAGAAGAGCGAGATCATGGTTGTGAGTAGGGATGACGATTGGATGCACATGGAGGATAAGACAATCAGAGGACAGGAACTCAAGCAAGTTGAGAAGTTTGTATACTTGGGAAGTGTGGTAATAGCAGATGGGAGGCAAATTGAAGATATACAAAGAAGAAAACTAGGAGCAGCAAGAGCTTTTGAGGTTCTGAGAAAAAACTGGTCAAGGCATGAAATCAGCTTGAAAACTAAGATGAGAATATTTAATGCAGTAGAACTACCAGTCCTGATGTATGGTTCGTCCACCTGGGCACTAGCCAGAACATAGGAGAGAAGGTTGGATGCTTTTGAGATGAAGCTGCTGAGAAGGGTACTTGGCATTAAATGGGACGATTATGTTAGGAATGAAGACATCAGGATGGGATTGAGGCAAAGGCCAGTCAGTATCAGGCTGAAGAGGGGAAGGCTGAAATGGTTGGACATGTTGAGAGGCTGATGGGAATAGAGACCCTAGGAGAGCTCTGAGAGCAGTACAAATAGGAAGAAGACCACTGGGTAGACCAAGAACAAGGTGGATAGACATAATTGTCAGGGATCTTGAGGATGAAATCCATAACCTAGAGGAAGCAAGGGAAATGGCTCGTGATAGAGACAGATTGAGAGGAACTGTATCAGCCTTATGCCACTGGCCAGTGGCGGGAAGATTAAGTAAAGTAAGTAAATGTATTCAAGTGTCTAATTACCTCATCAGCAGAAGCTGTCGATTTGTTAAAAAGATTGTCATCTACAAATGAACTCGTTGCTTTCTTGATTTTTTTCATCCTTACTCAATACAGTCTTCAGTATCTTGGACATAATCCTTGGTGCTGAGTTCAACCCATATCCCAATTTTGTAAGGCAAAATGTCTGGCCTTTATAGTTTACTCGTTGATATGGCCACCATTTTTCGTCCACGCTCAACTGTAGGTAGGCCGACTTAATCAAATCCACAACAGACACCTGTTTGTCACCATTCACGTAGTGTCTCACTGCATTGTTCCACTGCCATTAGAGGAATGATACCTTCTTTAACCTCTTCTTTCCATGGAACTAAATTCCCTTCGGCAATCCACCTCTCCACTTCCTTCTCAAATTCTTCCTTCTTCTAACCCTCAAGCTTTTTATCATAACTTATTTTATTTGTCATTATTATTAATAGGGCTTAGTTTTTTCCAGACCTCTGAGTCTTAAGTAGACTCTTCTCGGGCTGGTTCTCAGGAATTAATCCTTAGAGAGAGAGAGAGAAAACATAAATTTAGACTTCATTGAAAAAACCAGTTTTATTTTAAAAATTTACGATGTTAATTAAAAAATTTTGCTTTCAGCAAGAATATTTTTCATTTTTGAATTCCGTAGATAAATTTATCTTTGTTTGGTCCAATTTGAGCATTCAACAAGTAAATGTTGCACTGTCATGGGTACTTGACATCTGTCACACTTCATTGGGTCAGCATGTGGTGTCGACATCAAGTGACCATGCAAGAATCTTGTGTGTCCTATACGGAGCCTTGTTAGGATTACTTACCTCTTTTGATCTTTCTTTTTGTGAAGATGTCTTCCATGCTTACACTTCAGTTTTTATACTTTTAAGCTTATTTGGGGTTGGCACCAAGGACCATTCTTTTTTCCAATCTTGGTATATCAATGGTTTGACAGATGTTATCCAGTCTGACACTGGGGCATGTTTAACTGTTGGAGGAATAGTGCAGGCTAATTTGGCAGCAGAGTCTGCATTTTCATTTCCTTTTATTCCCACGTGTGCGGGAATCCAACATATTTCTATTGATAATCCTGATTGGAGGAGTTGAAGAATTTTCATTTGTATTTCTTGTACTATTTGGTTTACTGGTTTATTCTGACTTATAACATCTATAGCACTACGCGAGTCACTGAAAATAGTAGACACACTTGCTTTTTTCTCCGATATATCAAGAGCTATTTGTATGCTCGTAAGTTTGGCAGTAAATACTGATGATATTAAAGGTAGGCTTCTTTTGATTAATATATTTTTCAAATATGCAGATGCTCCTACTCCAATATTATTTTTGGAGCCGTCCGTAGTACTAGTCATTTGTCTTTTAAGTAGGTAAGATAGAGAGGTATATATTTTTATTCATTTTAACATCCATGGTGGTGACAATTCTATTGGTGGGTGAAAAATTGGATTTATATTATGTTAAGTTCAATAGGTATTTGGCTCTTTTTGGGAAAGAGCTAGTACTATGAACTTTTGTTTCTGGATTATAATTTTGAAAGCAGTCAACTGCAGTAGATGATCCTGCTTGTAGTGAAAGATCTCTTTGTATTGTTATTAAATTAAAGTGATATTTCAAGGGCAACACACCTGCCTCTACCAGAAGCGAGCTTGTTGGGGATGATCGGAATGCTCCTGTGCACAATCGCATGCCTTCATGGTGCAATGTATCGAGAGTTTTTAATGCAGATTCTGAGGCGGATTAATATATTGGACAGCAGTAATCTATTATGGATAAGACTGTTGCCTTATACGTATATTGTTAATAAAATGTCTTGCTTTGCTCCCCAATTAGTGTGTGATAACTTTTTCAATATGGCAAGGGCTTTAATGCATTTGATGTGCTCTTCCCAATTTAAATGTTGATCAAATATCACTCCTAGATATTTGATTTTTGTACAAAATTTTATTTCAGTGCTATAAAGATGAAGTTTGATTGTTTGGTTCTTCAGCCATCTTTTGTCTTTGTAGAAGATGATTGCTTTTGTTTTATCAGTTGGAAATTTAAATCCAACTAAATTTGTCCAACTACTGTACATATATCTGAAATGGCAGTATCAAGAACTCTGAGCATGCCACAAATTGCTACTCGTATAGTAAATTGCAAAGTCATCAACATATAAACTGTTTTTTTACACCACTTGCTAATTTTATAGTAATGTCATTAATTGCTAAAGTAAACAATGTACAGCTCAAGACCCTACCTTGAGGGATTCCTTCTTCAAGTTTATAGGTTACCGAGTAGGAATTTTCAACTCTTACTTGAAAAGTTCGGTTTGTTAAAAAGTTCCTCATAAATATTGGTAAGTGGCCTCTTAATCCCTTGGAGTGGAGTTTTTACATGATGTTATGTTTCCATGTTGTGTCGTATGCTTTTTCTACATAAAAAAATATAGCTTCTGTTAATTTTTTGTTCAAAGCCTTTTTTTATATGATCCTCTAAATGTGTTATGGGATCTAGGGTTGATTTGCCAGCTATTGAACCTGATTGTGTTGGTGTTAAAATGGATTCTTTGGTTATTATGTACGTACATACATTAATCGTGCATTAACCATTTTTTCTAAGATTTTGCATAGGCAGCTTGTTAGGGATATCAGTCTATAATTGGATGGGTTACTTGTATCCTTTCCTGGTTTATTTATTTCAATTATTATGGCATGTTTCCATTTATCAGGAAAGAAAAGTTTTAGCCAGATACTATTATAAAATTTTAATAAATATGATTAGCCATAGGAGCTAATTTTTCTATCATTTCAAATGATATTTTATCATATCCTGGTGCGGAGGGATGACATGAGTTGAAGGCATTATCTAGTTCTTCCATGTTGAAAATATGATTATATTCCAGGTCTTCAAGAGTTTCAAAATTGAGTATTATATTTTCTTTTTGTTTTCTGATATTTTGAAAATGTATATTTAGGCTAGAGTAAGCAGTGATGTTTTCAAAATGTTGTCCAATTATATTTGATATTTCATAAGTATCATGGTATATTTTTCCATTTAGATGTATTGTACTTCTTGGAGGTCTTATATGTTTTCCATTGATTTTCCTTATCTTTTGCCAGATATTCCTTGTGGATGTGTTTGAAGATATGTTCGAGACATTCTTTCCATGATGTGATTTTTTCAGCTATTATTGTTGTTCTAAATTTGGCTGTACATTTGTTATATAGTGGTTTAATGTGGTTAATTTTTATATTTGTTATAACTATTTTGTTTAATATGTTTATATTATAGGGCATTTTGTTGAGTGATTTAAGGCGAGTTTTGAGTCTGTTAAGATTGCGACCCAATATAATTTCTATTTCTCTTTGGACCCTGCCTTATGTGGGTTATCTGTGTATCAGATTTGTTTCCTTTCTCTGTAACGTATGGTTACATTGTTATTATGTTTGTATCTTCTGATTGGTATTTACTTTTTTGTATAATTTCTATGGGCCCTGCCAGGTGGTTAGGATCATATAATTTATTTGAAACTGGATGTTCCTTTACTGCATTATTATCTTGAACTGACTGAGGGAGATTCAGGGATAAATTTCTAGTGGTTATCAACTGTGCCGAATTTTGTTCATCAAGGGCCCAGGGGTACTAAAAACTTTATTCATATTTATCATAAAAAATTAGAGAAAAAAAATAATAATACATTTTGAAAAGGTATCATTAGCTATTCGTGAAGTTAAATCTTCCGCCAATGGCACAAGTGAGAAATGACTCTCAAATGTCCGCATCCCTACCTTACCCCAAAAGGGGGTGGCATAACATGATTAGTATGGCCCAATTGTAAGCAATACCTGCTTGGTAGGAATAAGAGTATTAAAAAAATACAGTTATCCCCATCCTAACCACGTCATGGTCAAACCGACAGAATGCCGAGAGTTCTATCCCTAGAACCAGGTCCCCCTGGAATCCATGGTCCAGCTCCACAGAATAGTTCCGCCTGGAAAACCAGGTCCGAACATTGTCGGGTAGATGATGGATCTACCACATTTCCCACTATTTAGCTCCAGATTTAACTTCAATCAGAGTTATGATATGTTTTCTTATTAGATATCGGAAATTTTGACTAAAGTGGAAAAATCCAGATATTAACCCAAAAATATATAATGTCATATGGGACTCGTGGGTTCTAACCTGGGAAGAAATTCCTGAGGTTTGAGAGCCCCCTCACCACGTCAAGGTGGTCCCATAATGAGGAGGATTTTATTTGTCAGTGTTACAGGTTCATTGTTTATCCGAAACCACCTGACTCATTTCTGTCCATCAAATACAGCATGAAAGTCTGGATCTTCAGTAACAACTGTTGGACAACCATCATCACTCTCACTACTAAGTCTATGCTCAATTCCTTGACTAACTGAAGCAATACCAAAGGCACCAAAACATACCTTGCCTTGGGTCACTGTGACACCTCCCATAAGGTCAATAACATCAACACTATTAACCAGCTGATCCAACACCACAGACCTCATGGTTACATGTTCACCATTCACACCTAGATTCACCCAATCTGCAACTTACACTTAATATGACGTCCATCAAAACACTGATATACGCCTCACCTCATGACTCCCATCAGTAACTGATATACACCTCACCTCTACATTGGGGCACATAATTGGAATGTACCACAGATGTAGCACAGCCCGTATCCACAAGTCCTTTTGCAAGCTCATTACCAGTCCAAGCATCAATTATAGGCAATGTATCAAGGTGCACCTTTCTATTATCAAAAGGGCGGCTACAGGCGCAGGAGTCACCCCTTACTCGTTTTCCACAAACTGTTCTTGACAACAGCAGGCAATATGACCAATTTTATTACACCTAAAACATCTTGCCTGTGTCTCTTTACAGTGAGGGCCACCACATCAGAAACATTGACCCTTAAACTGGATAGGCCTAGCCCTATTCTCAGGTTTCCCACTACCACCACCTTCTCCACTCTTCCTAACAGTCACAGCTACCACACCACCTTGCTGTTTAGATGACAAAATCCTAGGATGATTGAGCAGTTCACTCATTGCCATCGTCATCACATTTGGCACTTGCTGTAAAGCAACACTAATATTATTTGGGAAACCATTGACAAAAGTTAGTTTCACCATTTTTTCTAAACTAACCTTATTGAACTTAGCTAAACTAACCGCCTCCTAATCTCTTTGGCATACACATCAACTGGTTCTCCCATCCACTTCATCTGAATCAGTTTCCCAAAAGCAGAGAATGCATCATAAGCAAATGCTACTCTCAGTTTTTCCTGAATTTTCACCGGATTTTCCAAGTCTTCATCACTCATCTCCAAAGAAAGTGCTAGAGCATCACCCTCCAGATACGATGGAATGAAACTGGCTAAGTCTGATGTGTTCTGTAGCTTAGCCACTAAGGTTACCTTCTTCAACCATGATACAATGTCTCCTACACTGGTGAATGGCTTAATCATGTCCAGTGTAATTTTAGATGCCATACTTACTTGGAATAAGCCTAAATAGCTTGTAGTGAAACTCACCTTGCAAGCTCCCTCAGACCGCGTAATGGCTAACCCTCAAGATCCAACTCACCAACCAATGATAAAAGTAAAGGGAAAGCCCCCTCGCCACCTCTCAACCATGGAGACCTGGGCCACAACACCCTACCTCCACAACAATTGAGTGACAAGTCCGCTAGGTGAAGACAATCCAACTCACACGTAACTGCAGCAGTGTTTTTAAAAATCCTAAATTACATTAATCACACAACACATTTAAAAGATATCTATTCTTAATGGGTCATGAAACCTTCTCTTCTCCTCAATACCCACTGTTTTGGTGATTTTGCACATTTTTATTCAATAGGCCATTGATCTATACTTCACCTAGTAACCATTAACAGATGATTTAATCCTGTCATATGGTAATCAAGTAAACAAAAGTCAATCAGAATTTTTTATTTAATTTTAGTTTCCTTAGTACAGTAATTAACAAACATTTTTATGGATACACACAATTCCCTTAAAAATGCTAGCATCTGTATGTTTCACAAGGGAACTTTACATCATTTAATATTTTTTTGTTTCAGAATTATGTTATGTAAGACAATGCATTAAAAAAGCTACAGTACTTTCCTTTTTCATCTTGAAAAAATAAAAAGCAATGATAATGTTCAAGTGGAAAACCTCTGAAAATAATTGCAATTATTTAACCACATTTAACATATTTTTATTGCACAACTGATTTTAAGGTTACTAATTGGTAATGACAAATATAATGAAGGATATAAAAAATTTCTTAACATAATGAAGAGGATTTTACTATAATCTGACATACACTATGATTATATGAATTCAGTCTTTAGCCCTCCAGGACAACTCACAGTGGGCATCCAAATTTTAGATATGAAAATTAAAATTAAAATACCATTACCATTCATAAGTAAGGCATACCACAATTTTTCTCTTATTATTAAAATAAAGAACATAACTGCCAATTGGTAGCATTACATACACTTTTATAAAGCTACATACTGTAGCTCATGAACACAGAATGCTTCACAATACCACACCTAGTCAGCTGCTTTTGTTAAGCACAGTTACCATAGCACCTTCTTGTCTGGTGACATGAAAAAAATGTAACAAGTTTAGTAGTACAGTATCCTAGAAAATAGAGGCACTGGAACATTTTGTGATGTCATGTGTTCTTAGCTCACAAAAATGTCATGTAATCTTCAACATTCAAAAGTACAATGATAAAGTAATTTATGTTATGTGGATACTACCCTCTGTATTTACTGAGACATACTATTCACTATATGACAAGACAACCAGAAAACAAAAGGTATTCTTGGGGAAAAAAAAAAAAAAAAACTTTTCATCCTCTCATGTGAGCACAGTATGACACCAGTGGAGCTCTCTCAAACTCGCTGCATCATCAAATTTATTCATAACCGTAGTTAGCTGGAGAAACATAACTAAAAAAGAAACCTTGGATTTGTGGAACAATTTTTGTATTTTGGATATGTTATTGCTGGTACACAAGCTCTTATGTAAAGGAGAAAGGCTTGTAAAGGCAACTTAGTATTAGATTAGAGATTAAGGGTGAAGGTAGGTTAAAAACCTAAACCTTTAATCCAAGTTTTAGGGTATCTACAGAATTCTGATCACATAAGATATTTTTATCCCAAAGTAATAAATTATTAGTATGTATGTTATTACAATTATACCTCCAGTTATGTCATTTTAAGTTAAGGCATTTCTAATGTTTTGGCAGTTTTTGGTAAAAATTAAAGGGAAAAATAAAAAATAAACTTACTTCAGTTTATGTATATCTTTGTCAGTCAGCAACAAATCTTAAAATGTCATAAAAACAAAAGTAAAAAAATGCCAAATCAAATTAAAGTATCAAGATGTATGAAATAGTGTAAAGCAATGTCTTATTTACATAAAGATTGGCCATATAGGTAGCTGCTGGTTATCGGCAGCCTCAGTTACTGGCAATCCAGTTTTATGGCGCTTGTCTAGGGATGACGATAACTGAATTTTCAGTGCTGATATGCGCCGATCCCTTATCAGCACCAATCCCCACTTATCAGTGCTGATCCTCGGTTATTGATGCCAATCCCCAATTAACAGCAGCAGCGATCCTAGGTTATTGGTGCTGATAACTGGGGATCAGCGCTATTATCATCGATTTTTAGTTATTGTCATGCCGTTGGGAACGGAACCCCCGCCAATAACTGGGTCTACCTGTAGTACTATACTATAGCACATACTGCACACTTTTACATGCATATCACCAGTGTTCGTTCATTGGCAATGAATACAAAAATCAATAGCAATGTGCCAATTCACATTCAAACATTATTAAATATACAAAATAATATACCTTCAGAATATGAACCCATTTAAAAAACTAAAAAAAATTTTGTTTATGTAGTAATTATATTTCTTGGTACATGATGTTCTAATTCCACCATGTAGGCTATTCCCATGTGGTAGCGTTAGGTCTTGGCAGTGAATTTGTATTTGTTATTATGTGAGTATTATCTTGTCTTACTTGCAATGATTCTTTGTTTTTCTTTACATTCTTTATATTTAATATTAGGTAGTTCCTAGTTATCTGTATACTCTGTTAACGGCGATCCAGTTTCATGGCACTTGTCTAGTGCCATAAAATCAGCGATTTATGGTGCCATAACACGCAGTTCTGGTTATTGGTGCCTTAAGGTGCCAGTAATAGCATTATGGCACCATAACATACCTGCAGGAGGTGCCATTAATTGGTTATCATCGTCATAAGCACCATAAATTACCAAGTTTCGGTTAATGGTAATTTTTGCTTGTCAGCACCCTGCTGACAACGGAACCCCCTACTGATAACCAGGGACTGCCTGTATATAAATTTACTATGTTAAAAGAGAGCAATATATTTTACGATTGAACAACTTATTGTATGTGTATTAAGGATGTCATGGGGTTGCTTATAAGAGATAGTATCCAGGCAATATTTCCAGTGCTTACTCAACCTACGTACAGGCAGTCCCCGGGTTACGACGGAGGTTTTGTTCTTGAGACGCGTCGTAAGCCGGAACATCGTCAAAAATCCTAAGAAAACCTTACTTTTAATGCTTTGGGTGCATTGAAAACTATGTAAACTGCATTGTTATGGCATTTTTCATAAGAAAAAACTTCAAATATTGATTATTTTGCTTTTTTGGTGTCATATTTCATCTGCCAGATGAGCGTTGTAGGCGTCGTAACCCTGGAAATAATGTCTGATGAATATAATTGAAAAGCGTCGTAACCTCGGAACGTCGTAAGCCGAGACTGTCGTAACCCGGGGACTGCCTGTACATTGTTTTTTACTCAAGTTCCATCTTGGAATAAGTTAATGAGATAGCATGAAGCTTTACTACATCATTAGTTCTTTAGCCAGATTAAATCAATAAAATACTGATACCTTTGGAATATAAAGGAATATTAAGTATCTATGTAGTTTCAATCAGATTGCTATTAGGTGCTCAAGGATCAGAAAGAATTGGGAAAGGAAGCTAGATTACTGGTAATTTAGCTGACTATTGATCCCATAAAAAATCTCACCATGAACATTACTAATCCCCATGGCAATGTGGGTATTTAAGCTTATGCTCTATTCTTAGTGAAGATACTATACATCCAGGCTTTTAGTCATTTATTGAATTATTCATTTTACTAATATTTTCATAATTTTAGAGCATAACAATTGTTCAAATGTAACAAAAGAGAAAAGGCTCTTATTTCATATTGACGTTAGTTAATAATGTCAGTATGAACAAAGACTCATCTCCCTTTCTATAAATGGTAATGATAATGTATAAATGGTAATGATGTTCTTTGATGTGTATATAAATGGTATGATGTTCTTTGATGTTTAGAGAGGTTTAAGTGGCATATTGATACACAATAAAAAGTCTTTTACAACTAGGTCTCGGCAATATAGTAAAGTTCATTTATAATGAATTCCAGATGACTGTCATCTAGAATTCGTTATAGGTATAATTCATTATAAAAGGAGATACTTGAAACTGATTGGATTACCTATTTTGCTTTTATACAAAATAAAATCCAGACGATAAAATGTAGATCCTCCTAAGTGTATCAAGATTTCTAATTATTTCAATAAAAGTCATTTGTTAGTTTTAAGAACTGGATATATATTTTAATGATTAATACAAAATTAAAGTTATATTTGTAATTTTTTCTTTATTTAAAACCTTTAAATGAGTAAGTAACAGAGCATATTAATTCTTCTGTTTCACTAGGATAACAGTTATGTATATTTGTTTAACATTTACATACTAATTAAACTGTCACCAGGACATTAAAAATATTTCATTATTTACCGGGTTTTGTAATAAATAATTCTTTACTTACCTATAATTTTAAGTTACCTAATTATTTGAATTGGGACCAGGGAATTCACTTTCATTCACTGTAAGCCTGTAAGTTATAAACGAACTTTACTTATTTTCCTTTGGAGATACTTAGTGAAACACAGGAACTACTTACAGGGGAACACAGGAAAACCTTCAGGTTGCCTCCTACCAAAGTCAAAAGGGTTAAGATGACGAATGTAAATGTGCCATTCCACGACTCTGTTTTTGTTAGGTTCTTAGCTATGAAGATTGTGTTGACCTTCAAGTCCATCCACTGGTTTAAAAGAACTACCAAGAGGAAAGAAACTTAATCCAAAGGCTTATGTTATGACCTTACATGGCTTCTCATATATAAGGGTCCTGTTTCATAATTTTTTTGCAGGTCTTAAGAATCTCCTCCATGAAGTTTATCAAAAGATCCTAACCTCCAAAGAGTTTGGCATGTCAAGGCACTTCATCTCACTCTGGAACAGAGGCAGTGTAAAGCAAAATGCTCCTATTTAACCATCAACTAAAGAAAATTGTACTTTTTGCCTTGGGTAAGATTATTTTTATTATATTATATAACAGTAGTTTACTTTCCCCACATTCCTTGGATGGCATCTTGCTTGATCATGTGTGCTGTAGGCCTTTAGTGGTTTCATATTGCGCATCCAAATAACACATCCCCAATCCACTTTTGCCCCCTAAAACCAACACATTTTTCTCCCCTGATGCTCTATTCTCAAGTATCACAATAGCAAATTGGGGATTTGCTCTGCTGCTCCATGCTTGATAAAGATAATCCACATCCAAGCTTTTAGTCTTACTATGCTTGTATCTACCATTTGTATTCATTTTCCTTTAACATTTTCATGTCTAGGCTTTTGATTGAAAAAGACAAGTGGAATACATAAAAAAATGTTAACAGGATGCCTAAAAATGTTTTCATATTTCTACATTTTGCTGATAATCTTGGTATGCCAGGTGTTTAACAATGTGTGCTCACATGATCTCTGGACACAACAAGGTAATTTACTGTGTATAATGGTTAAAATATTCATAAATCACAATATTGTAAAAAGTTGATAACTGGGTGAAACAAAAATGTTAAAAGACACTTACATGATTTCCTTAACTGATTTGTTTCCAAAATCTGACTTGTTGATTGTAGCCTGGTCATTCGCATAAAATTTATTTAATTGTTAGTGTCGACCTACATTCTCAATCCACGGTTTGGATCAAGTGGGTTATTCATTAAATACTATCCATGTGCTAAATGAGTGTGACCAATAATTTGAAGACAGGTTAAGCTTACTTGAACATGGGAATTGTTTTGTTCTGAATGCATTGGTAAAGGTCCAATGTTGATTTCTAATGTAATAGTAAAATTTACTGTGCTATGTCTTGTGCATTTTCCCTGTTGTAAGGTTTGCTGGATAATCTCTAGACGTATGGGTTTAGCACATAAAATACTGGATGAAACCTCTGAAAGAGTGATTGTCTCTGTATGTAGGGTCATATTTATAGTTCCCTGTGAACATTCAGCAGAATATTAAGATCTGAAAATCATTCCTGTTGATGCCATAATTGTGAACCAACTAAACTTGAGGTGCATTCTTTATACTATGATGATAACCTGCTTAGTAAGGAAGTCATAAAAAGAATGGGAAGAAAATGTATATACTTATATGCTGTCCTGGCATTGCACTTCAAAGACACCTAACATACAAAATATAAAATAAGTACAGTTATGTTTTGATAAAAAAAAAATGTACAACATTGCTAATAATCTTTTAATGTAATGCTTAAACAATTATCCTCTGATCAAAAGGAAGAGCAATACAATACTAAACAACTGTGCTTGGGTAATAAGATATTATTAACACCTATATTTCTGTAGCCGATAAAAGTGAACAGAAATGCATATATAGTGCTTACTTCATCCAGAGAGAGGATATAGATAAACATACAGTAAGCAATGCATGAGTACGGACACCATGTCCAGTCAGTAGCTGGCTAAGCAAAGAAGTTATCTTTGTTGTAAATAGACACACCACATGGCAGAAGGATACAGTGCTCACAGTGAGAATGACAGAAGACCTTCTCTATAGAATAATTATCTTACTTCCCAAACTGGTTGTAGAGAAAACAATGTGCACAACTACGATAAGAGATCTGTTCACTGTATGTTGAGGTAAAAACATTATACTATCGAATACACACAGGAAAACACATCTTGGAGAATCCACAAAAATATAGCTTTCATGTGGACTGACATTTTTTACATATTGACTACATAATACATACAGGCAAAATATATAAAAACAAATGAAAAAAACATACCCTTCATGTGCACCAGCATTGCTTAAATGATAATTCATTGTGCCAAGTATGTTTACATACATTTGGAAAAAGAAATGTAAAAACTAATCCATTATACAGGAGGAACCCCCTGAGCAATACCACAATAGTTAAAAATCTTGCAATAGAGTCTTAGCATTATGAGGCTCAAAATATAAATATAGTATGTGTAATAATGACAAAGATTGCCTAAAACTAAGAAATATGGAAGTTCCTTGCTTTATATATTAGTGACATTTAAGAAGAACCATCTGGTTCTCTACCACAGTAAACTGAATACAGCATAAAGATTTTTTTATCTATACTTGTACTTTCCTTTCTAATCTGAAAGCCTCATTCAAAATCATTTAATACGGAACATTACACTAAAATTTATGTGAAGAATGACTCATCTTTGATCATTGTAAGCTTTACATTTAACCAACAATGTTACTTATACAATCACAGAACAGTTTTAATGTTTCATTAAAATACATGTTTTTGTTTTTCTTTTGCAAAATTACAATAAAAACAATACTATATGTAGTATACTCCTAAAAGTATAAATGAACATATTACACAAGTTTTAAAGCTTAAGGGAGTGTTAATTGATTAACTAGAAACTATGCATATCTTTATCAACTACAGCACTAGGAAAGGTGAAGACTTAAAATTATCAGTTCTAAGCACTTTAAGAACATGTCTGACCTAATACATACCTACTAGAATTAATAATTTCTTTATGACCATTTAAAAAAATCATATGCAGAAAAAATATATCCATTGGCCATAGCCTACTTTCAATTCTTAAACACAAACTGGATATAAAAAAGAATTAGTTTTACAAAATATTTAGAATTTAATGCAAAAAACATCCCATGCATATTCACTGATGAATGCACTTACAACCACAAACTAGTTGAAAATTGTTTATTCTATATGGATTTTTATGTTTAATGTGGCACAACAGTAAAGTTAAGCTATACGTACTTATGTATACATGGTCACTAAAACATCGTTTTAAAAACTAAATCTACACCCTGTGAAAGTACAGTACTTATTCCTATTTGGAAAGACTACTGGAAACTAGGAACAGTCATCAAGAGTCATAGCAAAATTTCAAAGATACTGACAAGATAAGACTGTGGTACTAACATTTCTTCTTCAAGCACCCCAAATAGTAATCATTTCTGAGATTCTGACAACAGTGCTTAAGAGTGCATTTAGATATAACATACCTTGAATTTCCTAAACATATGTTCTCGGAAATAGCACAAAATATAAAATCACAGTAGATTTGCCAAAATTATATCCACAAAACTATACTCATAGACTTGTAATGCTTCATTTTATATGCTATTAGATAGGTCTAATGTTCCTTATTAAAAAAAATCTGATATAGCTGATTAAGATCTCATGGCTAAATTAATCAGCCTCTTGATAGTGTTTATAATCATGACAAACCCTTTCATGCTTAATCTAAAGATATATTTACCTCTTTGGACTGGACATCCCAAATAAAAAATATATTTGTAAATTTTACCTGATAAAAGTGAGTTCTTATTTACAGACATATTCTGTGCTATACTATAAAATGAAAATAAATATTTTGTACACAAAATGAGTTCCATTTTTTTCTAGTAAAAACACTACTGAGTTCAGTATATGAAATGGAAGAAAACTGTAATTGAATACAGTTACTGTATATGTGATATCAAAACTAACCTATGCATGACTGTCACCAAAATTAAAAGACTATTGCAGAGCAAGGAAATCATGGCAGTTAATGTCATGTGCAACTAGATTCAGATGATGAATCCTATGAATAACTATTGCTGATTATTCTGCTGTTTCACATAAAAAGCGCATAGCATTAGAGTACGTATATGTAATACATATACATACCTCTATCATTCGACTAGAGTGTACGCCATGTCAAAACATAACACCTATTGAGTGCTAATTTACAATAGCAAACAATTTTACCTTATTTTCCCTTCATACCATCATATACAGTACCTAAAAACTTCATGGAAATATTTCTACAATAACATCAACAGATGCACTGCACTGTTGATACTAAACTTGTTCACTTTCAAACAGCTGTAATGAAACAGCAACCTGAATCTCAAATACATGAACATATTTAGCAAGTCAACATTTAGGTAACAAACACTGAAAAATATCCTCTTAAAGCTCCATAAATCATTTTTATGAAAATATATTGAACCATGTTCTCAAACTTCCATTTACAATACGTAAGCATTAGTATATACAAACTATGATTAATTATAATTCAAACCTGCATCATATTTAATCCCATCTTAACACAAACTTTAAAATACATTTACTGGAACCTAACATCAAAACAATTTAAAGCAAATTTTACATTTCATGATTACAAAACAATGCTCCACACAATTATTCCACTGATTCTCAGCAAACAGGCCAAACCAAGTTTACACAAGTCTGTAGAAGGCCAAGCAGGAGGATGTGCAATACCTTACCTGGTTCCATCATCACTTCTTTGCCATCTTTGCAGATTAAATCGGTTAAGGCAGTGTCACAAAAGAGACTTCTTTTTTCACGTTTCTGTTATTGTCAATATCTCTATATTTTAAAAATCAAATGGAATCCTATACTGTACTGGTAGTCACCACAATTCTCCTGGATAACATGAATATACATAGACTACTTAATACGTATTAACAAATATGAATGTACTTGCATATTATATAAAATATACAGTTTTCCTAATCTATCTATATTCCCACCTCTCATATGATGTGTTTTCATTCTGCCATGATCAGCTGAATTCAGATCATTGTTGACATATTTCATGCCAACTCAACTCCACCTGGGACATGTATATCTCCAAGGAACTGGTTCCTGGATAGCCTAATAAAGTTTTGGAAATTAGAGGAGTCATCAAGGCTAAACTATCTCTTTAACATATGGTAAATAGTCCATTTCTCATGTTTTGCCAACTATGACTAAATCCAAAGCCACTTTTTTATTGCATTTCAATCTTCATATCTCATTCAATCCTTAAAAGTGCAAAACAAAAACAGCTTGTTCCTGAGTATAAAACACAAATACTTGTTCTGAGGTGGTTGTCATCTTGTTTGTTTACCTTTTACAGAAGACCAACAACTTTGCTTTCTATTTGCATAGGTTTTTTAAGAATATCTAACAGCTCCAATGCAACTGAATCTAAAGACATGGTTCATTCATTGTTGATCCATACAGAAAGGGGGATTAAAAGATACTCTTTAATTAGGGTTAAGAAGAAAATAGGTCTACTAATCATATCATCCAATGTTTGTTCTTCAGATTAAAGAAAATACATAGATCAAATCATTTCAAAATAGTAGCAGGGTTGGCCGCTCGTTAATATAAGATGAACAAGAATTTGAATTGTCAGAATATTAGGGGCAAAAAATGGTATAGTATGAAGAACAGTTTCATTCTGTCATATACAGGAGACAATAAGATCCCTCTTATGTAATTTTTTTAAGTATATTACAGTTTTCTTATAAAAAATTCTGTTTTGCCAAACTAATATGCCTCAATAAAACCACATGAAATTTCCTATTTTCTCCTGTACTGATATAAATGATCCTAATATGTACATATTTTCCATCCTACAATGAAACCCTCTTGAAGAAATTCTTTACTTAGAAGAAATTCTTTACTTAGAACTAAAACTGACTTATGTTCATCTTAATTTTTGGGGATACAACTATTGCAATAATTACAACTAATAAAAATGTAACATATTGATAGAATTTTTTTTGACAATCTATCATAAACAAAAGGATCCCCAGTAGAATTACTGGTAAATATTTAGTGATTAATACATATAGTATTCATGTATGTTTCTACTCTTTTTGGCTTATATCAACATATACAATACAGTTTCATACTTTGTTTTTATCAGCATAGTACATGTTTATCATAATATATCCCAAAAAATAATTCAAGTAAGAAGGTGCAGCACATTTGCAAGAGCTTTATGGTGAGAAGCAACAGGTTCAACACCGTTGACATTTGAATAGTACATACTACCTATTCTTTTTGTATGGCTGCACATTTTCCAATCTATCATATATTACTGCTTGTCATTTGTTCTTCAAAATAAATTCCAAAGAGTATGTACTATGCTTTATAATTATTCTCCTGAATAACAGGAATAGATGAGAAAATTTTTTTCTCTCATGTTCATCTTCCCCTCTTTTCTAACTACAGCATTACCCCAAAGTATCATTACTTTTGTCATAAAATAAAAGTGTCTCAGTAATATTCCACAGGCCGCTAAAAATAAAGATGCATGTCAGAGGGAAGATGTTGAGAGAATACTGTAATGGATTTGCTTCTAGGAAACATGATACAGTACCCTCATATGAAGTACAAACATCACTTTTACTATGTTGAACAGGTTCATATGAAATAAAGCATTTTTGCTGATACCTGAACATGACTAGTTAGTTCTGTTATTCTGTTATATCTTTTTTTCTATTACGTACACTCCTAAGGAGAGATGCCTGTCTTTTGCTACCAACCATTCTATTTCCAGACATCTTAACTTTGTTTTATCAAATATCCTCATTCTACATAATTTTGCTCTCTGTTCAGAAATGTTTTCTCTCCAAACAAGCAGACTTTCTCTGTTGACTACACAATTACTTGGAATGTATGTTGTAATGTTTTATTCTTTCAGATGATGTATAGCTTGGAAGGCATTGAGACAAAGGAGGGTTCTCTTGCTACAGTGTGATGGATGTGTAACCTGTCATACAAGACCTCTGCTTGCCTTCCAGAATGGATTCCCCTTTCCCTTGACACAAGGAAGTAGCAGAGATTGATGTTGCAGGACCTTTAGACAAGAGTTTCCGATTTCAACAAGTCGTCTCCAAGACCAGCAGCTGTCCCTGTCTATGGTTCTTGCTCTGTCTCGTTTGGAGGCAAGCATTTCTTCACTCCCTCCACCTCCTCTCATTCCTGTTTTGAAGAAAGAGAAGTCCTGGGAAGCTTTCCTTGATGAAGTTTCTTCACCTTCCTCACTTTTTGTCATTGTAAGCTGTATCACAGTCTCTGTTTTCTTTCCTGTCTTTCAAGAGACATTGGTTGGAAGCATACATAGTGATTGGAGGAAGGCGACTCACCATCGGAATGATAGCCAAAGAGCTGCGTTCAGCCACTCAGTTTCCATTTGGGTGTGTGTGCTTTGTTGCTATGTAACAGCTTCAAGAGTTACTTCATCCCCGACTTTTTACATTGGATGTTTAGAAGTTGAGCCTTCTCTTTTGTCTTTTGCTGTAGGCCACAACAGTGTCTTCCCAACAGGATGTACCTCCCCGTTCTTATGTCTGCCATCATTGCTGCTCCCACCCAGATCGTCTTCTTTCACCTTCCTTCCATTGTCCTTTGGGACGCAGACAAGCGTATCTTCAGTGCTAGAGTAGTTCCTAACATACTTGGACTTCTCTTCCCTGCATTTTACCTTCGTGAACAGTTCCTGGTTGCCGTTGTCAGCAATGCTGCCACAGTTTTCTGGATATCTAATACATTCTCCAAGGAAGGAAGAATTCGCAGCCCTTTCATCTCCTCAACTGACGATGCAGTAACACACTCCACACAGCAGTCAACCAAACACATTCCAGGGAATATGTACTATGTATGTCAGACAAGTTCAGTCAATAGGGTCAATGTTAGCAACAATTTGTCTTGACACCTCAACGTTCTGAAGGAATGTTCAATCTAGAAACATGGTCGGGTTAGTCCTTCAATCTTGACACAACTATTACAGTTCGGCTCTGTCTTTACGGACCAAGGGCATAACGGCCAACTACCATACCACACTAAAAACATCGCTTCTTGTGCAATCAGTGAAGTTTAGCATCGATTAAGTCTGTCAATTTCCTGGAGCTAATGTTTGTCTTTCTGTCCCTCAGAACACTGAATTCTCCAAAAGGAACCACATTTTGTTGGTCCTTGACAATATGACTGCAGCTCCTCTCAATACATTAATGCTATCTATATTTCAGATGGTGCATGCACCACTTGTCTGCAATTCACTTCACAGGGTCTCTCAATGAAAACTCTGTGCCAGGGAATACAACAGCATCGAACAAGGGGATGTTAGCCAGTCACGCCTTTCAATTAACTGCCAGCATACTTCCACATCCAGAAGTGAACCTGTTTGCCACATGGGGAAACCACCAACTTCCAGGGTTATCTCCAGACCTGGACAATTGAGCAATAGCAAGAGATGCATTCCTGCAAGATTGGAACAAATGGAGGACAATATACTTTTTTCCTCCATTGGCCCCAATTTCGAAGTTTTTAATGAACTTCTAACATTCAACAGAACCACTTACTTAAATGCCCCAATTGGCTGAACAGTTATTTGTTCACATTACTTCAACAACAGGCGAAAAATTCAATTTCATTACCGTCTGCTGTTCTATCCCAGACCAGTAGGAGTGAAGGTCGTCTTCTACATGTCCTCCTTTCTGACCTGAGACCTTCACGTGGATATTTACAATCTTCTTTACAATACCTAGTGCAGAAACTATGGACAGCATCTCTTCAACAATACCAGTACGTATGGAAAGTGTGGTTAGATAAGTATATCCATTCTGAGAGCCCAGTTGAGATCTCTGTTGAAACAATTCTACTTTTTCTTATATACAGGCAGCCCCCAGTTATAAGTGGACTCAGTTAATGGAGCCAATACAACTACAACTCATGCTGCAAAAGGCAATCTTCTTGACTGCTTGGGCATCAGGAGCTTTTATTAGACAGGGACAACATTACATCACTCATAGAGCTAACCATCATTTATTATTGTCTCATTTAATCATTCTTGGCCAAGAATGAGAACTCTCAAATAAGGGAACTAAATTTTTCAAATAAAACATTATGCCAGGTTCAAACACTTAAGGTTTACCTAGAGGTCATGGCAAACATCCCAGATGGTCTGAATTTCCTACACCCTAGCACAAACAACCACTCTCTGTACATGGGCTGAGAATTAATATTTAACTGTCCCTCATTAAAAAGGCAGACCATTACTCCTTTCCTAAGTCGCATGAAATCCGAAAGGTAAGTATGTACAGTGGGACCCCCAGTATTTGCAGGGGATGCATACCAGACCTCCCAGCAAATAGCTCGAATCCGCGAATACTTAGAACCCCTATAAAAACACTTAAACTGCCTATTTTGTTAGTTCAACTCAAGAAAACCCACTAAAAATGCTTATACCTGTTTTTTTTTAAAGTTTTATCACAAAAAGTGCATTTAATCATGATAACGATATAAAAATACAGTAATTTGTGGATGTTTCTCATAGAAGAATACTACGAATATGTGAATTTCCCACAAATAATGGGTAGATATGGTCCATAGAGAAATCAGCAAATATGAGTCAGAGAATGTTGAGAACATGAATATGGGGGTCCACTGTACACCTTTGCTTTCTTCAGGAGTTGTTTTTCCCTAAGAAGTCTCCAGGTGTACAGTACAGGCAGTCCCTAGTCATCGGAGGGGATTCCGTTCCAAGAGCTTCATAATAACCAAAAATCAGCACTTATCAGCATCGATAACCAGATTTTGTTAGGTATGTATCAGTGCCAATACAGGCAGTCCCCGGTTAACAGCGATCCAGTTTTATGGCTAAAATCTGCGATTTATGGCACCATAAGAGACCAAGTTCCGGTTATTGGCACCATAAGAGTGCTTATGGCACCGATAACCAGTTACCAGCACCATTATGGTGCCATAAATTGCTGAGTTTCAGTTAATGGCGGTTTTCGCTTATCTGCACACCCCCGGGAATGGAACCCCTGCCGATAACCGGGCACTGCCTGTACTCCATTATCGGTGCTAATAAATTGAAATTGGTGCACTTCAGCACCAAAAATTGCCATTTTTTGCTGATTTCGGCGCTAGACAAGCTCCATAATGGCCATGAGCTCAAACAAATTTGACTACATTGTATCACTAGGTGGTATGGCAAGTCCTGACCCCAAAAGTGCTTCAGCAAAAAAACCATGGGGCTTCTTGATGTGTTGGTTATGCTAAGATATCGCTGGGAAAGGCACAACAATACCACGACGAAACCCAGCATATTTAGGTAAGTCACTTTAGAACTATGTCTTAATATCTCTAAGTTCATGTTTAGTTTCATGTTCTTTGTTGCCAAACCCTATAGTATCTGGAATAAAGAATGTGGTTATAACTTGTGTCTTAACCTTGGACCAAAATATTATCTGGGTTGTTGGGATTGAATTTTACGAGCTAAGCCATTTTGTCACTTGTCAATTTCTTTTGTAAGCTCCTTTGAGGACGAACAGCAGCTATGCTATCAAAGAACAGGTTTTGACAAAGGAAAAACCTATCTTTGGTAGCTACTGTGATTCCTCACACCCACCCATTTTCCCCTGACGAAAAGGCGTGGGACTGGGGTGAATGATTATCCTGCACAGATGTGAAAAAGAGTAATGAGGGAAAAGGGCTGATGTAGAAAGAGTTGTTGCCACAATAGATGGCTGACGTAGAAAGCGATGTTGCCACATCTGAGTGCAAAGGGTAAGAATTGAACCTAAAGTAGTTGCTGTAGACAAGGAGATAGAGGTCTCTTATCTTGAGTCCTTATATTCTGTCTTTGTGTCAACATGCACTATACTGCCAAGACCAACTAGAAGGGACTTCTTTAATATTGGTTGGTCTCTTAAGAAGCCCTCTGGGAGACTATGAGAATAACTTCTTTGAGGACTCACCAGCTACCAAAATAAGGTTTTTTCTTAATCAAAATCTGTTTTATTATATTGTAGTAGTACATGGTACTACTGTGAATCAGTGAAGATACGATACAAATTTTGAGGGGGAAGTGTATATATTTTTTATACAAGTTTTATGGAATTGTCCAATACACTAACTTATTACTACTATTTATATTCACCTTTATGTATACCTAAATGTTTCATGTATTAAGCATTAAAGTCCATAAACCGCATTATAATATTATAGTACAATGTACAGAGTACTAAGAATCAGTGAAGATATAGTAAAAATATTGAGGGAGAAGTTTTGCCTCCCATAGGTGAACTTACTCAAGTACGTGTACAGATATGTGGAATAAGTAGAAAATAGTACAAAGCAAGAAAATGCTTGATTTAAAGTCCTGGTTATGGACTTAAATTATAAGTGATGGCATTTTATTTCTCAAAATCTGCTTTGGTTATATATTTTCTCATGCTATTGGTAAATGTATGTTGACACTAAATCATACAACCTGTGCTTTAGGATTTTTCAGGTGTAATATATATATGCATTACTGCTCCCTTTGTAACCTTTGTGTATTTCTTCTTAGTTTACTCAAGAAATGGAACAAATTATCCAGGAACCTGCATGTTTCTGATCTCCACAGCCATGTACTCATCACTTGATCATATCTTTACTTCGAAACCCTTTAGTTCTTCTTGGAATTCAGATCACTCGTATTTTTAACATATGCTGGGTTTTATCATTCATATATTTAACCTATTCTGAGTGTTCCTAGCAAAATACAAGCTTTATCATTTCTAATCTAATGCATTTGCCAATACATATTATGTATTTTCTCTAAGGTTTTCACATCTTTAAAGACAGACACAGCCTTAAGTTAAATGTGCGCATAAATATGAAACTGGCATGCAATTGAGTGTGATCGCCGAGGAATATGGCCGAAATCCATCGACAATAGGCACCATCCTTAAGCAGAAGGAAGACATCAAAGCAGCTACTATTTTGTCTAGCAAGAGGAGCCATGTGCATGACGAGATGGAAAGGCTGCTTCTTGTCTGGATAAAACACAAAGAAATCGCTGGTGATACGATAACTGAGACGGCAATCTGCCACAAGGCCAGCGCTATTTTCAGCAATTTGATTGCCCTGGACGAAGACGACGGAGGAGAAGGGACATCAACGCCAACCCCAGACTTCAAGGCTTCTCATGGGTGGTTCGAAAAATTCCGTAAATGGACTGGCATCCATTCGGTGGTGCAGCATGGGGAGGTGGCCAGCTCGGACACCAAAGCAGCCGAAGCCTTTATTAAGACGTTCGACGAGATGACGATCAACGAAGGCTACAGTTCTCAGCAAGTCTTCAACTGTGATGAGACTGGCCTTTTTTGGAAAAAATGCCTCGTCGGACGTACATCACGCAGAAAGAGAAGAAGCTATCCGGGAATAAGCCTATGAAAGACAGGCTTATGCTCGCACTTTGTTCGATCGCCAGTGGGGATTGCAAGGTGAAGCCCCTACTTGTCTATCATTTGGAGACTCCTTGAGACTTCAAAGCCCACAAAGTGGTGAAGGAGAAGCTTCCAGTGATGTGGACGGCTAAAGCGAAAGCCTGGGTAACGAAACTTTTGTTCACCGGGTGGGTAAATCTGTGTTTCGGCCAGACAGTGAAGAAATTCTTGGAAGAGAAGCGCCTCCCTCTGAAATGTCTGCTGTTGTTGGACAATGCCCCTGCTCACCCTCCTGGTCTCGAGGAAGATATCCTAGCGGAGTATTCTTTTATCGAGGTTCTTTATCTTCCGCTTAACACCACCCCTCTCCTCCAGCCCATGGACCAGCAAGTGATAACGAACTTCAAGAAGCTGTATACGAAACATCTTTTCAAGAGATGTTTCGACATCACTGATACCACAAACCTCACCTTGCGTGAATTTTGGAAGGAGCATTTCGATGTGATATGCATCCGACTCATCGATCAAGCTTGGCAGGAGGTTTCGAGGCGAACCTTGAATTCTTCGTGGAGGAAACTCTGGCCTGATGCCGTATCCGCCTGAGACTTTGAGGGATTCGACGTGGACGAAGCTGGTGCTGCCTATTCAGGAACAGTTGACGATCCTGAAACTGTTTCGCAACCAGATCTTGACGAGATCGTTGCACTCGGCAAGTCCATGGGGCTGGTCGTCGACGAGGATGACATCAATGACCTTCTCGAGGAGCACCAAGAGGAGCTTACGACGGATTACCTGAAGGAGTTGGAGGCCATGCAACATAACGTCGTTCAAGAAGAGTTCACTAGCAGCGGCGAGGAGGAGGACGACCCTATGACAACGGCAGAAATTAAGGATGCTCTAACAGCTTTTCATAAAGTGCAATCATTTGTAGAAAAGAGACACCCCAAAAAGGCTTACATAGGTCGTATGCTTGTGCAGTTCGATGATGTTTGCCTGAGTCGATTCAGGAACATTGTGAAAAGTAGGCAGAAGCAATCTTCCTTGGATAGTTATTTTTTAAAGAGGCCTTTAGTAGGAGTAAGCAAAAAGGAAGATCCAATTGATACTACGAAAAAACAAAGTTGAAAGTGGTGAGGAAATTGAAATTTTGTATAAAAAAAAACGTAAAGTATAAAAAAGTAAAAAAAAATGTAAAAATAAAAAAAAGAAAAAAAAATTAATTTTTTGGTAAAGTTAAGTGTTACGGTTTTGTTAATGTGTTTCGTAAAGTTTAGTTTATGTTTCCTGACATTTTTAATGTGTTTTGTTAACTAAGTGTACGCACTACGTAACAAATTATCTGCTGTTCGTCCTCCTCCTCTGTTGCCACTTTCGGAGATAGCCTCACTTGAAAGGTAAGGTTCCACATTTTACTACATACGTACATATGTACGTACAGTATTTCTTGTATACCAAGTACGCTAATACACTTTATTTACAGGTACATATTAGTAGTACGTATTAAGTTTGGTATTGAATGGTCCAAATTATTGTAGTATTTCATTGTTTATCGGTCAATTTAGCTTTATTATAAAATTTACTGGGGTGTTCTTGTAGGGCTTGGAACAGATAAGGCAATTTACATGTAAAATGCGGTTCAAGATACGAAAAGCTCAGGTTACGAAGGCTGCCTCGGAACGGATTAATGTCGAGGTACCACTGTATCTGCTGCCTGACTGGTTGCTACTGGTTGATGCTTTTTATGTTATTTAGGAAAGAAAAATATGACAGGTAACCTTTACAAAGACAAAAGCAGAGTTACTGAACAATACTTGACATGAGAGAGAGAAATTGCCAGTTCCTCTATGTAGCATAATTCTATCATCATTTTTATTATCCTTAAAATTTCAACAACTTTGAAGGAAGGAATTCATTTGATTCTTCATAAAATCAGTAAAATATGCACATACACTATTCAAAAATACGTATTGTATTCAAAACACATGCACTTACAGACAGAACACTACAACTAAAACGTGATTGGCTGGATGGTTGCCATGGTGATCTGTTAGTTAATGACAGCCCTCTATTTCTGCTCTATTTATAGACATTTCAAACACAAAATACAAATGCAAACTGTTGACGACTTTATAGTAACAATAAAGAACAACCCTCTCCAAGATCAATATGATGAAATGTATTTTATAGTCTTACTTATCGTTAAAATTCACACGTTGAATTACAGTTACTATTTGGATCATAAAAAGTTTTGCGTTTTACAGAATGTTTTGTTGAAAACAAAATTTGTTAGTGAACATATGGTCTTAATTGTCCCACTTTTTTATTATTGATGATCTTAATGATCTCACATTCCTTTAATAGTACATATAAATTGTATAAATAATACAGGCAGTCCCCCAGTTGTGCTTATGACACCGAGTTTCGGTTAATGGCACCGAATTTTGGTTAATGGTGCCAATAACCGGTTAATGCGCCTCTGATAGGTATGATATGGTGCCATAACTCTATTATCAGCACTTATGGCCGATAACCAAAACACGGCCCGTTATGGCGCCATGAATCACGGATTTTACAACGCTAGACAAGCGCCATAAAACCAGATCATCATTACCCAAGACTGCTGATAACCGGGGACTGCCTGTAATAAACTATAATGAATAAATAAATAATCAAATAAAACATGAAAAAAGGAAAAAATCTTTTTGCTGCAGTAATAATGTTTGAATACCCAATTATGTGTTCAAGTCTCAGCCTAGGCATCTACATACAGTAGGGCCTCGATAATCGCAGGGGATAGGGCCCAGAACCCTCCGTGATAAATAAATACCCATGTTATCCTGGTACCCCACCTCAAAAATTGCTTAAAACTGCCTACTTTAATAGTTAACCCACCCAAGACCACTATTCCAATGTTTATAACTGCCTGCTTTAGTTCATACACCAAATATGTCTTCAACTATCACCTTAAACTAAATTCAAGACAAGTTTCAAAGCTATTTTACATCATTAGCCTTAAAAATATATGTAGTATACATACTACTGTATATATGTAGCCTACCAGCCTATGGATTACAGCTAGAAGCCTACAGACACATGTGCTATTACATACTCACATGGACCTCTTTTCTTTTACAAGGAAAGAGAGGGAGAGAGGTAAGAAAAATATCAAAATTATGTAAATCACATGGGTACTCACCAACGATCTACTATGTTGATAAACGGCAACGATTTTGCAGTGCAATTAGAGGAATAATAAAGATAATGCTACCACCAGCATGCAGCGAAACATCTCTTCCCTTCTTCACAACACGTTATTACTGTATATTACACCTAGTAACCTTCATCTGACATTTAGGGCTTCTTTCCCATAAGAGTAAAAGAACCAGGGCTTTTGGATGCCATACGTATAATTAATTAGTTTATATGGGTACAATTTAAAGAACGTGGCGAACACCAACAACATAAACAAAACGTGGGTAGGTCAGTGTTGCCAAATGGGAATGGCAATTTCTTGCTAGATTTTGCTCCATAAAGTGCTAAAAAATTCACATCATACACAACAATGCCACCCAGCCAATTTCAACCGATTGCTCTCTTTTTCTATTCAAACACGTTTCTAACATTCAAAGTGTACTTGTACATTACGTTACATAATTCCTAATAATTTTGAAACCTATTCTGTTCAATTCCTGAAAATGGTTTTGCAAGATTTTGTTCTTTTTTCTTACATGATATATCAATCATAGTAGAATAAAAGAAATATTCAACTTAAACATTACAAAGATTTGATGTCAAAATACGTATGCTAGATTTATTTGTAAACAAATGCAAGTTTTCCTGCCAGATGCTAGATTGAAAATTTTCTTGCTAATTACCTAGAAAATGAAAGCTAGCATTAAAAATGCGAAATTGTTAACACTGGACTCAACAAATCCGCATCGTACTACTACGTAACTGTAAATTAGTTATGTGAAGATGGTGTTATTAGTACAAATGATATTTATTGTATCATTAAAAATATCAAAATAAATGGAAGTCGCAAAGCCGATTCTATGTCATGTTTATCCTAACCGCGTAGCCTAAAAGGAAAACGTTATTTTGTTTGTTTGATCTCTGCCACAAACCCCTAACAATGCAGTGTACATATGATCATTCTAAACTATTATTTACTACCAAAATAACGATGATATTTTGTATTGAAAATTAATGTTACGTATATTCCAAAAATTATTACTACCATGACTAGTACTATTAAAATTTCAAAAGATAATCTTGCTGTGAACGCTACCATAATTTGATTTTCATATACGTACGTACATTTTGTCAACTGGCTGGCCTCGCATAGATAAAAGTTAGATTTCACTGCCATGGAATTACTCCACGAATAGCCTTTTTATTATGAAGATATGACATAATATATAAGGTAAAAAATGGTTTTGCGTATTTTGTTTACGCTTCATCGCCAACAGCAAACAACAATACGATAATCTATGACAATTATCGTTTGTATGACTGCATTGTTTGGAGAAGTTATATTTGTATACTAAAATAATAATGAAGCTTAAATTAATTTCAGTCTTAATGTTATTACTACCGTAATTACACTACTACTATTAAAATTTCTAAAAGGTTATTGAAAAGAAAGGTCGGTGTGAATGCAACCGTATACATACTACATTTTAGTAACTTTATATGTTTACATTTTGTGGCTGGCCACTCGGAGTATAAGTTGAGTGCAGTGTTGTGGATTATTCCTTGAATAGGCTATTTATTATGAAGATATCCCTATAATATATAAGATGAGAATGGTTTTATTACCTTTATTGTCAGTTAATATCATAATGTGAATCTGTTCATGTATGTTGGTGGTTATCGTACTGCAACTAGGCTTAGCCTACCAATGAACGTCATACATATACCTTGAATAGGCTATTTATTATGAAGATATGCCAATAATATATAAGGTGAGAATGGTTTTATTACCTTTATTGTCAGTTAATATCATAATGTGCGTCTTTTCATGTATGTTGGTGGTTATCGGGCCGAGGCTCAGCCTACTGATAAACATCACATACTCAACACGGACAAACCCATGATGCTGCGATTCATACCAGCGATATAGCATGAGAAGCGGTCCAAGAAAAACCCTGTGAATAACTGATTCCGTGATTGCTGATCCACGACTAAGCGATGCCCCACTGTATGCAGCTAAATTCTATCAATTTTATCATGTTTTATTCTTCATTTTTCATCTTTTACTATGAGGTTTAATACAAATGTTTCTACATTGGTTTATAATTTATACTCTTTACAAAAATTATGAAATAAAGTATATATACAGGCAGTCCCTGGTTATCGTCAGTCTCGGTTAATGGCGATCAAGTTTTATGGTGCTTGCCTAGTGCCATAAATCAGCGATTTATAGTGCCACAACAAGCCCAGTTTCAGTTAATGGTGCCATAAGGTACCAATAATATTGTTGTGGTGCCATAACATACCTAAAAGAGGCGCCATTAAATGGAGCTTTGCGCCATAAATCAGTGAATTTCGGTTAATGGTGGTTTCCGCTTATCAGCACCCCGCCGAGAATGGAAACCCTGCTGATAACCAGGAACTGCCTGTACTATTGGTATATATTCCTTCTTAATGAGATTCAACTGTATTTATAATATTAATTTTGTATACATGTAAATTTGCTTATATGTACTACTTGTATACAGTGGACCCCCCCGTATTCGCGTTCTCCGGATTCGCGGACTCACACATTTGCGGATTTCTCTCAGGAACGTTTCCCTGCATTAGTGGAAAATTCGCACATTCGCAGTATTTTTCTATGAGAAATATCCACAAATTCCTGGTTTTTTTATCAATTTCATCATAAAATGCACTTTATGTAATAAAACTATTAAAAAACCAGGTATGAAAATTTTGAGTGTTTTTTTCTTGAGTTTTAACTAATGAAATAGGAGGTTTTAAGCATTTTTATTGGGGTTCCAAACATTCGCGGGTTCTAACTATTCACGGGGGGTCTGGTATGCATCCCCCACTAATACGGGGGTACCACTGTATATTGTTACATATTATACTATATTATTTCTTAAATTTCAGATTATCTACCGTGACCACCTACATATTGCTACTGCCACCCATCACACCCACTTCCACATTTTTTTCTTGTGTACTGATGACTTCTACAACACTCGTAGGGTTTAATCTACTCCCATTTTCTATATCTCTCAAGGAATTTGGAAATGGGTGTGATGGGTGGCAGCTGAAATGTTTATGCTGTCATTCTACATAAGCTAGAATATTAAGTACAATATGTACAGTATTATGCAAAATAATTATTTGTCCCGGAATTTGTAGCCAAGACTCAAAATCCCTCAGTTCAAAATGACAGATTCAAAACTTTTTCTATCCATTCTCTTGGAGATTTTGTTGGTAATGACCCTGAAGAATTGCTTTTATGTCCCATCAGGACACTGCGTTGCTCTCTAAAAAGGATTTGACATCTCAGACCGGATTGTCAAAGACTTTTTGTTAGTACAGGCCGGAAAAAGAAGGAAGTGTCCAAGAATACTATCTCCTTTTGACTTCGTGAAGTGATTCAACTAGCCTACAGTTCTTCTTCACAAACTGATGCCAATACAGTGCATGCAAGAGCACATAATGTTAGGGGACTAGGCCCTTCCATCACTTTCATAAAGAACTTATTAGTTCAAAAGATTTGAAAAGCTGGTAGTACATGGCTTTGCCCAACCACCTTCTCATCCTTCTGTCTGAAAGACGTTGCCCACAGGTCCTGGACACTTTTCTTGCGTTGGGTGGTGGCTGCTCAACAATGTTGTGTAGCTCACCTAGTGCCCCTAGCAAGACAGTTTGCATCTTTCCTAAGATGTTGGTTTTGAAGTGAGAATGAATGGAATGACTCGTCTTCTTCCTTTCTCCTTTTTTTCTCCTCTACTAGCAGCAGTGGAGAGAATTAATCCATCATGCATTGGAAATGGTCAGATACAGTTGAGAGCACCATTCTATTGTTTTTGTTATTGATCCTACACAATACAAACTATATATGGAAGGAAGTCCCTTCCTCTCTTACAAGGGAAGAGAGGAAATGACAACAAACAAGGTTGGTGGCTAAATTTAAAGTTTTGTTGTCTCCAACAATTACAAGTTCTTTATTTTCCTACAAGACACACCTACTAGACACAGTGTAACAGGAAATCACATTGTCTCTTAACCCAGATGTCTGGCTGCTGAGCAACCTTTTATTGAGCAGATCAGATGCATATGACCCCTTCCCATATCGTATTTTGGCCAGGAAGTGATCCCAGGTGGGATGAACCTCCCTTGTGTTTATACCAAAGGTTTGTTCTGTATGTGAACAAATAACAAATTTTAATCAATTTGTATTTTTCATAACTGACAAACCTGGGGTCTTAACATATACGGCCCACCTCAAGCCACCCCTCATTCAGTTACCTGGGCTAAAGAAAACTGATGCATTGTAACAGAGATGGGTTAAGGCAGGTCATCTGTACTTTTCTCCTTTCCACCATCTTAGCTAGCTCCTGTTGCTACCAAAATCCTTGTAGTACGTCTTTTTAATCATACTCCAGTAGTCACAAGAGAATTTACCCCCAAGTTAAGAATATAGGTTTGTTAGTTAATCAATTTAAAATTTTTCATATCATAATCAAGTACCAGTGTCCAACAGTAAAAGCTATGCTTTTATACAGTATATAAAAGCTAAAATCAGTTTCACACCACTTGGCAACTACATCAACCCACAAATCCTGTCATTTACTCATTATGATGGACCAGCAAAGACAGTTTTTTAGGGGAATATTAAACACAGTAATATAAGAAATTACCAAAGATTGAAGAAATGAAGCCCAAGAGGGCTGCTATTTGCAGATCACATAGTCTTAACAGAATCTGGGAGTGGTTGTGGAGATGTTTAAGAAGTGGAGTGTAGGAATGGAGAGGATAAGGCTGATAATAAACATAAGGAATACAAGTTTAAGGTGACAGAAAGAACAGGAAAAGTAAAATCAAGAAGGTAGATATTTAGCTGTTGTGGGAAAGGTACGGGGATGAACCTAATACTGCATATTGAGCATAACAGATGGTATCCAAGATACGCTAGACTGCAAGATGTATAAACATGAAATACATTGCAAGAGCAAATTAGGTAAAGAAGAAAGTGAACAAATGTTGTGAGAAATAGGACAATCTTAGAGGAAGTAAAGTATTCCTGTTACCTTCGGGATTCTCTAGACTGTAATGCAGGATTTGTGAACAAATGTAAGAAATGGATGCTACAAAGTGATGAAACTGAGAGAAAGAACTAACCTACTGGTATATAAAATTGCTCCACTCTTGATTGCTACTATGCAGCAAATGAAAGGATCATGGTAGAAAAGTACAGTCAAGAGGGTAGATATTTAGCTGTTGTGGGAAAGGTGCAAGGATGAATTCTATATTGTATACTAAGCATAACAGATGGTATCCACAGGGTACACTGGACTGCCAGATGTATAAACAAGAAATGCATTGCAAGAGCAAATGAGGTAAAGAAAGAGGTGAATAGCTGTTGTGAGAAATAGGCCAATCTTAGAAGAAGTAGAGTATTCCTGTTACCTTTGGGATTCTCTAGACTGTAAAGCAGTTATTGAGAACAAATGCAAGAAATAGATGCTACAACAGTGATGAAACAGAGAAATAACTAAACCTAGTGGTATATAAAATTGCACCACTGATCAGTACTATGCAGCAAAGAAATTATCCTGGAAGAAATTTTTATAATTTGCAACATAGAAAGTACAGTGAGAATTGAGAATTGTTTCATGAATGAGCAAGTGGCTCGGATATTGTGTCCAAAGGCCAGAAGACTGACTGAGATCTAAATGATTGAGATGGCTTGGACATATGACAAGAAGGGATGCAGCTTAATTCGTCAGGAGATTTAACCTCTAAATTGCAACCCTTGCACTTTATACTTCAAAGACTTACCAAGGATCTGTATAAGCCCATTCATGAGAACTACCTTTATCATCACATCATGACAACAGCCTTTCTTATGGCTTTTGACTGTTCTTAGTAAATACTGACTTACTCTGTCAGGTAGGCTCACTTTAAAAGAATTAGGCATCAATCAATCTTTCTTTTTCTCTGGAGCTTTCAGCCAAAATGCAGACTTCAAGCACTAGGGATTCGATCACTGACCCTTTTTCTATTCTAGCCTAGTTACCTGTCAATTCTAAAGACCTACCATTCCTTTGCATCACAACACCCATTTATCTGTAACTAGAAAGAACAAGACTTCTTATTAAAGATGATGTCAGACTCTTCTTGTCTGATAACCTGAGAGAAGGATGTGGTTTTTCTATGGGTTAACAAGTCATCCTCTTAGCATACTCTAATCTCTCTCAAGAAGCCTATAGAGAGTTACTGTTTATGAAATCATGGCAATTTCAATTTCTTTTTCCCCCTTAAGAGAAATTCTGAAATATCAAAAACCCTTAATTCCAAGTATATCTGGAAATGTTAATCCACTTAAGCCAATTCCCATTTGAGAGATGGAGCTATACCCATAGTCCTTTGGCTGTGGCAGCCCTGCTTATCTTTTATCAATGTCAATGAAATGCAGACTTCAAGGGTTACAAGTTGTTGTGCCTCTCTTGAATGGTTACTGTTATTGCTCACCTTTATTCATTATGAAGTGGAGCTATGATATATTTTGAAAACTGGGTTCTTGATGTTTTTATTTCCAAGTACTTTCCGACCCATTGGGACCTGCCGTAACTTGGCAAAATCCTTTGCATCTTCCGACCCACATAGCAACTCGGGTTAATTATGACCAATAGGTATGTCATTAAAAAACTGAAGTTTCTGTCAAGAAACAATTCATATTTTTAGAGTAAAAACAATCACATAAACACTCTAACCAAAATAACTACCTTCCTCCAAGTTTTGCAAGACTAGAACTAGCAATTCTTGGGTCAAAGGTGCACAGGCACACACTCACTTTCTAATTTCCTTTCCCTCTTGTTTCTAAGATGTCAAGAGTTTACAACTAAGGGAAATTTAACATTATGAATTAAGGATAATTGTGATTTCTAGGTTTCTATGAAAATTTTTTAATTAAAAAATTTCAAGTGTGACATGTGTTAACTTTAAAGTCTAATTTATCTACTCTCACACCACTAACCTCTGAAAGACACCCACCTCTTGCAACAGAAGCACCTATATATTGAAATTATCAGGAAGAACTTCCTAATCTTGTAATGCAATTTAAATCTGACAATTACTCTGGTCTTATCTTGCTTGTTAATCCGAAAAGGAAAAGTGAGGCTTGGCCTAAGATCAGTTCTGGACTTAATTTCCAACAAACCATTTGCATGTTATCCTGTACCATCATATTCCAGCCTAGGAAAAAACTATGAAAGCAAACTGTAATGTACACACAATATGTATCCAACCTTGTTTAATGCTTTGAAGGTTATGATGTATAATAAAATTTAAATTATGTACAAAATATATTACATAATATACAATATATAGCATAAAATCACAGGATGCATTTATACATATATATATATAGAAAATATATAAAACACAACACTCTGGACAATTCTATCAAACCAATTCCCATAATAATGCTTCAGTAACTGTCTAACAAAATTAAATGTACGTACATCCTAACATCAAAGGTCAACTTTTCCACTAAAATTTTTCCTACACACAAATGGGATAATTCTTTATTGAATTCTTGCTTTCCGTATAGATAGCTTCAAAATAAATGTACGAAGCAATACCACAAGTTAAATCTGCTATTTGCCAGGACAGAGTTAATTATAAAAAAATAGTTCAACCAGTCAATCAAGTCAAAATCCTAACTTTCACCCAGCTAGCAAAAAAAGATTCTACTTTCTGCATACATGTAAATTCACATTTAACAAAGCTGAACAAAATCATTTGAACTTGAATCTAACTCTATACTTCATCAAAACTCGTCATTAGAAACCATCAGCATTTAAATTTGCATTGGTAGAAGTTAAGACTGCTTCTTTGCAAAATAATATGTTGTACATAAGAGTGTACTTCACATGAAAGCCTGGCTACTTATTTCTACTTCCAAGTATCATCTCTCTTTCCTCCTCTATAGGAAATTACTAAAACAGAAAAACAAACTGAAAGCCACACAAATGGCAGTCAGTCTTATAAAGAGTCATCCACTAATAAGAACTTCACTCACAACACATTAACAAGAGCAAAGACATAAAAAGGCAATCATCAAGGCACCAACTCACAATATTTTATAATTCACATAAACAAATAGATATTACATTTGTTAGGAAAAAAAACCTTTGCAAACACACGGCCTCCAACAAATCTTATTTCTTTAAGGATTTGCTTCCTTTGGGAAGTGTTCAGTTAGAAACAG
>NC_061089.1:30490070-30495070 GCF_015104395.2 Macrobrachium nipponense
ATAAACGAATATCTAGATAACTGACTTATATGAGACAAGAATGTTTCCTTATATGTGTTTTAGGTGGAAATATGACTTGAATGTCTCCTTGTGATTGTGAACTAAATTTTTTTTTTTTTTTATCAACAGATTACTTTGGCGGAATGTTTATTGAGTAAAACAATTAAGTGATTCCATTCGCAATTTTCCATTAGTATATCATCGTAATACAAACTTTTCAAGCACAGTAGTTTTGATTAAAATTATTTTATCTAAATTTTTTCTACGGTTGTGTTTGACGGCATACATTTAATGGAGTTTTATCCTTGTTGCCAATGCACGATAATGGTCATTAGCAGCTTGAACAGTTTTCTCAGCTTCAGCTACAACTAGGTTTAAATTTAACAGTATATTTCTTTATTAATCTTTGATCTATAACGAATAAACTTATTAAATTAAGATATCTCAGTCCTATTCTACATAACGTCATTTATAACAACTACGGTAATTGTTTACTATAGTACAAAGGTTGAAATACATGCAATACGGTTGAAATACATGCAAAACGGATGTTGCTGTTATCCAATTCAGTTGTAATTATAAAAAAAAATTGTTTCTCGTTCGGTTGTTCATGGCTGTACACATTTAAGCAAAGAGTACAATGTTAAAACCATACTTTCATCATTCTCTTTTGCTGTTTTTGAACTTATTCAACTAGAAGATGGGATAAAGCTAGGCTATTGTAATTTGGTTTCTCATAAAATCAGATTATCATTAGATGAATTATCGTAACCCGAACACTATAGCTACCTATACACTGTATAAAACCTTATTATATCTTTACATACTCTAGACACCAAAAGGATTAAAGGTGCAGCTTTTTTCACTTCACAGTACTTATAATATTATAATGTACTGTACAGTGCTACTTCACAGTAATTTTTATGGTACTATACTGCATAAATATAATTTTACTCATTGCACCATTACCAGATTTCGGTGCCGTTTGATTGGTCTAGGGCACTGTTAACTGGCCTAGTACTCTGAAAGAAGGTGTGCGGCAGCCGTAGACTCTAAAATCACTTAACGTCATAAATCGCTCTGCATCAGTGGCCAGGAACAGAACCCCTGCCATTATATATATATATATATATATATATATATATATATATATATATATATATATATATATATAATATATATATATATATAATATATATATAGGGTATATATATATATATATATATATATATGTATATATATATATATATAGATATAATATATATATATATATATATACTTCTAGGGCACAATTTTTCACGGATACAACATTCATTGAATAGAATGGCTTTCTCACTGTTAACCAGCTTTTTTGAAATTGCTTCATATTTTCTAATTATTTTCTTTACTTCATTGTTCAGGTTACTAATGGACACATAATGGGGTTCTTCCATTTACTCCAGTATTTTTACACGCGACAGCTGTTTCGTCAACCTATACGTATTGACGTTTTCAAGCGTAACTGATACAAATATGAGCCTACATGCGTTTTGTGACGTCATCGACGGAATTCATCGACCTACTGCAAGACACCGCACCCGACGAAGACATAGCATCCCTGGACGTTGAAAGTTTATTTACTAACGTACCAGTGGATGAAACAATACAAATCATCATGGACAAGATATACCGCTCTGAGAAACCACCATTACCGATCCCCCGAAAAAATCTTAAAAGAGATGCTGGAAGCATGTACAAAGGAAGCCCCATTCCCTCACATAGGGGGCGAAATATATCGACAAAAGGACGGCGTGGCAATGGGTTCCCCCCTCGGGGTTCTTTCGCAAACGCATACATGGCACACACAGAAGAGGTCACATTTGAAGAACACCCAAAACCCAGAATCTATGGGAGATATATTGATGATATCTTTATCACAACAAAGGGCGACAATGACATAGAAGAATTAGTAAATAAACTCCAAGCAAATTCTACATTAAATTTTACGGTAGAAAGAAGTGATGAGAAGATGCTCCCTTTCTTGGACGTACTTGTGACCCAAAAGAACAACAAATACAATACCACCGTATACACTAAAAAGACAGACGCTGGAAGATGTTTAAATGCTAGAGGAGAATGCCCTGATGCATATAATAGATCTGTGGTAAATGCATACATAAACGCGCCATAACACACTGTTCCACGTGGAAGGCGACTAACGAAGAGACACAGAGTTCAACAGCTGCTCACAAATAACGGATATCCAGATGACATGATCCAGCAAGTTGTCAAAAAGAGATTAGAGGCTTTCCATAATCCGACCCCGAGGAACAACCACACAAGACAAAGACAAAGAAATAGTTGGATATACCATCAGATACCATACAACAAACAACACGAAGATGAAGGAAAGCCATCCTTGGTATACTGCGAAGAGGAACCACCCCCCGAGCGCCATATAACAAAATAACAGCAAGGATTTACTGCAAACCAAACCTTACGGCCTCTTTGGTAATGAAAAATAGTACGGCCCCATCGACGGAGAAAGAGGTTAAATCTGATATAGTATACAAGTTTGTCTGTGCTGACGAGCATGTCAGTCCCCCCAAAAATGCTATATCGGACACACAACCACCACACTCAAACGTCGCATGCAGGCCCACAGAAACCAAGGAGCCACTTCATCAGCACTTTGTGGTATACCCACAATAAAAAACCATCATTACAAGAAACTTCTCACAAACACCAAAATAATACACAAGGAAGGCAACTACAATCGTTTATTGATATCAGAAGCAGTCAGCTCGCAATGCAACGTCTCCCAGCCTTAACATCCAACGTGAGGCAGACGATCCTTGCCCTCGTGTAGGTAGGCAGAGTCCTTCAACCGCGTGGGACAAAGCCCCCACACGCGGACAGGAGCGCACACTGACTTTCAGTGAATTAGACATATATGTTAATTAATATATATATGTATAATGTGCATATAATAACTTACTTTCAACTTTTTTATTTAATTTCTGTTGTTAACATATTTATTTATTTGTCTTATTTTTATGTTTCATATAGTCTTTTGTAAATACTTAAAACTAGGTATCTGGCAATTGTACTACCTTTCCGTCCTCATGACGTCACAAAACGCATGTAGGCTCATATTTGTATCAGTACGCTTGAAAACGTCAATACGTGTAGGTTGACGAAACAGCTGTCGCGTGTAAAATACTGGAGTAAATGGAAGAACCCCATTATGTGTCCATTAGTAACCTGAACAATGAAGTAAAGAAAATAATTAGAAAATATGAAGCAATTTCAAAAAAGCTGGTTAACAGTGAGAAAGCCATTCTATTCAATGAATATATATATAATATATATATATATAATTATAGTATCTATAATATATATTATATATATATATATATATATATTATATATATATATATATATATATCTATAACTATATATATATATATATACTAATATATATATATATATATATATTATATAAAGTATATATATATATATAATTATATATATATTTATATCTAATATTTATTTTATTTATAATAATTAATCTATATATATATATATATAATATATATATATTTTTGATATATATATATATATATATATATATATATATTATATATATAATATATATATATTCTATATAATATATATATATAATCTATATATATAATATATATATATATATATATAGTATATATATAATATACTATATATATATATATATATATACTTAATAATATATATATATATATATATATATAATATGTATTTATATTATAATAATACATATATATATATCTATAGTATATATAATATAATATATATATATATATATGTATATATATATATATATATATTTATATATATATATAATATCTATATATATATATACCTCTAATATATATATATATATATATATATATATATATATATAATAATCTATATATAGTATATATCTAATATATATATATAATATAATATAATATATATATATATATATATATATATATATATATATATATATATATATATATATATATATATATCCTATATATATATATATATATATATAAATATATATAATAATATTATATATAATATATCTTATTATTATAGGGGGGGGATATAATAAATATATATATATAATAATATATATATATATATATTATATATCTATATATATATATTAATATATATATATATATATTAATATATAAATATATATATATCTCTATAATATATATATAATTATATAATATATATATAATATATCATATATTATATATATATATATCTAAGAATATAATATATTATATATATATAAGATATATATATATATTTATAATATATATATAGATATATATATATATATATATATATATAATATATAGAAAACCTTACTTTTAATGCTTTAGTGCATCCAAAACTATGTAAACTGCATTCTTATTGCATTTTTGTTTCATCAAAAAAAAAACTTTAAATATTGATTATTTTGCATTTTCAGTGTCATATTTCATCTGCCAGATCAGCATTTGTAGGCGTCGTAACTCTGGAACATGCGTTGTAACCCTGGAACATGTGTCGTAACCCTGAAAATAATTTCTGATGAATATAATTGAAAAGCGTCGTAACCTCGGAACGTCGTAAGCCGAGACCGTCGTAACCCGGGGACTGCCTGTATATATGTGTGTGTGTGTGTGTGTGTGTGTGTGTTGTGTGTGTGTGTATATATATATATATATATATATATTATATAGTATATATATAGATATATATGGGTGTCCATAAAGTCTCTTTACAATTTAAAATATATATTACAAAAGCAAATAAATGGACAAATATGTGGAAATTATTACAAAATGTGGAGTAGATATTGAAGTTTTATTTGCCTCATTTATCACACCTATATTTGGGCATCATTAGTTGCACAAAGTACATCAAGACGATACTCAATTTATTGCCAGGTTCTCTGTAGCATAGCTTCATCAATGGTG
>NC_061089.1:30500070-30595070 GCF_015104395.2 Macrobrachium nipponense
TAATGGTAGTCTATTACTATTCCTAGAGAATTTATCTACACCACTGACTTGAGATTCTTAGCTATGTAGAATGAGGTATGTATGGTTTTTATTACAAAAATAATCTTGATACTTAAAAAAAATACAGTTCAGAAAAATCTAATTATTGGATACATTGAAAATTCTGAAATACTGACATTATACCCTATGGGAATTAGCTTCGAAGACTTGATATTCATCACTAAGTATACAAAGATTTCTGTTTACTTTTGGGTCTTTTGATATATATATATATATATATATATATATATATATATATATATATATATATATATATATAATATATTATAAGAAAACAGCAGTCATTTGAGGTATATTCTCAAGGAAGCAAAGGAGACATCTTCTGGTAATTTAACAATGCTTTATTGAGCACGTTTTGGGGTCCAGCCCCATCATCACGGCTGTAAAAAGGATTAATACATATAAAAGATAAAAAGACTCATCCTAATAACCAACATACATTTAAAATTTGTAGAAAACCAACTACAATGCTAAGAAAATTACCATCTCAAGTGAAGGGAAGATGACGAGTGACCAGAAGAAGGAAAGGTTCCAAGTAAATATAGTTATGCCAGGTAAAGAGGGGTAGCGGTAGTTTTTAAATAAATTAATAGAGAAAAATAACAGACCAACTGCTCCTAGAATGCTATTCTTTGCTAGTGTTCCATTTATCAGTGACACAACGTTTTATATCCAAGTTAAACATTTAATACATGAACCTTGTCCAGCCATAAAAGGCCAACCAATTGTAACAAACCCATTTACTATTGGGTCTTTATTTAGATATAAAGAAAAACTGAGCCCTCTTTTGACTTCCAATGCAGTCTATTTGTTTTCGTGTCCCAAATGTAGTTTGGGAAATTATGTTGGGGCCTCACGTAGGCTTCGTAAAGTTCGCATTGATTGCCACTTGCCACGGGGGGGTGAGTTACAAACAGGTGTCCGGTTGTCTTCACTAGAATTCTCGAACACTCAAGAACATTCAAAGAAATGCAAATTTAATATAAAATACACTTTAAAATCATTACATGGGCTTCTTCTCCTCAACAGCCTGTTGTCTTTGAATCGCTTAATAAAAACTAGTTCCAAAATTAAACAACCAAACTATGGCTACCCCTCTTTACCTGGCATAACAATATTTACTTGGAACCTTTCCTTCTTCTTCTGGTCACTCATCTTCTTCCCTTCACTTGAGATAGTAATTTTCTTAGCATTGTTGTAGGTTTTCTGTGAATTTTAAATGTATGATGGTTATTAGGATAAGTCTTTCTATTATGTTTAATGTGTATTAATCCTTTTTACAGCTGTGATGATGGGGTTATATATATATATATATATATATATATATATATATATATATATTATATATATATATATATATTATATATATATATATTATATATATGGCTACTTTCAAAATGCATACAGTGGTCCCCCTGTATTTGCGTGGGATGCGTACCAGACCCCCCGCGAATAGTTAGAATCCGCAAATGTTTGGAACCCCCCTCTAAAAATGTTCATAAACTGTCCTGGACATACAAACACCAAAGTATCCCTTAAAGACCATCCTTCATCAAATATACATAAAATATCCTATTATGGTTCATATTAATCTTTGAAATATTATTAATACTATTTTAAAGTAAATCTTACATTTTATGTTTATACATAAATACATACTATGTACGTACTAAATGACTTGGTTACGTATGTGAAAATAATTCAGTCCCCCCATAAGTATTCGGTCATGCACGTTTTCTTTCATACTGTTACTATTTGAGACACCCATTTTCTTTTTACAAGGGAACAATGAAATGTGAAATCACAAATACCAAATGTCTACTTAAAGTATTATCCTACATCAAATATACCATTGAATTGGTATTATTAACATCATTTTAAAGTAATCTTAAACATTTTACCATTAGAAATATATAAACAGCCAATAGCAGAGAGAGAGAGAGAGAGAGAGAGAGAGAGAGAGAGAGAGAGAGAGAGAGAGAGAGAGAATGTTATTGTTACTGTTTAATCTCATTAAACGTAATATTATTTGTAAACTAGTACAGTATATTATTAAAAATTTTACCATTAGAAATATATAAACAGCCAATAGCAGAGAGAGAGAGAGAGAGAGAGAGAGAGAGGGTTGTCCTTATTTAAAAGAGTGAAGTGGATAGATTATTGTACTTCTTTAAAATACTATCACATGTGAATTTTGAGATTAATTATTATTATTATTATTATTATTATTATTATGCGAAAATATTAATAAACATACACATGTACCATAGAAATTATCTCATATATATCAGCAAAAGAGAAAGAGAGAGAATCTCAATGATCCATAGATGACAACACTGGATTTGACAGTTGGAACCCAGCCAACCAAGCTGGCTACACAACAAGACACGGGGTTGGTTACATAATTCTTTTTATTTATAAACTAAAATCTTGCTAATTCACTTTAGTATTTTCTTTAATGAATTTATATTATTGCTGTTTACATTAATATTGATATTTGAAAATTAGTAAATCATCATCCAAAAAACATACATCGCTTTAAGAGAGAGAGAGAGGAGAATGACGAGGAGAGAGAGAGAGCGAGAGGAGAGAGATTATCGTAGTATTTGTAAAATACTTTCACATATGATTTTTTAACTACAGTTATTATTATTATTATTATTATTATTATTATTATTATTATTTGAAAATATTAATAAACATATTACGCATATATGTACCATAAAAATCTCTCATCTCAGTAAAAGAGAGAGAGAGAGAGAGAGGAAATTTGATGCCCACTTGATGACAGCAACAAATCAGCTCCTTCCCCCTCCGGTCACTTAACTTGATACGTATATCTGAGTTTTTTTTTTTAGAAAGAATCTGACTGGGATTTCCTTCATTCTTGCAATAATGTTTTAAATTTATAAGGAAAAATCTTACTAATTCACTATGGTATTTTCTTTAATGAATTGATATTATTGCTGTATAAATTAATATTAATGTTTGAAAATAGTAAATCATTTATTTATCATACAAAAAAACATACATCTTTGTAGTAGAGAGAGAGAGAGAGAGGAGAGAGAGAGAGAGAGAATTATTATTTTTATTATGTGATATCATTTAAACTTATTAAACTTACTAATACAGTATTAATCAAAATTATTTGAAAATTAGTAAATCATTTTTGTATCATAAAAATGTATTTAGTCATGAAAATAAACATCAAAATACACTAATTAGTGATTATTTTTGTTTGAAAATTCCGCGAATGGGCGAGTCCGTCCGCGAATAATTTCTAGATAGGTTCCAAAGAAAAATCCGCGAATGTTTGAGTCCGCGAATCCGGAGAACGCGAATACGGGGGGAACACTGTATTTCCCCTCTTTGAAATGTCATGTAGATTGTGTAACATTTTTTCAGATTCCTAGATAGCTTAGAATAGGATGTTTTAAATGTGTGTTCAGATTTCGCATTACATGGTGTTAAAATATATATATATAACGTAAAAAGAGAAAGATTTACTTTGTCTTTTCGAAACTACAAATGTTTAACTTTTATGTCAACACTGTAAGATTAGAGGGTCTGCGAGATCTGTTTGCCTTCCTATTCTATCAACACCGTTGATAGCGAGCTCAAGTCTTGCGTTGTTATCAAAACATGTCAATCTTAATTGTCGCTCAGCCTCCGTTTCGATCGAGTAGAGTACGTCTTTTTTTTAACAGACTGGACTCGTACACGTATATCTTTGATCAAAACCACGTGTATGTTACACATTTCTTTATGAAGATTGCATCAGATTTCAAAGCTACTGGAAGCACTCGTGCCAAATACGTTTTTTGTCACCTCAGTCCAGTTTTCGCAAGGGAAGATGATTTCATTAGATCATAGAACCTCGAGGCGGTTAGATCGCTCTCTCTCTCTCTCACTCGACATCCTTGAGATTATATTAACGTAACGTAAATTGGTCACTCGTAACTTAGAATTTCATATTTGATATTTCTTAGAGTTTATTTAGTATTATTTAGTTTCTTTTGTGGAATCTGAACAAACATTATTTCGTAATGGCGCCTGGTTTTTGTGAAAGTGTGATATACAAGCTGCAGCAAGAGAAAGAAAGAAGTTGGTATACCAAAAAGGTAAAGTGTTATATTTTTATTAGTTGTAACTAATAACGGTTAGGTAATAACTAATAATTGATAGGAACTGTGGTTAACTAATAACAGGTGGTTATGAAGGTTTGGTAAAAACTGTTGGTTATGATGTTTTGAGTGAAAAGATTTACACTTTTACACATTGCTGATTTTTTGTGTTTGTGTTTGTTCCATTGTGCACTATTTCGTTCTCTTATTGAAGTGTGTGTTTTTATTTTATATTTTCATTTACATTCACAATTTAATTGACTTAGTTATTTTCATTGCTTAATCATTGCAAATTTAATTAAATTTAACATTTGTGAATTAATTTGCATTTACTTAGAATTCTTTTCAAGTTTTGTTGTTGTTTAGCACTTGTGAATTAATTTCAAATTTTCAATTATTGCCTAACACTTTTGAATTTCAATTGAATTAATTTTCTTGAATTTTGTGATAAATTAATTTTGATTTAATTTTACTTAATTTGATTCAAGACTTAATTAAATTTTACTTTGTTTTCAAGTAACAGTAATTTTCCCTGATATTGTGAATTTCACTTATAAATTCTGAATTTAATAAATTTTTATATTTAAAATTTTTATAAGTATTTTATTTATAACCCGTATATTTGATTTTGATTATATTGATGATAGGTAGAAACATAGAGTGGTAATTGATTTGCTTTCCTTCAATTTACTTGAAGTGACTTAGAACCAGGGAAGTACTTAGACTTCTGAAATCAGGGAAATACTTAAAGTTTTAAAGTTGTTGATGGAGTGATGCCCTTTAATTAATTTAATTACTTACAAGATTACCTCACACCTGTTTTGATGAAGTTAGTCTGATTTTCTGCAATACTGGTAAGTGTTAAGGGATCACTGTTGCCTTTAGAGTATTCAGTCGTTTAATACTTGTTATGAGGGTTCAGGTGTCTGGCTTTTGTGAGGTAACATTAAATGAATGGTAAAGTGTAGTAACCAGATACTTGGCACTTCGTAACATTGTTTAATGGTGCCCAGAGACCAGGGAAAGCAGATTTCATTATCACTCTAGAACATACTGGTGGTGTTAGGGATATATTTTGTTAGGAGAGTGACCATATAATTTTGTTTTGCATTTATTGTAATGAATTGTAAGTTGATAACTTAGAGGACAATGGCTCAGTTCAAGGTTCAGGAATTTTTAGCAGCCCCTTCTATCCAAGTTTTGTCTGAAACCACTCTGACTAAAGCACAGTGGAGCGCTTTAGCAGTGACATGTGGTGGTTATGTGTCTACTAGTATGGTAAAGGCACAAATAAGATGTGTTGCTATGGAATCATTGATAAACTCTGGTAGAATAATTGATGAAGATGAGTTAGAATTGGCTCAAGAGTTGTTGAATGTAGCACGTGCTAATTTCATGAATAAGCAAGCAGAAAAGAAAGAGAAAAGTGATGCAGAGTTAGAGCTTAGACGCATTGAAGCAGAAGAGAATTTGATTAAGCTAAGAATGCTTGCTGAAAGAGAAAGAATGCGGGAGGGAGAAAAACAAGAAAGAAGAGAAAGAGAAGAATTAAAAGCAGCAGAAGAGGAAAGAGAAAGGATAAAAGAGGAAAGAGAAATCGCAAGACATGAAAGGGAAATGGAATTAATAAAAGCTAGATCCACATTACCTGTAACACCGTCTAACCCTAACCAAGGTAATCAAGACCCTGTATTTGATGTAGTGAGAGTACAGAAGTTAATCCCTAAGTTTACTGAAGAAGCTCCAGATGAGTTTTTTGATCACTTTGAGAAAGTGGCTTCAGGTATGGGATGGCCAGAGGATAAATGGTCAGTTTTGTTACAAAGTGTCTTAATTGGTAAAGGGAGAAGTGCTTATCTAGCCTTAACAGCTGATCAGTGTAAAGACTACAAGGTACTTAAACACAGTGTGCTACAAGTTTACCAGATGACCCCAGAGTACTACAATGAGAGATTCAGAAATTTAAGAAAAGATGAGAAGGGAACATTCTTAGATTATGCTTACAAAGTGAGAAGGTGTTTCAAACATTGGGTAAAAGCTGCTAAAGTTAAAACTTTTGATGAGTTAGAAGAGTTACTTGTTCTTGAACAGTATCTTAAGGGAATTCCTGAACATATAAGAGCCTATTCAAGAGAGAGAGAAGTGAAGAAACTTGACAAAGCTGCTACACTAAGTGAAGATTACAATATAATCAGTAGTAAACGTAATTACAATGTCAAGTACCAGAGTCAACAACGCCCAGGTTTTAAGTCTTTTCCAAATAACAGGAACAAATTTAATGGGAAATCTTCAAGTGATAATACCAAGAGTACACAAGGTAATACACCTCAGCAAACTAACGTGAAATCCTCATCCAGTTTTTCAAGACAGTTACAGAAACCTAATGTTGTCTGTTTCAAGTGTGGAAGAGTAGGACACTACAGTCAAGAGTGTTACCGGAATCAACAGCAGTCAAAACCCAGTTGGTCAAGTTTTAAAAGGTGCCGGTGAACAACTACGAAGAGCAGTGTGGGAAAGAATCAGACTCCAGAGAAGAATGAAACTAAACAAGCTGAATGTTTAGCAACCAGTGGAAATGTTACCTCAAGCAGTGAGTGGCTTAGCAGTGTGGAGGCTTTTAAGCCATATATCTATGAGGGTATGCTGTCAACTCAAGAAGGAAGTATGCAGGTACCAGTCAAGATATTACGTGATACAGGGAGTAACCATAGTGTCGTAGTATGTGGTTCTCACCCTCAGTTGGAGAAGAGTCTCACAGGAGATTCAGTTATTTTGAAGGGTATAGGAGGAGAGGAAGTAACTCCTATATGCCGCTTACACCTGTCATGTGAATTGGTGACAGGGAATGTTGATTTTGCTGTAAAGGACTCACTGGCTGTAGAAGGTATAGGACATGTTTGTTGGGGAATTGGGGAATGAAGTTGGTGGTGTGCCATTTGATTTCCTTGTCCTGTAGTGACAGACAAACCTTGGATTAGTCCTACAGTAGAGTTGGAGAAAGAATAACCCCCACCTGTTTTCCTAGTTTGTGTAACTACCAGAGTATGAAAGAGGACTGCGACTGTAAATGAAGAAACTGAGGATTTACACACCAAAGGAGGATCATGTGAAGGATCTTTGTGCTTAGAAGAATTGTTCCAGGGAAGTGAAGTTTCCCTTAGTGCTGACCAAGAAGAGATTTCCCAAGAAGATGAAGAAGACGACGACGACGAAGAAGAAGAACCTGATGTTCCTGAAGAGACTCCGAGTAGTCAGTGTTACTGAAGACAATAGTGAAACTACAGTAGCTGAGTTTGCAGATATTGAGAATTCAACCCTTGAAGTTGGTCAAGTGACAAGAGAGAAGCTGATGGACTTGCAGAAGAAGGATGCATCGTTAACTGATTTGTTCATCAGAGTTGTTGATCGAGAAGAGATGCAACAAACTCCTACCTGTTACTATCTGAAGGAAGGTTTGCTGATGAGGAAGTATAGACCTACAGATATACCAGGAGATGCTGTATGGGGCGAATATCATCAAATTTTGATTCCATATCCATTGAGAAAGCAAGTGGTTGCAGTAGCTCATGAGTCTGGACATATGGGAATCAGGAGGACTGTGGAGAAGATCATGAAATATTTTTTCTGGCCTGGACTTCACAAAAATGTTAGCAGATTTTGTCATGAGTGTCATACCTGCCAGATAGCTGGAAAACCGAATAAAACCATCAAGAAAGCCCCCCTACAACCTATAGAAGTTAAGAGAGAACCCTTTAGCAAAGTGATTATAGATATGGTTGGACCGCTGCCGAAGACAAAGAAAGGAAATGAGTATTTGTTGACATTAATGTGTCCTGTGACAAGGTATCCAGAAGCAATCCCTATCAGAAACATCTCTGCCAAGATAGTTACTGAAAAACTTGTGGAGTTTTTCTCAAAGTTTGGAATACCAGAAATAGTACAAAGTGACAGAGGAACAAACTTTACTTCAAAGTTATTCCAGGATGTGATGAATTTTAGGAGTGAAACAACAGTTATCCACTGCCTATCATCCAGAAACTCAAGGTGCCTTGGAAAGGTATCCACCAAACATTGAAAAGTATGCTGACAAAGTATTGTTCAGAGTCAGGAGAGAATGGGATGTTGGTTTACCATTAATGTTGTTTGAAGTTAGGAATGCTTATCAAGAAAGTATGGGATGTTCACCTAATGAGATGATTTTTGGAAGAGAAGTTAGAGGACCGTTGAAGATTCTTGCAGAAAATTGGGAAGAAAATCAAGAGGAAAGCAAAGGAGACATCTTCTGGTAATTAAAACAATGCTTTATTGAGCACGTTTTGGGGTCCAGTCCCCATCATCACGGCTGTTAAAAAGGATTAATACACATAAAATATAAAAAGACTCAATCCTAATAACCAACATACATTTAAAATTTGTAGAAAAACCAACTACAATGCTAAGAAAATTACCATCTCAAGTGAAGGGAAGATGACGAGTGACCAGAAGAAGGAAAGGTTCCAAGTAATATCAGTTATGCCAGTAAAGAGGGGTAGCGGTAGTTTTTTAATAAATTAATAGAGAAAAAATAACAGACCAACTGCTCCTAGAATGCTATTCTTTGCTAGTGTTCCACTTATCAGTGACACAACGTTTTATATCCAAGTTAAACATTAAATACATGAACTTGTCCAGCCATAAAAGGCCAACCAATTGTAACAAACCCATTAACTATTGGGTCTTTATTTTAGATATAAAGAAAAACTGAGCCCTCTTTTGACTTCCAATGCAGTCTATTTGTTTTCGTGTCCCAAATGTAGTTTGGGAAATATGTTCGGGGCCTCAACGTAGGCTTCGTAAAGTTCGCATTGATTGCCACTTGCCACGGGGGGTGTGGAGTTACAAACAGGTGTCCGGTTGTCTTCTAGAATTCTCGAACACTCAAGAACATTCAAAGAAATGCAAATTTAATATAAAATACACTTTAAAATCATTACATGGGCTTTCTTCTCCTCAAACAGCCTGTTGTCTTTTGAATCGCTTAATAAAAACTAGTTCCAAAATTAAACAACCAAACTATGGCTACCCCTCTTTACCTGGCATAACAATATTTACTTGGAACCTTACCTTCTTCTTGGTCACTCATCTTCTTCCCTTCACTTGAGATAGTAATTTCTTAGCATTGTTGTAGGTTTTCTGTGAATTTTTAAATGTATGATGGTTATTAGGATAAGTCTTTCTATTATGTTTAATGTGTATTAATCCTTTTTACAGCTGTGATGATGGGGTATATATATATATATATATATATATATATATATATATATATATATATATATATATATATATATATATATATATATATATGGCTACTTTCAAAATGCATACAGTGGTCCTCCGTATTTGCGTGGGATGCGTACCAGCCACCCCCCCGCGAATAGTTAGAATCCGCGAATGTTTGGAACCCCCCTCTATCCTCATAAACTGTCCTGGACATACAAACACCAAAGTATCCCTTAAAGACCATCCTTCATCAAATATACATAAAATATCCTATTATGGTTCATATAATCTTTGAAATATTATTAATATTATTTTAAAAAGTAAATCTTACATTTTACGTTTATACATAAATACATACTATGTACGTACTAAATGACTTGGTTACGTATGTGAAAATAATTCAGTCCCCCCATAAGTATTCGGTCATGCACGTTTTCTTTCATACTGTTACTATTTGAGACAACCCATTTTCTTTTTACAAGGGAACAATGAAATGTGAAATCACAAATACAAAATGTCTACTTAAAGTATTATCCTACATCAATATACCATTGAATTGGTATTATTAATATCATTTTAAAGTAATCTTAAACATTTTACCATTAAATATATAAACAGCCATTGCAGAGAGAGAGAGAGAGAGAGAGAGAGAGAGAGAGGAGAGAGAGATGAGAGAGAGAGAGAGAGAGAGAGAGAGAGAGAAGTGTTATTGTTACTGTTTAATCTCATTAAAACGTAATATTATTTGTAAACTAGTACAGTATATTATTAAAATTTTTCACCATTAGAAATATATAAACAGCCAATAGCAGAGAGAGAGAGAGAGAGGAGAGAGAGAGAGAGAAGAGAGAGAGAGAGAGGGTTGCCTTATTTAAAAGAGTGAAGTGGATAGATTATTGTTACTTCTTTAAAATACTATCACATGTGAATTTTGAGATTAGTTATTATTATTATTATTATTATTATTATTATTATATTATGCGAAAATATTAATCATACACATGTACCATAGAAATTATCTCATATATCAGCAAAAAGAGAAAGAGAGAGAGAATCTCAATGATCCATAGATGGACAACAGGATTTGACAGTTGGAACCCAGCCAACAAGCTGGCTACACAACAAGACACGGGGTTACATAATTCTTTTTATTTATAAACTAAAATCTTGCTAATTCACTTTAGTATTTTCTTTAATGAATTTATATATTGCTGTTTACATAATATTGATATTTGAAAATTAGTAAATCATCATCCAAAAAACATACATCGCTTTAAGAGAGAGAGAGAGAGATTATCGTAGTATTTGTAAAAATACTTTCACATATGATTTGTTTTTAACTACAGTTATTATTATTATATTATTTGAAAAATATTAATAAAACATATTACGCATATATGTACCATTAAAAAATCTCATCTCAGTAAAAGAGAGAGAGAGAGAGAGAGAGAGAGAGAGGAAATTTGATGCCCACTTGATGACAGCAAACAAATCAGCTCCTCCCCCTCCGGTCACTTAACTTGATACGTTATATCTGAGTTTTTTTTTTAGAAAAGAATCTGACTGGGATTTCCTTCATTCTTGCAATAATGTTTTAAACTTATAAGGAAAAAATCTTACTAATTCACTATGGTATTTCTTTAATGAATTGATATTATTGCTGTATAAATTAATATTAATATTTGAAAATAGTAAATCATTTATTTATCACAAAAAAACATACTAAATCTTTGTAGTGAGAGAGAGAGAGAGAGAGAGAATTATTATTTTATTATGTGATATCATTTAAAACTTATTAAACTTACTAATACAGTATTAATCAAAATTATTTGAAAATTAGTAAATCATTTTTGTATCATAAAAATGTATTAGTCATGAAAATAAACATCAAAATACACTAATTAGTGATTATTTTTGTTTGAAAATTCCGCGAATGGGCGAGAGTCGTCCGCGAATAATTTCTAGATAGGTTCCAAAGAAAAAATCCGCGAATGAAGTTTGAGTCCGCGAATCCGGAGAACGCGAATACGGGGGGAACACTGTATTCCCTCTTTGAAATGTCATGTAGATTGTGTAACATTTTTTCAGATTCCTAGATAGCTTAGAATAGGATGTTTTAAATGTGTGTTCAGATTTTCGCATTACATGTTGTTAAAATATATATATATAACGTAAAAAGAGAAAGATTTACTTTGTCTTTTCGAAACTACGAATGTTTAACTTTTATGTCAACACTGTAAGATTAGAGGTCTGCGAGATCTGTTTGCCTTCCTATTCTATCAAAACCTTTGATAGCGAGCTCAAGTCTTGCGTTGTTATCAAAACATGTCAATCTTAATTGTCGCTCAGCCTCCGTTTCGATCGAGTAGAGTACGTCTTTTTTTAAACAGGCTGGACTCGTACACGTATAACTTTGATCAAAACCACGTGTATGTTACACATTTCTTTATGAAGATTGCATCAGATTTCAAAGCTACTGGAAAGCATTCGTGCCAAATACGTTTTTGTCACCTCAGTCCAGTTTTCGCAAGGGAAGATGATTTCATTAGATCATAGAACCTCGAGGCGGTTAGATCGCTCTCTCTCTCTCTCACTCGACATCCTTGAGATTATATTAACGTAACGTAAATTGGTCACTCGTAACTTAGAATTTTCATATTTGATATTTCTTAGAGTTTATTTAGTATTATTAGTTTCTTTTGTGGAATCTGAACAAACATATTTCGTAATGACGCCTGGTTTTGTGAAAGTGTGATATACAAGCTGCAGCAAGAGAAAGAAAGAAGTTGGTATACCAAAAAGGCTAAAGTGTTATATTTTTATTAGTTTGTAACTAATAACGGTTAGGTAATAACTAATAATTGATAGGAACTGTCGTTAACTAATAAAACAGGTGGTATGAAGGTTTTTGGTAAAAAACTGTTGGTTATGATGTTTGAGTGAAAAGATTTACACTTTTACACATTGCTGATTTTTTGTGTTTGTGTTTGTTCCATTGTGCACTATTTCATTCTCTTATTGAAGTGTGTGTTTTTTATTATATTTTTCATTTACATTCACAATTTAATTGACTAGTTATTTTCATTGCTTAATCATTGCAAATTTAATTAAATTTAACATTTGTGAATTAATTTGCATTTACTTAGAATTCTTTTCAAGTTTTGTTGTTGTTTAGCACTTGTGAATTAATTTCAAATTTTCAATTATTGCCTAACACTTTTGAATTTCAATTGAATTAATTTTCTTGAATTTTGTGATAAATTAATTTTGATTTAATTTTACTTAATTTGATTCAAGACTTAATTAAATTTTACTTTGTTTTCAAGTAACAGTAATTTTCCCATGATATTGTGAATTTCACTTATAAATTCTGAATTTAATAAATTTTTATATTTAAAATTTTTATAAGTATTTTATTTATAACCCGTATATTTGATTTTGATTATATTGATGATAGGTAGAAACATAGAGTGGTAATTGATTTGCTTTCCTTCAATTTACTTGAAGTGACTTAGAACCAGGGAAGTACTTAGACTTCTGAAATCAGGGAAATACTTAAAGTTTTAAAGTTGTTGATGGAGTGATGCCCTTTAATTAATTTAATTACAAGATTACCTCACACCTGTTTTGATGAAGTTAGTCTGATTTTCTGCAATACTGGTAAGTGTTAAGGGATCACTGTTGCCTTTAGAGTATTCAGTCGTTTAATACGTGTTATGAGGGTTCAGTGTCTGGCTTTTGTGAGGTAACATTAAATGAATGGTAAAGTGTAGTAACCAGATACTTGGCACTTCGTAACATTGTTTAATGGTGCCCAGAGACCAGGGAAAGCAGATTTCATTATCACTCTAGAATATACTGGTGGTGTTAGGGATATATTTTGTTAGGAGAGTGACCATATAATTTGTTTTTGCATTTATTGTAATGAATTGTAAGTTGATAACTTAGAGGACAATGGCTCAGTTCAAGGTTCAGGATTTTTAGCAGCCCCTTCTATCCAAGTTTTGTCTGAAAACCACTCTGACTAAAGCACAGTGGGAGCGCTTTAGCAGTGACATTTGTGGTGGTTTATGTCTACTAGTATGGTAAAGGCTCAAATAAGATGTGTTGCTATGGAATCATTGATAAACTCTGGTAGAATAATTGATGAAGATGAGTTAGAATTGGCTCAAGAGTTGTTGAATGTAGCACATGCTAATCTCATGAATAAGCAAGCAGAAAAGAAAGAGAAAAGTGATGCAGTTAGAGCTTAGACGCATTGAAGCAGAAGAGAATTTGATTAAGCTAAGAATGCTTGCTGAAAGAGAAAGAATAGACAGGGAAAAACAAGAAAGAAGAGAAAGAGAAGAATTAAAAGCAGTAGAAGAGGAAAGAGAAAGGATAAAAGAGGAAAGAGAAATCGCAAGACATGAAAGACATGAAAGGGAAATGGAATTAATAAAAGCAAGATCCACATTACCTGTAACACCGTCTAACCCTAACCAAGGTAATCAAGACCCTGTATTTGATGTAGTGAGAGTACAGAAGTTAATCCCTAAGTTTACTGAAGAAGCTCCAGATGAGTTTTTTGATCACTTTGAGAAAGTGGCTTCAGGTATGGGATGGCCAGAGGATAAATGGTCAGTTTTGTTACAAAGTGTCTTAATTGGTAAAGGGAGAAGTGCTTATCTAGCCTTAACAGCTGATCAGTGTAAAGACTACAAGGTACTTAAACACAGTGTGCTACAAGTTTACAGATGACCCCAGAGTACTACAATGAGAGATTCAGAAATTTAAGAAAAAGATGAGAAGGGACATTCTTAGATTATGCTTACAAAGTGAGAAGGTGTTTCAAACATTGGGTAGAAGCTGCTAAAGTTAAAACTTTTGATGAGTTAGAAGAGTTACTTGTTCTTGAACAGTATCTTAAGGGAATTCCTGAACATATAAGAGCCTATTTAAGAGAGAGAGAAGTGAAGAAACTTGACCAAAGCTGCTACACTAAGTGAAGATTACAATATAATCAGTAGTAAATGTAATTACAATGTCAAGTACCAGAGTCAACAACGCCCAGGTTTTAAGTCTTTTCAAATAACAGGAACAAATTTAATGGGAAATCTTCAAGTGATAATACCAAGAGTACACAAGGTAATACACCTCAGCAAACTAACGTGAAATCCTCATCCAGTTTTTCAAGACAGTTACAGAAACCTAATGTTGTCTGTTTCAAGTGTGGAAGAGTAGGACACTACAGTCAAGAGTGTTACCGGAATCAACAGCAGTCAAACCCAGTTGGTCAAGTTGTAAAAGGGAGGTGACCGGGTGAAACAAACTACGAAGAGCAGTGTGGGAAAGAATCAGACTCCAGAGAACAATGAAACTAAACAAGCTGAATGTTTAGCAACCAGTGGAAATGTTACCTCAAGCAGTGAGTGGCTTAGCAGTGTGGAGGCTTTTAAGCCATATATCTATGAGGGTATGCTGTCAACTCAAGAAGGAAGTATGCAGGTACCAGTCAAGATATTACGTGATACAGGGAGTAACCATAGTGTCGTAGTATGTGGTTCTCCACCCTCAGTTGGAGAAGAGTCTCACAGGAGATTCAGTTATTTGAAGGGTATAGGAGGAGAGGAAGTAACTCCTATATGCCGCTTACACCTGTCATGTGAATTAGTGACAGGGAATGTTGATTTTGCTGTAAAGGACTCACTGGCTGTAGAAGGTATACATGTCTGTGGGGAATGAAGTTGGTGGGTGCCATTTATTCCTTGTCCTGTAGTGACAGACAAACCATGAGGATTAGTCTACAGTAGAGTTGGAGAAGAATAACCCCCACCTGTTTCCTAGTTGTGTAACTACCAGAAGTATGAAGAGGACTACGACTGTAAATGAAGAAACTGAGGATTTACACACCAAAGAAGAATCATGTGAAGGATCTTTGTGCTTAGAAGAATTGTTCCAGGGAAGTGAAGTTTCCCTTAGTGCTGACCAAGAAGAGATTTCCCAAGAAGATGAAGAAGACGACGACGACGACGAAGAAGAACCTGATGTTCCTGAAGAGACTCCGAGTAGTCAGTGTTACTGAAGACAATAGTGAAACTACAGTAGCTGAGTTTGCAGATATTGAGAATTCAACCCTTGAAGTTGGTCAAGTGACAAGAGAGAAGCTGATGGACTTGCAGAAGAAGGATGCATCGTTAACTGATTTGTTCTTCAGAGTTGTTGATCGAGAAGAGATGCAACAAACTCCTACCTGTTACTATCTGAAGGAAGGTTTGCTGATGAGGAAGTATAGACCTACAGATATACCAGGAGATGCTGTATGGGGCGAATATCATCAAATTTTGATTCCATAATCCATTGAGAAAGCAAGTGGTTGCAGTAGCTCATGAGTCTGGACATATGGGAATCAGGAGGACTGTGGAGAAGATCATGAAATATTTTTCTGGCCTGTCTTCACAAAAATGTTAGCAGATTTTGTCATGAGTGTCATACCTGCCAGATAGCTGGAAAACCGAATTAAAAACCATCAGAAAGCCCCCCTACAACCTATAGAAGTTAGAGGGAACCCTTTAGCAAAGTGATTATAGATATGGTTGGACCGCTGCCGAAGACAAAGAAAGGAAATGAGTATTTGTTGACATTAATGTGTCCTGTGACAAGGTATCCAGAAGCAATCCCTGTCAGAAACATATCTGCCAAGATAGTTACTGAAAAACTTGTGGAGTTTTTCTCAAAGTTTGGAATACCAGAAATAGTACAAAGTGACAGAGGAACAAACTTTACTTCAAAGTTATTCCAGGATGTGATGAATTTGTTAGGAGTGAAACAACAGTTATCCACTGCCTATCATCCAGAAACTCAAGGTGCCTTGGAAAGGTTCCACCAAACATTGAAAAGTATGCTGACAAAGTATTGTTCAGAGTCAGGAAGAGAATGGGATGTTGGTTTACCATTAATGTTGTTTGAAGTTAGGAATGCTTATCAAGAAAGTATGGGATGTTCACCTAATGAGATGATTTTTGGAAAAGAAGTTAGAGGACCGTTGAAGATTCTTGCAGAAAATTGGGAAGAAAATTAAGAGGAAAGCCAAGGAGAGTATGTGAAGAACTTAAGGAAAAGGTTGAAAGAGATAAGAAAATTCTCTTTAGAAAACTTGAAAATGAGTCAAGAGAAAATGAAAAGGAGATTTGATGCTAAGACTAAGCTAAGAAGTTTTAGTGTTGGTCACCAAGTGTTAGTGTCTTACCGTCAAGAGATTTCCCCTCACTAATAAATTTCATGGTCCTTACAAGATCATTCAGAATTTAAGTGATAGAACTTATGTGATTGAAACACCAAAAAGAAGAAGACAAAGGAAGATACATGTGAACCTCTTGAAACCTTATTTCTCAGAAACTAAAACTGAAACTGTGTCAGTAACCCAAACAACTTTATCTACAGAAGACGATGATGGCTATGAATTGGGAACTGCAAGCAAGATGAATAATTCTTCAATTTTGGAAAATTTGGAGGATAAACTGAAACATCTGAGTGTTGAACAAGGTGAAGACTCAAGTGAGGTAATTAGAATTTTTTTTTTTTTGTTTTCCAGAAATTTTTTCAGATGTGGCCTAGATGTACTGATCTGACCAAGCATGAATCAAGATTCAAGAAGATGGAAAACCTTTCAAGCAAAGAGCCTATCGCTTATCACCGTATCATCGAGATGTTTTGAAGAAGGAAGTTGAGTATTTGCTGCAACATGGATTAGCAGAACCCAATTCAAGTCACTTCAGTTCTCCATGTGTGTTGGTGAAGAAACCAGATGGTTCATTTGGGATGTGTACTGATTATAGGAAACTGAATTCTATCAGTGTGGCTGATAATTATCCTTTGCCTCTTATAGATCAGTTACTTGATAATATTGGGCAAGCCAAGTTTGTTTCCAAGATAGATTTGTTGAAAGGATATTATCAAATTCCCTTAGATGAGAATGTGAAGTTGCTGTCAGCTTTTATTTACTCCATTTGGACTATATCAGTATACTGTTCTGCCGTTTGGTCTGATGAATGCACCGGCAACATTTCGAGTGATGGATCAACTGCTAGGATCAATAGAAGGAGTAGGTGTATACCTGGATGACATCGTGATTTACTCTACAATGTGGGAAGAACATCTGAAGATTCTGAGGAAAGTTTTCAAGAAACTTCAAGAAGCAGGATTAACAGTCAACTTAGAGAAGAGTGAGTTTGGCAAGGCAACTGTGCAGTATCTTGGGTTTGAAGTTGGGAAAGGCCTTCTTGCTCATGTAAATACTAATGTAGAAGGTATCCGTAAGGCTACCCCACCTACTACCAGGAAACAGCTACAGAGATTTTTAGACATGGCTTGATTCTATCGTCGTTTCTGCCCAAATTTCTCAGCCGTAGTAGCTCCCTTGACAGACTTAACTAGTCCCAAAGCTAAGTTTATTTGGATTCCAGAGTGTCAAGAATCCTTTGAGAAGGTAAAAGCCATTTAAACTTCAAGACCAGTACTTCAAGCTCCAGACTTCGACAAGAAATTTGTGATACAAGTTGATGCGTCGGACTGTGGTGTTGGAGCTGTTCTACTTCAAGAAGATGAAAATAATATCTACCATCCTGTGTGCTTCATGTCTACAAAACTGAAAAAACATCAGAAAGTATATTCGACAATTGAGAAGGAAACTTTAGCCTTAATCACCGCATTGAAAAAATTTGAAGTGTATGTGAATAGACCTAGGAATGAAGAAATTTTACTGTTGTCTGATCATCCAACTATCCATTTTATTCAGAGAATGAAAAATCATAATCAGACTGACCAGGTGGTCTTTGTGCCTGCAACAGTATAACTTAAGAGTGCAGCACTTAGTGGCAAAAACAAGTATTGCTATTGTTGTGATTATCTCGCTGCGAATCGTTGTATTCAACACCGTGATAAAGAATCTTCTGGGGGGAGGTATATTATATATGGCTACTTTCAAAATGCATATTTCCCGTCTTTGAAATGTCATGTAGATTGTGTAACATTTTTTCAGATTCCTAGATAGCTTAGAATACGATGTTTTAAATGTGTGTTCAGATTTTGCATTACATATTGTAAAAGAATACATATATAACATAAAAAGAGAGAGATTTACTTTGTCTTTTCGAAACTACGAATGTTTAACTTTTATGTCAACACTGTGAGATTAGAGGTGTTCTGGCGAGCTCCGTTTGCTTTCCTATTTTTCTTTATCAACACGTTTGAAGCGAGCTCAAGTCTTGCGTTGTTATCAAAACGTGTCAATCTTAATTGTCGCTCAGCCTCCGTTTCGATCGAGTAGAGTACGTCTTTTTTTAACAGACTGGACTCATACGCGTATATCTTTGATCAAAACCACGTGCATGTTACACATTTCTTCATGAAGATTGCATCAGATTTCAAAGCTACTGGAAGCATTCGTGCCAAATACGTTTTTTGTCACCTCAGTCCAGTTTTCGCAAGGGAAGAAGATTTCATTAGATCACAGAACCTCGAGGCGGTTAGATCACTCTCTCTCTCCTCTCTCTCACTCGACATCCTTGAGATTATATTAACGTAACCATAAATTGGTCACTTGTAACTTAGAATTTCATATTTGATATTTCTTAGAGTTTATTTAGTTTTATTTAGTTTCTTTTGTGGAATCTGAACAAACATTATTTCGTAATGACGCCTGGTTTTTGTGAAAGTGTGATATACAAGCTGCAGCAAGAGAAAGAAAGAAGTTGGTATACCAAAAAGGGTAAAGGTTTTATATTTTTATTGTTGCAACTAATTACGGTTTAGGTAATAACTAATAACTAATAATTGATAGGAACTGTGGTTAACTAATAACAGGTGGTTGATGAAGGTTTGGTAAAAAAAAGAAACTGTTGTTATGATGTTTTGAGTGAAAAAGATTTACACTTTACACATTGCTGATTTTTTGTGTTTGTGTTTGTTTCATTGTTTGTGCACTATTTCGTTTTCTTATTGAAGTGTGCCTTTTTATTTTATATTTTCATTTACATTCACAATTTAATTGACTTAGTTATTTTCCTTGCTTAATCATTGCACATTTAACCCTTAAACGCTGACTGGACGTATTTTACGTCGACATTTTTTGTCTCTTGGGTGCCGACTGGACGTATTTTACGTCGACATACAAAAGTTTTTTTAAATATTCGCGGAAAAATACTTTTAGGCCTACCAGCCGAAAACTCTTGAATCACGCGCCTTGGGGGATGCTGGGAGTTCACGGATCAAGGTGTTGTTTGTTTACAATCGTTACGCAGGCGCGCAAGCGCGAATTTCTTTCTTGCGCACTAAAAAGTATAGTGACACATCTCGGAAATATTTCATCACTTTGACATAATTTTTTTGTACCATTTTAAATTAGCCATTACATGAGTATTATATATGAAAATGTCGCACTTTTATGTAGAATACAACAAAAAAAATACTCATGATTGTACCTTTTATCAGTTTTGAGAGTATTTCATATAAAATAACGATAAGTGCCAAAATTTCAACCTTCGATCAACTTTGACTAATCCACCGAAATGGTCAAAAAACGCAATTGTAAGCTAAAACTCTTATATTTTAGTAATATTCAATCATTTACCTTCATTTTGCAACTAATTGGAAGTCTCTAGCACAATATTTGGATTTATGGTGAATTTATGAAAAATCTTTTTCCTCACGTCCGCGCGGTATCTCTTCCGAAAAAAATCATACATGCGATTGTGGTAATGTTTGCACCATTTTAAAATTAGCCGTTACATAAAGTTTTATATATGGAAATTTGCACAGTTTCATGCACAATACAACTAAAAACAACCCATGGTTGTAGCTTTTATCAATTTTGAATATTTTCATATAAAAAATGATAAGTGACAAATTTTCAACCTTCGGTCAACTTTGACTCTCCTGAAATGGTAGAAAAACGCAATTGTAAGCTAAAACGCTTATATTCTAGTAATATTCAATCATTTACCTCCATTTTGCAACAAATTGGAAGTCTCTGGCACAATATTTCGATTTATGGTGAATTTATGAAAAAATAACATTTTTCTTTATGTCTGCGCGGGTAACTCTTCCGAAAAAAACATGCGTGCGATTGTGGTAAGTGTGCACTATTTTTAAAGTAGCTGTTACATAAAGTTTTATATATGAAAAATGTGCGCAATTTCATATAGAATACAACAAAAAATAATGAAGGTTGTAGCTTTCCTCATTTTGAAAGATATTTGCATATAAATCACGATAAATAGAAAAAAAACCACATTCGGTCAACTTTGACTCTACCGAAATGGTCGAAAAACGCAATTGTAAACTAAAACTCTTACAGTCTAGTAATATTCAGTCATTTATCTTCATCTTGAAACAAATTCTAAGTCTCTAGCACAATATTTAGATTTATGGTGAATTTTAAAAAAAACTTTCCTTCCCTCCGTGCGCAGATTCTCCGCCACAAATCTCCGAAATGCATACGTCCCATTCTCGGAATATTTGCTCCGTTTCATATTAGGCATTTCGTAGAGTTTTATATATGAAAATGTGCACAATTTCATGTAGAATAAAACTAAAAATATTTGAAGGTTGTAGCTTTTCTAATTTCCGAAATAATTGCATATAAAATAAACATATATAAAAAATTTGACATTCGGTCAAATTTAACTCGTCAGATATGGTCAAAAACTGCAATTGTAAGCTAATACTCTTACAGTATAGTAATATTCAATCATTTGTCTTCATTTTGAAAGAAATTGGAAGTCTCTAGGACAATATTTAGATTTATGGTGAATAAAACGAAAAATATTATTTCGTTTACGTCCGCGCTTGAATTACGAATTCATGCATTATTTTGTGATAATATTTTCTCTGTGTTGCTTTTATCGTTTTACAATGTGTTGTATACCAAAATGATCGCAATTTAGTGTAAATTACAACGGAAAAAAAATTAACTTGTTATCTTTAACCGTTTTGCGCACAGCGCGATTTGAATACAATTATATATGAAATTTTGTTTTTGCACTATCATATATCACATTATTTATATATGATAATGATATTTTTTTTCATTTCTGATCGTTGCATACTAAACTTCAGCCAATGACAAAATAAGGAGCCAAAAATGAAATCTTAATCTTGAAAACTAAGCGCGCTGTGATTTTTTGAAAAAAATATTTTTTCCGCTTCCGCGCTCACTCCGAAACACCTCCGGCACACGGGAGACAATTTTTTTTTTACCACTTCAGCATTTAAGGGTTAATTACATTTAACATTTGTGAATTAATTTGCATTTACTTAGAATTCTTTTCAAGTTTTGTTGTTGTTTAGCACTTGTGAATTAATTTCAAATTTTTTCAATTATTGCCTAACACTTTTGAATTTCAATTGAATTTAATTTTCTGAATTTTGTGATAAATTAATTTTGATTTCATTTTACTTAATTTGATTCAAGAATTAATTGAATTTTACTTTGTTTTCAAGTAACAGTAATTTTCCCTGATATTGTGAATTTCACTTATAAATTTTGAATTTAATAAATTTTTATATTTAAAATTTTTATAAGTATTTTATTTATAACCAGTATATTTGATTTTGACTATATTGATGATAGGTAGAAACATAGAGTGGTAATTGATTTGCTTTCCTTCAATTTACTTGAAGTGACTTAGAACCAGGGAAGTACTTAGACTTCTGAAATCAGGGAATACTTAAGAGTTTTTAAAGTTGTTGATGGAGTGATGCCCTTTGATAATTTTAATTACTTACAAGATTACCTCACACCTGTTTTGATGAACGTTAGTCTGATTTTCTGCAATACTGGTAAGTGTTAAGGGATCACTGTTGCCTTTGAGTATTCAGTCGTTTTAATACGTGTTATGAGGGTTCAGGTGTCTGGCTTTTGTGAGGTAACATTAAATGAATGGTAAAGTGTAGTAACCAGATACTTGGCACTTCGTAACAATGTATATGTATATATATATATATTATATATACAGTGGTACCTCGAGATACGAAATTAATCCGTTCCGAGGCGGCCTTCGTATAATGAGTTTTTCGTATCTTGGAACACATTTACTGTAAAATGGCTAATCCGTTCCAAGCCCTCCAAAACACCCATTAAATTTCATAATAAAGCTAAATTGACCTATAAACAATGAAATACTACAACAATTTGGACCATTCAATACCTAAATTAAGAATAAAAATCCAAAACCTGTAAATAAAGTGTAATAGTGTGCAAGAAATATTACTGTAACGTAAAATGTGGAAGCTTACCTTTCGAGTGAGGCTATCTCCGATAGTGGCGGCAGAGGAGGAGGAGGACAAACGGCAGATAACGTACGTACGTACGTACACTTAACTTTATAAAACGAACACCTTAACAAAACTGTAACACTTAACTTACAAAAATCTAGAAATTACGTAAAAAAAAAATTTTTTTTTTTTATTTTTTATTTTTTTTTACTTTTACGTAGGCTTTTTTTTTTTTTTTTTTTTTTTTTTTTTTTTTGTACAGAATTTCAACTTCATCACCGCTTTCAACGTTCTGTTTTTCATCACTTGGTTCTTCCTTTTTGCTGTCAATTTTCTGTTTTTTATCACTTGGTTCTTCCTTTTTGCTTACTCCTGCTAATGCTGAAGCTTTAAAAAATAACGATCCAAGGAAGATTGCTTCTGCCTACTTTTCACAATGTTCCTGAAACGACTCAGGCAAACGTCATTGAACTGCGCAAGCATACGACCTGTGTGGGCCTTTTCGGGGTGTCTTTTTTCGATAAACGATTGCACTTTATGAAAAGCGCCTAGAATACCCTTAATTTCTGCCGTTGTCATAGGCTCCTCCTCCTCTTCCTCGCCGCTGCTAGAGAACTCCTCTTGAACGACGTTAAGTTGCATGGCCTCCAACTCCTTCAGGTCATCCGTCGTAAGCTCCTCTTGGTGCTCCTCGAGAAGGTCGTTGATGTCGTCCTCGTCGACGACCAGCCCCATGGACTTGCCGAGTGCAACAATCTCGTCAAGATCTGGTTCCAAAACAGTTTCGGGATCGTCAACTGTTTCTGACTCTGCAGCACCAGCTTCGCCCACGTCGAATACCTCGAAGTCTCTGGCGGATACGGCATCAGGCCAGAGTTTCCTCCACGAAGAATTCAAGGTTTGCCTCGAAACCTCCCACCAAGCTAGGTCAATGAGTCGGATGCAAATGACGATGTCGAAATGCTCCTTCCAAAATTGACGCAAGGTGAGGTTTGTGGTATCGGTGATGTCGAAACATCTCTTGAAAAGATATTTCGTGTACAGCTTCTTAAAGTTCGCTATCACTTGCTGGTCCATGGGCTGGAGGAGAGGGGTGGTGTTGGGCGGAAGAAAAAGAATCTTAACGAAGGAATACTCCGCTAAGATATCTTCCTTGAGGCCAGGAGGGTGGGGAGGGGCATTGTCCAACACCAGCAGACATTTCAGGGGGAGGCGCTTCTCTTGCAAAAAACTCTTCACAGTCGGGCCGAAACACAGATTTACCCACTCGGTGAACAAAAAAAACTCCCAAAGAAGGAACTTCTCCTGTCGCATAAAACCTGTAGGTTTTATTCTGCAGCTTTGACGGAGGGAAGGCGAACTAAGCCTTGCCTGACTCCCTCTTCTTAGCAAGCCACTCTTCTACTTCTTTTAGTGCTTTCTTCGAGGACTGAGTAAGAACTGGTTTCGGTAACCCCGAAGATGCTGATCTCCTATCCTTCACAAACATCGACGGAGGGGAAGAAGGCAAAGCTGGTTCAAAAAAGTCCAGATATATCTGTAAAAAGAAATTTAACACACTAGAATAAGCAGAAGAGGAATTCGAATCCTGGTCTTGCGTTTCCTCTTCCGACAGGACAGCCGACACCCCGTCTTCCTCTTCCATCTGGCTCGTTGTCTTCTTGTAAAAGACCATCAATTCTTGAAGTTGATGTTTAAAGGGGCCCAAAGCGGAATCCTCTAGCAAGGGTTTAGCCTTTGAATCATCCTTGGGCGAAGTCGAAGTCGTGGCTGTCGTACGGCTCTTCTCCGAAAATGAACGACTGGGAGTCGAAACAACAAAAGACTTACGAGGCGAACGATTCCAAACAGCTCGAGACGAATGAGGTGAATGAGTTGAAACAGCTCGAGACAAATGAGGCAAATGAGTCAAAACTCCTATCAACACACGAGGCGAGTCAGTCTCGCAAGCGCTGTAACGCACGTGAGTGTCTGACTCCGTCCGAAGTTACGCTATCTGAAGAGGACTGACGATCTTCCTGGAAAATCAGGTCCAGAGCAAAACTGCAGGAAGGTTGTGGACTCCAGTGCTTCTTGGATTTCTTTATAGGCGGCGACATCCCTTTCGCACGCTGGGCATGTTTCTTCAAAGGACGCGACACTAAATCTCTCCACACTTTTTGCTTCGACACAGGCGACTGCACTTCCAAGTCAGACGACAACTGCGTGTCACTGATATCTACGCCTTTCCAGCTGCATTTCCTGGGCACTCGCGAGTCGACTACGTCGACGGAGTTGGCGACTGACCATGGGCAAACTCCCTCAGTCTCCCTTCGACCTCCGGTATGTCTTCTCCCGGGAGCTGGGAAGCGGGACAGGGACCTTCGTCTAGGAGAACAGGGGGAACGGACAGCCGCCTCCTCGGACATGACACTGACACTTGGCCTAACGCTGGCCTTTTCACTTGACTTCTCTATGAACGCCCGAAACGACATTCCTAAATCCATAACAGATTTTGCCAAGAACTTAAATTTCTTGTCCATCTTGGACTCTAACATGGAAATGGTGTTGGGATCGGAAACATGGGATACCTGGTCTGGAGCAATTTGTACTGAAGTTGGAGGACTATCAATAGGTGAAATCCAAAGAAACCTCATAATCACATGAGTTAATAAAATAAAATAGAAAAGTAAATCCACAATAATATGTCTGATCTTGTTATTTAACATACAAAGCAGAAAGCTTTTGAAGACCTGCACGGTCCTCCTTGTCAATGACTGACAAGGAGGACCGTGCAGGTCTTCAAAAGCTTTCTGCTTTGTATTTTAAATAACAAGATCAGACATATTATTGTGGATTTACTTTTCCAATAGGTGAAATATTAGATAAAAGTGGAGAAGATAGTGACAGTTTGTTTGCCTCTAAAGGCACGGGAGTTGTCTCTACTCTAGTTTTACTACCCGCTCTAAGAGCTGCTTTCCTTTCCCTATCTTTGTCCATTTTATCCAAATGAGCTTGAAAAGTCTTCCAACCTTGTTCATCTAAACTACGGCACTCATCACAAGTTAATTCCTTGCTACAGCACTGACCCCTACATTTAACACATTTGGAGTGTGGATCGTAACATAGTTTAGCTAATCTAGTTTTGCAGCCACTGCTGCAAAACCTAACTGACGAAGAACTAGCATCAGACATCTTTGTAATAACTTGTTAATAACTAGGCAGCTAACTGATGAAGCAAAAAAGCCAACCAATAAATTGTACATCACCAAAAAGAAAAAATCCACAATGGCGACGAAAGTCAACTGCAACAACAAACCACCGGTGTTACCCCGTGGCCGGCAGAATAGGAATTGAAGAGTTTAGCTCAGCAGTACTGGGTATTCCCCGGGATCTGTATCAACTACACAAATGATGGCAGCGCCACCACCGCTGCCAGGAATTTGAATTTTCGACTGCCAGGTAAGAAAGCGTACAGCTAATGTAATTGTTTGGTAAGTCACTTACGTGAAAATGCGAATTTCCCACGAATAATGGGTAAATATGTTACAAAAAAAAAATTTTGTGAATGCGTGAGAGACTACAAAACTTCAGCGAAAATTCAACTTGTGCGAGGGGGTCTGGAACCTAACCTCGTGTAAAATTGAGGTATTACTGCACAGCCATCCCTTGCACATGTGGGATGTTACTTCAATAGATAAAATCAGGGCCATCAAACCCCCGGATCAAAAACTCAACCTTTAACTTGTAAATACTTACAAGAATCTCAGATTAAAACATCAAATCATAGTTATGAGTGCAACTCTGGAGATCAAGAAAATTCTAAACTCCAAATTCTTAAGTGAGGAGCAAATTCATCCCTGCTCTCTGCTGATGTCTCCTGAATTTCAGGTATTTTGGTTTCATTTTAAACTTCATCAAACTCATTTATTTATCAGTTTCCTAAACTTGTCTCTCTCTCTGCAAACTGATTTCCCTTTGGAGCCCCCTCGGATTTACAGTCTATTGACTCTGTCTATACAGGTTTTCAGTTGAAGTTTCAAAGAAAGAAAGAATGGATGAGTCAATCTTCCCAGTAGGCACTATATGGCAGGATAAAGAGCCATCCTGTCAGCAAGGGCATTATACTATCCCAGATCAGCTATGAGAGAGTTCATGATGGTCTATCTGTCTTATGGAGCACCCTTGGGACAATAAGATGATGAGCAGCAGCTACATTATCAAAAATAACAGGTTTTTGTCTGACTACTCATCATATTCAAAAAGTTTAGTGGAATTACTATACCTTACATGCCATTTAAATTGTGATTTGGTTTCACAACTTCATTTATTTTCTTAATTTCCTGAAATTTCTTAATTTCTAGATAAGCTTGAGCACCTTTAGTTGTTAATTCTAGGTGCCATTTACAATTACCCTATGGTCCAAATGGCTTCATCAGTTAAACATTGTGGTTTTTAGGAAGGTTTAGCATACCAAGGGACACTGTAAGGGAGTTACTAGTCCAAGTTGTTCCCACAACCAGAAGTACTACACTTGGGGATAAATGAGGCTGCCATATGGATACTATTCAAATATATATAATAACCCTTTCCCTAATGACCTCAAGGCTTTCAGTTAATCATGAAGAGATCTAGTACAAAGGGTAGACCCTGAAATTCTTCCCATACTCTGGTGATGAGGCTTGTCATCTTACCTTAACAGTACCCTAGTTTTATTGTCATTCAAGAAATATTTAAGAAGTTAAAAGTTACCAAAAAAAAGGCATAAGCATAACTGAGACAATAGAAACAGAAAAGTATTTTATAGTAGGAGATGGCAACAACAAAGCCTTGGAATGAAGGGATACTGCATAAGCCCTTCAGCAATACCTACTGTGTGCTGCATGATGTAAAATGTAAGTACTATTCCCATAGTCAGAAGTAACTTAAAGATGGCCAACCAGTTTAATCATCCTGATATTAAATTCATTACAGAACATACAAGTCACTCCCTAAGTCTGTTATTATCATTTTCTTAGGAAGAAAATTAAGCTTACTCCTGGACAACCAGCTAGTGTAGGGAAATGGTAATATCTGTGGCAAACTGATAGGAGAAAATGTTACTGAGCTCTGTAATTAAGTTCACACTATGGGTTATGCACATAGGAGGGACTTTCTTGACAAAGCTGAGTAAACAGCGCCAACCCATCAGTTACATGGTTAAATACCAATATACAAATGGGGAATATTTCAAAGATATTCATGACTAGCTATTTGACATGGGGGGGGGATCCCCTTACAAACAACATGAATGTACTTCATTTTAACTCATTACATGATAAGTGTCATCTGAGTAAAACACAGGGGAGGAAAATTATGAGCATTAAAACTAATCCTAGCTAGTAAATGAAGGTGGGGTGTAATGATAATAATAAACGGGGGAAATTAAAAAAAGTTCAAGTAAAGTGCAAGGAACATAATTAAATACACCTAGAAAATGGACTAACCCAAAATCTAGGTTCATTTATATGTTCTGTGCAATCCAACTTTACCTTTTCATCTTCCACCTGTTTATTTCTGGGATGCCTGTGTTGTTCCTTCCAAAGGGACTATGTAAAAAAATGTATATAGTACTGACCTGAGAAATATCAAGATATTCATTCAGAAGTCCAATTTTATCATGATTAGTGATGGTGAGTTTCTGTATCACAGCAGGATTTTGGTCATCATGACCCCAAATAAAGTCTTCACCAGGATCGATAACAAACTGGATAGCCAACAATTCATGGTAACAATCTGTCACAGGGATCACAGCTGAAAAAGACAATGTAATCAATAACTATTTATACAAGTATTCTTATTATAAAATATCTTCATATTAATTTACTTTTTTCAATCTGTTTTTATCTAAACACTATTAATAGTGTACAGTACTACTATGTCCATATTCATGTCCTGAGTAATCCCAGGTTCACTCATTCTTGGTCTGTCACATTAGACAATAATCAGTCCCAATTTATCAGCAGGGGTTCCATTCAGGTGGTGTGCTAAGCAAAAATTGGCAATTTTTGGCGCTTATCGCCGCCCATAACCAGAGATCAGCACCTTCATTAGGTATGTATTGATACCATTACCTGATTATTGGCACTAATAGGCTAAAGCAGCACATATCAGCACTGAAAATCGCCAATTTTTGTCACTAGACAAGCCCCATAAAACTGGATCGCCAATAACCAGGGACTGCCGTATAACAACATTGCATATGCCATCTGGATCCTTAGGAATGTCATAACACACTGCCTCATTCTTTGGGAATCTGCCAGGTGTTCATAACTCTACTTACGTTCCTAGATTGTTACTTCCAAAGGATTGCTATTCCAGTATTCAACCCTCACAGTCCGGCCACCAAATATACTTGTATATTATGGACACCCCTAGATCAAGCTAAATTTAAGTATGGCTAATTTTAAAAATAATTCATCAATGGAAATAGGAATGTATGCACATGGTATAAGAAGAAAAATACAAAAAAATTTTCTGTACTTCCAAGGGAATTTGAAAGTGAATATTTCCAACCCTATACAGGGCCTCTTTTCCAAATGACAGTAGCAAAAATACAGTGGACCCCCTTATTCGCTGGGGATGTGTACCAGACCCTCACAAACAGCTAAACCAATGAATACTTAAAACCTCTCTAGAAACCCTTAAAATTTTCTATTTTGTTTGTTCAAACACAAGAAAAACCCTCTAAAAAACAGGTTTTGATGTAGGAAAAACCTATTTTGGCAGTCGCTGTTGAGCCCTCAAAGGGATTTACCCTCCATGGTTTGCGCCAGTGCCCATGGTGATCAGACTAATATCAAAGAAATATCTTTTAGCCTGGTCTTTTAGCCGAGTATTATGCCGTAATAATAAACACTATGACAAGTGATAGAATATAATGAACTCAAAGACAGGAAGGCATTTTATCTTGTCTTCAGCAAACGCTGTACCCAGTTTCCTACGTCAAAACCTGTAGAAGTGATTATTGCACATGCGCATCAGCCATCTTGTTTTATGCTCGAGCCGGCCAAAAGAACAAGAATCCATTACTCTGTTGGTCAACGCAGGATGTACCTTTACCAAATCCAATGGTTTTTTGTCAGGGAAGTGAGAATGTTTTGAGGACTCAACAGCAACAACCAAAAATAGGTTTTTCCTATGTCAAAACCTGATTTTTGATACTGTAGTCACTGTTTCATCCTCAAAGGAGCATTACAAAGAAATTGACAGGTGACGAAAAAACTTAAGCTCACAAATTTTCATCCCAAATATCTAAAGGTTTTAAGATTATATAATTTCAGGTCCAATGTCAAGCCACTAATTTCAGTTAAAAAGATAACAAAAACAACTAGGATATACTTTAAGCATAAAGTTCTATGGTGACTTCCCTAAGTATGCTGGGTATGGTTGCGACCTTTATGCACCTTCCCCAGCGATAGTCAACATACCCACCCGTTAGAGACCCCTGGTTTTCTGTCGTGGCGCCTATGATGTCAGGACTAACCATACCACCTACTGATACACAGTGCATTCTAATTTGTTCCAGTTCATGGCAGTAGTGTTTCAAGAATACTGACTCTGATGACCACCCAGCACATTCAGAAACTTCTTCAAATGATACATTTCTGAAAAAGGCCAATGATGTACTTTCCTAATATCCTGTGATCTAGGAAAGGAATGTGGGTTAGCCTTTTTAATGAGGGACACTAAAATTATTCTTAGCCCTTGTAGAGAGAGTGGTTTCTTCGTGCTAGGATGTAGGAAAATTGGACCTTCTGAAACATTTGCCATTACCTCTAGGTAATTCTGAAGTGCTTGAACTGGGCATAAAGTTTTGTCTGCTAAACTGAAAATGTCTGCTGGGTGTGATGCAGGATTTTGTCCAATTTATAAAGCCTTTTGACTGGAGTCTGTTGACTACTGTTCCTAGGTTTTTCAGGCACTCTTTTCTTGTGGCTCCCCAGACTAACCAGTCATCTAAATAAGCTATCATATCTATTCCTTCTTTCCTGAGTTCCTGAACAACTACCATCACCAATTTCATAAAGATTCTCGAGGCAATATTTAGCCCGAAAGACATGACCTTGAATCTGTATCTACTTTTTCTTATCTGGAACCCTGGGAAGGGGTGGAAGGGAACGGCAATAGGGACGTGCCAATATGCGTCTTTCAGATCTATAGAAACTGTCCAGGTCCCTTTTGGAATGACAGAATGCACTTGGGCAATGGTAGTCATTCAAAACTTTTGGCAAACAATCTGTTTGTTCAATGTTGACAGGTCGAGGATCACCCTTCGTTCTGAAGAATCCTATTTGGGAACACTGAAGAGACATGCCTGGTGACGAATGTAAGAATGTTTCTCTATCACTACTTTTAAGAGGGCCTTCTGCACGTAATCTTTCGTAGAGGTGTCCGGTTTTTTAAAGAACCCTTCCAAAGGTTGAGGGGGTGAGACCATTTCCACCCCAGTCAGTTGAAAATAATGCTGTGTCCCCATAGAGAAGACTTCCATTCCTTGTGAAAATTCTGAAGTCGACCCCCGACCAAACAATTCCTATTGGAATCCCCCCCTCCTTTGCCTTTTCCCTTAACCCTTAAACACCTATTGGACGTATTAAATGTCGACGAAAATTGTCTGTTGGGTGCTTAATTCACATATGATACATCGATGCAAAAAAGTTTTTTTTTAAATTTGCGGAAAAATAGTTATAGGCCTACTTGGCAAAAACTTTTGAATCACGCACCTTGAGGGATGATGGGAGTTCACGGATCAAGCTGTTGTTTTGTTTACAAGCGAATTTCTTTCTTCTCGTACTAAAAAGCATCAGCGACACATCTCAGAAATTCTTTCGTCCGATTGTCGTAATGTTTGCACCATTTTAGATTAGCCGTTACATAAAGTTTTATATATGAAAATGTGCGCAATTTCATGTAGAATACAACAAAATACAACCCATGGTTGCAGCTTTTATCAGTTTTGAAATATTTTCATATAAATAATGATGTGCCAAAATTTCAACCTTCGGTCAAATTTGACTCGACCAAAATGGTCGAAAAACGCAATTGCAAGCTAAAACTCTTACATTCTAGTAATATTCAATCATTTACCTTCATTTTGCAACAAATTGGAAGTTTCTAGCACAATATTTGGATTTATGCTGAATTTAAAAAAAAAAACTTTTTCCTTACATCCGCACGGTAACTGCCGAAAAAATAAGAAATTCTTTCGTCTAATTGTCATAATGTTTGCAGTTTTATATTAGCTGTTACATAAAGTTCTATATATGAAAATGTGAGCAATTTCATGTAAATGCAACTAAAAACAACCCATGGTCGTAGCTTTAATCAGTTTTGAAATATTTTCATATAAATAACGATAAGTGCCAAAATATAAACCTTAGGTCAACTTTGACTCGACCAAAATGGTCAAAAAACGCAATTGTAAGCTAAAACTCTTATATTCTAGTAATATTCAATCATTTACCTTCATTTTGCAACAAATTGGAAGTCTCTAGCACAATATTTTGATTTATGGTGAATTTATAAAAAAAAACTTTTTCCTTACGTCCGCGCGGTAACTCTGCCGAAAAAATCAGAAATTCTTTTGTCCTATTGTTGTAATGTTTGCACCGTTTTATACTAGCCGTTACATAAAGTTTTACATATGAAAATGTGCACAATTTCATGTAGAGTACAACTAATAACAACCCATGGTTGTAGCTTTTATCCCTTATATTCTAGCAATACTCAATAATTTAAATCATTTTGCAACAAATTGGAAGTCTAGCACAATATTTCGATTTATGGTGAATTTTAGAAAAAAACTTTTCCTTGCATGCTGTAACTGCCGAAAAAATCAGAAATTCTTTCGTCCGATTGTCGTAATGTTTGCACCGTTTTATATTAGCCGTTACATAAAGTTTTATATATGAAAATGTGCACAATTTCATGTAGAATACACCAAAAAATAACTCATGGTTGTAGCTTTCATCAGTTTTGAAATATTTTCATATAAATCACGATAAATAAAAAATATTCGACCTTTGGTCAACTTTAACTTGACCGAAATGGTTGAAAACTGCAATTGTAAGCTACAACACTTACAGTATAGTAATATTCAATCAATTACCTTCATTTTGCAACAAATGGGAAGTCTCTAACACAATATTTCGATTTATGGTGAAATTTTGAAAACTTTTTTTTACTTCTGCGTGTTACGAATTCATGCATTACGTATATTATGATAATATTTTCTCTGTGTTGCTTTGATCATTTTACAATTTGATATATACCAAAATCCTTGCAATTTAGTGTACAATACAACGAAAAAATAATTAATTCATTAGCTTTAACCGTTTTGCTCACAGCGCAATTTGTATACAATTATATATGACATTTTTTTTCACGCTGTCATATATTCCAATATTTATATATGATAATGATATATTTTTTCATTTCTCATGGTTGCACACTAAACTTCAGGCAATGACAAAAAAAGGAGCCAAAAATGAACTCTTAAGCATGCTCTGATTTTTTGAAAATAACTTTTTTTCTGCTTCGGCGCTCACTCCCGAACGCCGCCGGCATACGGGAGACACTTTCGGAAATACCAACTTGGCGTTTAAGGGTTAATGGGCATTCCACGTGTTGCTTTCCCTTTTCCTCTATAAGCTGGTTTTTGGACCATGTGAAAAGGATGCGCTTTTTGCTGTGCAGGTTTTTGTCTCTTTTGAGGGTGCTGTCCCTTCTACCTACCTGTGTATGAGGAGAGCTATTGGAAGTAAATGGAAGCCTATATGATTTTTGATCAAAGCATGCCTTTTTAGGATTTGGTAAGGGGAAATTTCTGGTTTTTTGTTTCCTGAAATCTTTTCCCAGTAGAGCATACACTGTGCAATTTTGTTGACGTGCTTGTTCTTTTATTTGAGTTACAATAGACTCCTCAAATAGGTCTCGGCAGAAGGCATTAGACTGTAATAGGGTAGTCACATTGGGAAGCGACTTGGAGTTTTCCAGTACCTCCATTCGCACTTTTATGCACCAGTCCAAAAATTCATAGAGAGCTTCCCATAATGTTCTCATAAGGCTTTTAGCCACAACAGCAAAAATCATCCTAGATTCTTCTGGAAACCTTTTTGTGGCTACTTCTAACAATGAGGAAGTGGTTAAGCCACTAAGGAGGTGGGTCCTAGCACGAAACTCTGATGCTGATGTACCTTCTGAAATCCTTCTCATTGGAGTACCAAATTGCTGAGTTGCAATATCTAGGAGGAGCTTTTTTCTATCAAAGGGAAGTTGAAGCATTGCCCATTCTTCGGTGGAGTTTTCTGAAACCGGGATAACTGAAGCAAATGGTTTTAGTTATGCCAATGGCTCATGCTTTCTGGTTACTACATAATTTTGAAAATGTGTTTTCACATGGTTTATGATTTTAAATGTGAAGGGGCAGAAGCCTGTCTGTACACGGTGAGCCACCTGAGTCTTGTTCATAATGGAACTATAAATTCCTGTCCCATTACCTAGTGAAGAGTTTCACCTACAGCTCTTACTGCCAAATTGCCAGCTAATAAAATAGTTTCCTTTTGAGGCTTCTCCATGTCTGGCACAGGTGGTATCAGGCACCATTCAGTGTTAGGAAAGGCTGACCTGTCCCTAAATTTAACATGTACTAACTCTATCATGGTCTTTCTCTCATTAATAAGATTCTTACCATCCTGAGAGAAAATACACATTTAGTCATCTCTCCAAGGGTTATTAAGTAGAGTAGGATTTTAGTCTCTGCTAGATTTTGGTCATGAGACTCATAACCGGAACTGGCCATTTTGTTGGTTCCAGTTGGGCTTGCACTCTTAACTCTTGTTTGTGCAGATTTAGTTTCAACTCTCCCCATTCTATTGCAAGATGTGGGATGTTTACATTTTGGTGTATCATGTAGTATGTCCATTATCTGTTGCCTTTCAGCAGCAAAAGCATCTTTGATGTCATTTATTTCCTTACGGAAGTGATCTAATACTGCGAACTGTGTACCTGAGGCTGTAATTATAAGATTATAAGGGTTTTTCATTCCCAAGTACTTTTAATCTCCTTCCTATTTGGCCCTGCGCTCTCTCTCTCTCTCTCTCTCTCTCTCTCTCTCTCTCTCTCTCTCTCTCTCTCTCTCTCTCCCCTAAATCTTACTGCTGTCCGAGCGAGAGCTTTTTCATGGGATAACATAGGCCCGCATTTCGCAATTTCAATACCTATTTATTTTGTATACGATTGCCCTTTCTTGGCTGTGAAGTTGATGTCTGTCCATGGCTGTGAGATGACCAAGAATAACTTGTAAGTCGGTGTCAAAGTAACTCCACACTTCAGTCAGGCCAAAACTTTGCCATATCACATACAAGCAACATTCAGTCACTGTTTCCTATCTATTAATTTGTCAGAGAGAGAGAGAGAGAGAGAGAGAGAGAGAGAGAGAGAGAGAGAGAGAGAGAGAGAGAGAGAGAGAGAGAATGTGCCTGTATACGATTGTTTATTTTCTCACTCGTCAAACTTACTCTGTTATGCTTTAGTTTAAATTTCCATATAAATAACGATAAGTGCCAAAATATAAACCTTAGGTCAACTTTGACTCGACCAAAATGGTCAAAAAACGCAATTGTAAGCTAAAACTCTTATATTCTAGTAATATTCAATCATTTACCTTCATTTTGCAACAAATTGGAAGTCTCTTACCAATTTATTCTATACCTACGATATTAAGAAATCAAGATATGTGTAGAAGGGAGAACTGCCTCCAGACTGTACAGTGTGGATTTAAATGCACATGGAACTGGTTGAAATATTCGCAACAGCACTAAAATGATATGCCATGTGGATAGAAAATCTGACTCCGTTTCTTTATATTGCATAAAAAAAAGTATCAATCGTTAACCTACATAATCTATTTAGAATTCTGCGTAACGGAAAAGATAATATTTGATATCTGTAATGGGAAAAATTGTTTTATCTCTGTTGTTGTTATAAATTTGGCAGCTATGCGGAGATCAAACACGTGGGAGGACCAAAACACCCCAGCTAGAGAGCTCTGTTCATTTTGTAAATACTGTAGTTTGGTGTGCTAGCCTTTCCAGATTCATTTGGGTGTGCACTGCAGCTGTTGCCACTGCTAATCAAATTATGGCATTTTTCTTACCAATCCCAAGAACTGACCGGAAAATACCAAGATTAACCAAAAATCTCAAGATCATAAAATAATTGACATATGCCAAGCCTTGAAGTCCTAAATATTTAATCTGTCTGTCCGACTGTCTATCAGGAAAAGATACTGATAATTTGAATTGACAGTATCTTTCCAGAGAGAGAGAGAGAGAGAGAGAGAGAGAGAGAGAGAGAGAGAGAGAGAGAGAGAGAGAGAGAGAGAGAGAGAGAGAGAGAGAGAGAGTATATTTAACCGGTGGGCATTAGTACATATGCAAGCAGTGTGTTCATGCTTGTTAAAAAATGTGCAGTATGGGTAATCCATATCTGGAAGACAAAAAAACAAATGTGAATATTTTTGTTGTCAGTCGCATGGACTAAATTTACATAAAGAAGGGAACAAACCTTAACATTCCTCGAGAGATTAGAGAGATGAATCTCTCTCTCTCTCTCTCTCTCTCTCTCTCTCTCTCAACTATACTGTTAGTGTTAACATGAGTCTCTGAAACCAATAGATATTAGCACACGAGCAACTGAATGTGTGTGTATGAGCATAGTTAAAAAATGTGCTGTACCAACAGGTAATACCTACATCTTTAGAAGATAAAGCAAACAAACAAATTTTGTTGTTGTTAGTTGCAGGGGCTATAAAAGGTTAGACCAGCAGACAGAAAGATTAACATTTTTCCAGAGATTAAAGAGCTGAATTTTGTTTTGAAGGTATGTCAACAGCGTTAATAAATAGGTATCATCTTCTAAAGAATTTTTTTTTCTTTTTTCTTTTTGCGGAGGAATCTTCAAACCATTTTGCATTCAAAGTAATGATAAGGAATCATTCTATTCTTCATGTAATCAGTAAAATACTTACACTATTAAAAACTAAAACTACGTACTGTATGCAAAACACACACATCATCGTCAGCTTCATGTGTGTAAACGTTCATTCTAAGAAATTCACAGAGTAGTATAACCAACTCCTGATTGGCTGGGTGGTAGCCATGGAGATCTGTTATCCAATGACTGCTGTCTGCTTCTGTTCTACAGGTACTATCCTACTTACAACCAAGTTTGGTTCCGACCCACTGGTTGTAAGTCAGAATGGATGTAAGTCGAACCTTAGAAAGTGGCCAACATACTGGGTAGGGTATACTATCAAACCTTTGCTATATAAAAGTGCCTACTTAGTACTGTAATGTAATGTACAATCATTATTTCAATCTTTTTACCATAATGTACTTCTACTAATACATTTTAATCATTTATGTAATAGTATATATTACGTACAATCAGGCATTGAGTTACAATGGGGTTAGGTTCTTGCATGCATGTCAGAAGTCGATTCTTACGTAAATTGGTTTGCAATTCAGTCTACAGTACAGTTAATACCAAATGATGCTGCAGATAGGGCAGGGTAACTCAAACTGATGCTGCCTGAGTGAGTGATGAGAGTTCTCATGCCTGAGTGATGAGAGTTCTCATGAGATGGCGCAGTGCCAAGCTCAATGGTCAACTGTCTGAAGTAAGGTTGTAAGTACGAGTGGTCGTATGTCGAGTAGGTTGTAAGTCGGATAGTACCTGTATTTATAGACATATGCCATAGTTTGAACGTTACCATGATCGTGATTTTTTGACTGCTGACGGCAAAAATTACTCAATAACTTTCTTTATATAATCATTTCTTTGTGAAAATAATATAATATGATCATTTGAACTTTATTGTATAGTGTTATGAAAATACCACATTGTGTTGTAGCGATACATCATCACTAAGTGCAAATTCTTTTCCCGGACCATCCTCAAAATTTTACGACTCTTCAACTTCCAAGATCGATATGGTGAAATATGTTTTATAGTCATACTTATTGTTAAAATTCATAAGCTGAACTGCAAAACATTAATATATTTTGATTGTTATGTACATATATTTTTTGCGTTTTACGGAATGTGTGTTTGAAAATAATAGCTATTAGTGAGCATATGGTATTAATTGTCCCACTATTTTATTATAGTAGGTGATCGTAACCCTTAAACTCCGATTGGACGTATATACGTCGATATAAATTGTCTGTTGGGTGCCGATTGGACGTATCGTACGTCGACATAGAAAAGTTTTTTTAAAAATGTGCGGAAAAATACTTATAGGCCTACCAGCTGAAAACTTTTGAATCACGCGCCTTGGGGGATGCCAGGAGTTCACGGATCAAGCTGTTGTTTTGTTTACAAGCATGACCCAGGTGCGCATGCGCGAAATGCCTCCTTCTCTCATTAGCCAGCATCAGCGACGCGTCGTCCGAGAGCGATCTTTTGCCGCAATCGTGTTTTGCCGAACTTGTGTGAGAGTTTGAATATTTGTGGTGGTACAGGACATACATAGAGATGTCTCAACAACTTATGTAACGTGAAAGGAACCAAGCACCCAAGATGACCTCGCGCCTCAACGCCGTTCCATGCAGCCTCGTGTGAATGAAAGTGTTCTAGGACAACAACGTGTGTCTCATGTGCCTTTAGTAACCCCTAGGAAGCATCAGGGTGTCCTTAGGGGTATTCGTAGGCATTTGGGAGGCCTCCAACCAAAGGACATTGATGCTTACTTATCGGAGCTCAATCGGGAGCATGTCGCAAGTCCTCATTTTGATGGCGGTTGGTCATCTAGTGATGAGGACATCACTCCCGATGTTAGTGATGATGAATATTTGCCTCCAATGTCTGTTCGAGACTCACATCCCAAAAATGAGCTCGAATTTAGTGGTTTTAGTGCTTATGAGGGGGACTCTGAGGAGGAGGAGGATATAGGGTCGTCTAGTTTTGTCGCCGATGACGATACAGAAAGCGAGGGCCTAAGTGAGGGAGATAGGCCAGTGGGGGGGTTTCGTGTGCAAAACCGTGCGCGAACAGGCACATAGAAGGTCGGAGCGTTGCGCCAGCCAAGGTGAAGATCGGTCGTCCGAGAGCGACGAGGGGTGGACGAAGGACCCCACCCCACCTAACATGCACCCATTCACGGCAGCACCTGGGCTCACCGTACCTGTTCCTCTCACTGCTCTGGGGTTCATTCAGCTATTCCTTACGTGGTAGTTGCTGGAGTACCTGGTAGCAGAGACAGCGGACTACGCTCGGTACTGCTGTGACGAACTACGCACGACATTGTCGTATCGCTGGCGGGGCTGCAACCTTACCAACATGGTGCATTTTTTGGGGCTCCACATTTTTTTTGGTATGATGCCTGCTGCCAACGTCAGGCAATATTGGGGGCGGATTTTTTTTTTAAGTACCCCAATGTGCCCGGCATTATGCCCCGTGATAGTTTCCTGGCGTTGGACAGGTATTTCAACGCCTTCAACCGAAGGGCCATACCCAGGAATAACCCTCATCTTAGTCCGCCCAGTTTGGAGTACATTCGTGAACGGTGCAAAATTCTTGTGGTTCCTGGAAAGAATCTTTCTTTGGATGAGGGGATGATGCCTTACAAAGGACGTCTTAGCATTAAAGTGTATAACACCAAGAAGCCGAAGAAATATGGAGTGAAAATGATTTTGTTATTGTACAATAAAGTTTCATACATACTTACCTGGCAGATATATACAATTGAATGGCCCACCCAGCCTCCCCTCAGGAGACAGGTGGAAGAGAAAATCTGGTTCTAGAAGGTAATGGTTCCTATTCCTGCCACCCAGCGGCGGGACGGTAGATCACCTGACCTACCTACCTGTAGCGTGTGCCGCGAAATTCGAATTTCTATCGGGGACGACGGAGTCTATAGCTAAGTATATATCTGCCAGGTAAGTATGTATGAAACTTTATTGTACAATAACAATATCATTTTCATACATTCATTCCCTGTCAGATATATACTTAGCTGATTGGCACCTTTGGCGGAGGGTAAGAGACAGCTAATTACTGATTAGACAGGTAAACAACATACGTTGTAGGTAATAAATAAATAAAACCTTGGTTCCTATGTGTTTAGACGAAGGGTCGACTTCCTAGCTATTGCTAGTAGTCAGCTTCGTCTCAAGAGCCTCAGCGAGGATGTGACCTATGGCTAAGAGTTCTTGTAGATCTGTCAATGGGGTCTTATCCACTTACTCGACAGAATCTAATAGTCATTTGTCAATGGGGTCTTATCCACTTACATGACAATACACCTATGCCTAGGGGCATAATTAAGGAGCACAACACCGATCCCGATCACCTGATCCTAACACGAGGGTTTGTGCTTAGTTTGAAAAGAGCTATCCCCAAACTCCTTTCAAACCAAAGAAAAAACACTATGTTAACATAAAAATTAACTCAGTTAAGGGTCAGTGTCGGCTCCCTATCCCAGCAACGTATCCGTAGAGACGTAAAACCAAGAGAGAAGGATCTCTCGTAGGTCAACTTGACCTCCTTCGTGCAAAGGGAAGTCAACACAGAGTTGCATCTCCCGTAAGTTACAGCTAATATGTCCTTCACGACATATTGTTATGTAACGAACAAGAATTCATAAAAGCTCGCACTTCAAGCGCTTTTAATTCTCAGCTGTTTGAAGGAATCATCAAGTTATTCATGAAGTGCTTTAGCGATCACACTTATTTCAAAGAAGACCAGGGCTTCCTTTGAAATGGATCTTTTCTGGATGAAGCCTAGAGCCTGGCTTGCGCCTGGGTGGCGCCTCGAGCCTGGCTGGAGTATCGCGCCTGCCTGACACTTGGTTGGCGCCTAGCTCCTGGAAGGCGCTTTTCGCCTGACTCATGGCTGGCGCCTGGCACCTGGAAGTAGCTTCGTGCCTGGCTCCAGACTGGCACTATTTGGCGCCTGGCGCCTGGCTGACTCCTCTCCACTTGCTGGAGCTTCGAGCTTGGTAGAGTCTCGAGGATGCCTGGCGATGCCCACATCGGACACTCTTATCTGTCCAATTTGTTCGCCTCTAGCGCATCTGCGCTAGGTTGGAGGCCCCCTCTTTCTCTTCATCAGACAATGACAGTGTTCCTTGAAACTGTCTGCCTCTGGCGTTTTTTACGCCTGTTTTGGCATTTGGCGCCTGGTTGCCGCTACATTGTCCGAAAGTCCTGAATCTCCACAATGGTTTATCAGGAGATTGGAGAAGGGTGGAAGAAATTCTTCCACTTTGAGCTTCTGGCCTCTCCGGCAAGGGGAGGTGATTGCAGTAAACTAGTACATCCATTAGACGATAGGACATCTAACAGTACGAGAGATAAGTCTTCCTCCGAGGAGGACCCTTCTTGAATCCTTCCGTTGCTAACGAGATATCTTCTTACTTGCTGATGAAGTTCCTCGTTGCAGAATCTTCCCTATCCTTGTCCGAAGGAAGGGAAGGGGCTTGGAAGTCGAAGGAGACTCCGAGCTGAAATTGGGAGGATTCCTGATTTCTAGCTCTTCATTGTACAGTGGTCCCCGCGTATTCGCGGGGGATGCGTACCAGACCCCCCCGTGAATAGTTAGAACTCGCAAATGTTTGGAACCCCTATGAAAATGCTAAAAACAGCCTATTTTGTTAGTTAAAACTGAAGAAAACCCACTAAAAATTTTCATACTTGGTTTTTTTAATAGTTTTATCACAAAAAGTGCATTTTATGATGAAATTCATAAAAAAAACCAGGAATTTGAGGATATTTCTCATAGAAAAATACCGCGAATGCGTGAATTTTCCGCGAATAATGCAGGGAAACGTCCCCCAGAGAAATCCACGAATGTGTGAGTCCGCGAATCTGAAGAACGCGAATACGGGGGGTCCACTGTATCTCTCTGAATACCTTCTGGGAAGCATTTCGAGCCCTCATCGCATCCCAAAGACTTTGTAGGCAAAACGTTTAAACCATCTCTTCTTATGTAGGTGAAAACGTAAGTACCCTGCCTGGGCAACGAAACTTCTATCTGAAATCGTTGAGTCAGGAATAGAGGGTTTTAGTTCTTTTGCCAGACATACTATGCTGGCAAGAACCCATTGCCGAGTCTCCATTGAATCTGATGCGAGATTACAATGCACAAAAAATTCACTTGTCTTCTTGGTAGTTAAGGGCCAAGAGAAAACAAAGAATTCCCTCATAAAATTTCTCAAAGAAGTTTGATGAGGAGCAGTTCCATCTTGTCGGAACACGGAATCTGAGGCCACAAAAGATCCCATTCGAAGTACATGATATCCTACTCTTGTTGTATTGAGGTATCGTATAAGATCCCGAAGATCTTAATCCTCTGCTATCTCTAATTCTCCTTGTATAGACAGAGTATAACCTTTTACTGCACTCTTTGATAGCAGATATATACAAAGGTGATTCTTCCCTCTGAAAAGGAAGAAAAAACCTATATGTGGTTCACAGAAGTATCGGAAGAGGACAGTTTCCTCTTCCATCAAACACGATCTGCAGCAATTCTATGTCCTGGCCATGACTATTGTCATTCACCTTGAAAAATCCTCTCATTCATGTCCACTTCTGGTCAGTCTGCACGCAGACATACTCAGAGTGGAGAGGTTGTTAAGGTCCATTTATAATAGATGCTGATAGAATATTCAGACTGTCTTAGAAAAGACTTCCAAAACATGCTGTGAGAAGAACGTGACCTCTGTGAATCCAACCTCTCTAAGGCCAAAATGAGGCATAAAGTATTATCCTCTCTTTCTTTGACGCCCTTTATCTTAAATTCTGTAAAGAATTTATATTTAGGGGAAAAAAGACTAAAGTTTATTCCCCTTTCTGTAAAATACAGATGGCGTATATTGCTACCTCTCTTGGTTCGAGGAAAAGGAAGCAGTCTACAGGAAGCCTGTTCGTCTTCTACCTTGCTAAGAGATCTATGAAGAAGACTTTTCGCAGGTTCTCACAACTCTTTGGAATAAATGTTAGACATACGTTAACAGTTATTATCGTCGATCGAGAAGGTTCTCACGGACATGCAAAATCTTGCATCGAACCTCTTTTTCCAAATAGGTTCTCTTTGTTAACACGAACAGGAGCGAAAAAAGAGATTCTCGATGCTCTTTGCGATATGAGAGAGTCGTGGAATTGGCCTAAGTGATTAAATGGGTAACGAAATCAGGAACGAATCTTGCCGTTACCGAGCGTGCTGTCTGAGAGGCTACTGGACTCTTAGGTTAATAACTCGCTAAAACGAGAAAATATCTTGGATGGTGCTCTTGGCTCATTGCGCCAGGCTGGCGAATTGCGCCAGGCTAACGCTTCTGGCGCATTGCGCCAGGTTGGCACTTTCTTCTAATTCTCTTTATGTTATGTGCCAGAACATCTGTGCCTTTATGGTACCCGACATCCTTACACATGTTAATTCCGTTCTTAGTAGGAAAAAACTCTTATATACGTAGTATAGTCCATTCAGGGAAACCATTTCTGCCACGAAGAGAATGTTTCCCATCCCACTCATCCATCTTCTCTTGAGCAATATCCGATTCTAAAAAGGTTGTGTGCGTTTCTCGAAAGACTTGACCATACCGTAGTCTTAAAGTGAATTCTCTACTACATTCATCTTCTCACTAAGCATGTATTCTAATAAGCCATGCTTTCGTAAGCATGAGAGCATTATATAATATAATGTTCTGCTGCGTTAGAATCCTTTAATAATGTTACCTACGGTAAACAGCATTGAAAGGTTATATCTTTCTTATTGAAAGCTTCTTAGCAAAAGGCAGACAATATGTTATTTATGTTAGCTTAATTATCCCCTCCATTCGAGAATCAGTCCATGATTGTAGGGGGAATATACGGTTAACCATTCGATCCCGTTGGAGAGAGAGATGTAACCGACTGCTCATGACCGAGAACTGGATGGTACTGTATTGGCCTTACAATGACAGCCCAGCCGTCTCGTTCGCTGCCTGGCTGCATTCATCCTGAGTTGCCAGTTACTTCATTCAATGAAGGAATATAATAAAATTATTCTCGAGCCTAAGGAAGCTCTCAATAATGCAAATTTAAGCCAAACATCCTTTGTTAAATACCGAAGCTGAGTAGGTATTGTAGTAACAAACCTTTTAAGTGAAGTCCTTACCAGGAAAATCCTGTAAGGATATAGATAATTCCATAGCGAACCACAAAGGCAAAACTATGGTATGCGTATATGACTTGTCATTCAGTAGTCGTATACACCAAGTCTTGTTAATACATTCTTTCCTCTCCGATGCAGAGAGAGAATGGAAATCTTGCCCTCTTCGTTCTTTTCGTCAATAAACATGAATTAGTATTAGTCGAAAGAGATCGCAATGAAAACCCTAGGATCGAAGAGAATCCCTAAAATTTTTATTCTCTTGGATATAAGGCCGTATTCTACGCCTCTATTATCTGGAAGAGCCTCTAATCAATGAATGAGAGCTCGTACGAATCTTGTTCAATTTGCAAACGATTGCCACTCTTTCTGTAAATGGTTGGTTGCATTATTTTAGAAGGGGGAAGATTTTAATATCGTCTTATTAGTAATGAACTAATTTTTTCAATAAAAAAGGTCGCTAAGGTCTTATAAACTGAGAGACCTGCTCCCTTATTGGCTTCCAATTCCGATCTATCTTCCATTTCCTGTCCATCAAGTTGGGAGAAGAATGAGCAACCGGAGGAGAGCGCCTCCTTTCGTAAGGTGAAGAGCTTTTAGCAGTACCGATTCTAACATGACAATGGCTACGGCCGCCTGTGCGAAATCTTGGTCCCCGCCAGGAAAAAAGCCGATCTTGCTCTTGCCTTTACTTGCATTAAGACTATCCTGAGAAGGGCGACGGCCGCCTGTGCAACAACTCCCGTCCTTATCAGGAGAAGGCCTCGAATGTCTTTCACCTTTCGCAGAATAAGGCTCTAACTCCATATCCGATGAAAATCCTGGTTTATAGCTTCAGGCGCTTTGCGCCTCATCTCAGGCGCTTCAGGCGCTTTGCGCCTCGTTTCAGGCGCTTCAGGCGCTTTGCGCCTCATTTCAGGCACTTCAGGAGCTTTGCGCCTCGTTTTAGGCGCCTCAGGCTCTTTGCGTCTCGTTTCAGGCGCTTTGTGCCTCATTTCAGCCGCTTCAGGCGCCTCTTTAGAATCCTCTCGCCTTGTCGGCGATTTGCGCCTGGCCGCCTCGTCCGAGCTGTCAAAGACTTCTATCGGAAGGGATTTCTTAACGGGAAGGAAGCAATCCTTTCTCCTGGGAGGATCCTTCTTCAAAACTTCTATTAACGAAGATATCTACTGTTGCCTTTCTCCTAGGATCTTCGTAGCGTCGTCTTCTTTCTCCGTATCTGATCTAGGGGAAGGAGGATTTAATGAATAAATGTCTTTCTTCTTCTTTTCAGGTGGATAGTCTTCTGGAAAACTTTCCAGGCTAGAATCCCAAGCTGGCGATTTCCACGATCTTTTAGAAGGTCTCGACAGCTTGTCAGAACTCCACCCTATTTTCCTTTCGATGAAGACTCGGATGACGAAAAAACACTGTTTTAGGATGCCTTTCCAATGGCTATCCTTGGCAGTCTGGGACGCTACTACAGATCCTGCCGAGGGGACGCCCGACCGGTGGGGATTCTCTGAAACCTCCTTAAGGCTTTTGACATTCCTTCTCCTCTGGGCTTGTGAGCTTGGAAGAGCGAGACAGAGCTGATCAGAACGCACCCTCCACTGGATTTTAGACGCCTTTCCAATGGCGAACTTGGCAGTCTGGGACGTTCTACAGAGTCTGCCGAGGGGACGCCTGATCAGTGGGGATTGTCTCTGAAACCTCCGTGCGGCTTTCGACATTCCTTCTCCTCTGGGCTTGTGAGTTTGGTAAGAGGCGGTCTAAGACCATGGGCGGAGCGAAGACAGAAGCCCCCCGAAATCAGACGCACCCTCCACTTCAATGGGGAACACTATATTCACTTCTTACCTTTTACGAGCTCGCATTTTGAGCTACATCCATTATCTTAAAATTTGCATATATAAATTTGTAGTTTCTGTGGAGTAAGAAGGTGATGAGGATGCAACAACTACTAGTACTGCTAATACTCTAACTGCTCATTAGCACAAACGCTATTAAAGCTTCTAAAGTAAGCGTATCTAGTTATATGCTTTTCTGACTTCCTAAAGTAGGAAATTAGAGTTTAATATTTCCTCAATAAAGTTGTAACCTTTATTACATGTAATAATGAATAAACGTTAATAATTCCCTTTATTGCAAACTATGTGAGTGTCTACCAATAAATTCGGTAGTTTCACTTAATATTTTCTTCGAAATTTCGAAGCGAAATTCATTAAAAAGTTAATAAAAGCGTATGCCGAACCAAAGACCCAGTACTTCCCTGCAAAAGACAGCCCAGAAGATCAATGGCGATGAAAACACGAAAAATCAAATCAGGAGGAAACCCGCAACGTATGTTTACATTCCAACCGACAGAGAAAATCTGGTTCTAGAAGGTAATGGTTCCTATTCCTGCCACCCAGCGGCGGGACAGTAGATCACCTGACCTACCTACCTGTAGCGTGTGCCGCGAAATTCGAATTTCTATCGGGGACGACGGAGTCTATAGCTAAGTATATATCTGCCAGGGAAGTTGAATGTATGACATTTTTTTTTATTACCGAGTCCAACACTGGATATGTCGTGGACTTCTCGGTGTATTCCGGGGTCTTCTACACACTGCGTGACACTGTTTTCAGTCTTGTGGATCATTTCCGTAACCAGAAATACCACCTGTTTATGAATAATTATTATAACTCGGTATCCCCTGCCCATGAACTGTATGAAGCAGGTGTGCACGTCAGTGGTACCCTTCTGTTGGTGAGTGGGGCCCCGAATGTCCTCAAGAGGTTCACTAGCCATCCACAACATCTGGCAAGAGGAGAGACAGAGTGGCGGCAGAAGGAAGCTATCTTCGTCATCTGTTGGAAGGGGGGTCCGACTTGTCCCCATGATTACGACGAGTCATGAACCCATCCAAGAGGAGATCGTACAGTGGAAGAAGACACGTCGGCAGGGCCGAGTTATGTATGAGGAGTTTCGTCTAGAGCGCCCTACCGTCATTGGGCACTACAATAGGCACATGGGAGGAGTTGATCTCTTTGATCAACTCATCCAGTATTATCCCTTCGCCAGGAGAGCCAGGAGGTGGACACAGAAGCTCCTCAAATACATTCTTCAGTTGGCCCTTCAAAATGCCTACATCCTGTATTGTGGATACTACGGTCCCGATCTCCGGAGGTTGTCCCACATCCAGTTCCTCGAGGTAGCTGGGAATGCCCTCATCCACTTTAATACCGATGAGTGGCCTTCCATCACTGTCCGATTGTCGTAATGTTTGCACCATTTTAAATTTGGGGGTCGCATGATATGCGAGATCGCACGTTAGTCGAGTATATATGGTACAAACAGGCTAGGATACTAAATCATAGCAAAAAAGACATATTTGCTAAGCCTCGAATAGTTTTAGCATGTTCTATTGCTGATAAACTAGCCTATATAAAACCATCATACCAACACTAACCTTCATGTTAGGTTATTTTACCTTATAAGTAAATCAACACTTACTCTAAGCATAACTTAGAGTAACTAATTCGAATTACAATTTCAGCACCCAATTCAACATGTTACTTAAAAACCACCATTAAAATGTAGCTCTGAGTTTTAGACTACTATTACATTTGGCACCTGTTGCCAATTTTCTTAGCCTTAGAATACATATTCCAGGCTAACAAATGACTAGTAGTGTTAGTAAGGGTTCACTACTTAACACTAGGAATTATCCGGCTTGGTTTATTTCGGTCATACTTAATTTGGCAAAATAAAACTAAAATGGTGTATGGTGTAGCCTGTTCATCTACTTCTAGGTGCTTATCACCGAAAAATTAGGTAAGTACAATGGTCCCCCCGTATTCGCGGGGGATGCGTACCAGACCCCCCGTGAATAGTTAGAACCCGCGAATGTTTGGAACCCCTATGAAAATGCTAAAAACAGCCTATTTTGTTAGTTAAAACTCAAGAAAAACCCACTAAAAAATTTCATACTTGGTTTTTTTAATAGTTTTATCACAAAAAGTACATTTTATGATGAAATTCATAAAAAAACCAGGAATTTGTGGATATTTATCATAGAAAAATACCGCGAATGCGCGAATTTTCCGCGAATAATGCAGGGAAACGTTCCCCAGAGAAATCCGCGAATGTGTGAGTCCGCGAATCTGGAGAACGCGAATACGGGGGGTACACTGTACTAAGTTAGGGTTATTTAATTAGTATCTTTAAGATATACTATCTTAGGTTACAGGCTACCGATAATTGCCATTCCTAGTCTAAAATTACTTGTCCTAAACCAGCTAGGCTACTAGCTCATGTAGGCTACTGCCTCGGAAATTGTAGGAACCATTATCTGAAAAGATTAACTAAATTAATAATACAATATGGAGTAGTTCTTTAGGCAAAAAAATTTCCAACGGAAATTTATTTAAAAACACTTTTCGCGTTTGTAAAGGCTAGCCTGGAACATGAATTTTGCCTATCACGTATTCTAAATAACATGGGATGGGTAAACAAAACACCTGTTTTCGTACTCAATAAAATTTTCGTTCCACAGTTTTTAACCAAACTGTTTTAACTAAATCTTAGAAATAAGCACTTAACTTTCAACTTGCGGCAATTCCACAATTTCTGGAAATCGATCTCAAAGAAAAATTCTCAAAATAGAGGCGCACTGGCGGAACAGACTTGTCTGTGTTGACCAGAGGAGTAATGGATTCTTGGTCTTTTGGCCGGCCCGAGCATAAAACAAAATGGGCGATGCACATGCGCAATTGCCACTTCTACAGATTTTGACGTAGGAAACTGGGTACAGCGTTCGCTGAAGACAAGATAAAATGCCTTCTTGTCTTTGAGTCCATTATACTCATAAACTTGACATAGTGTTTATCCTTATGGCATAATACCCAGCTAAAACACCCGGCTTAAATATATTTCTTTGATATTAGTCTGATCACCATGGGGCACTGGCACACACTATGGAGGGTAAATCCCTTTGAGGATGAAACAGAAAATAAAGCAATTAGTGAATATTTCTTAGTGAAAAATAGTGGATAAGCAATTAGTGAATATTTCTTAGTGAAAAATAGTGGATAAGCAAACTTCCAAGGAATAATAGGTAGACATGATCCAAAGAGAAACTCATGAATCTTGAGAACACGAATACGGGGGTCAACTGTAAGCTAATTTTACCAATTTATAAGTGTTTTCTCTAATATTTTTTCATTGTATTTTGTAAAATTATAATTACAGCTCTCACAATACCATAGCAGATAATCTGAGCTACAATCAGTAACAAATTCTAAGTACAGTGGGCCCCCTCCTTATTCTCGTTCTCCGGATTTGCGGATTTCTCTCTGGACCATTATTTGCAGGAAATTTGCCTATTCATGGGGTTTGCCGACAAAAATAATCACCAAAAAGTGTATGAACATACTATATTCATTGGATGGGAATTTTGGAAATTTCCTTATCACATCTCAAGGCAATCTGAACTCTCTCCTGCGCCAAATAGCTATTATAGTTGCTGTAAAAGTTGCTATGAGTCATTTATGGCCCATGGAAGACATCTGAGCACTTTTTCCATGAAATTCATTCAAAATGTATGTTACCCATCCACAAGTGGGTAATACAAATTATTTTTCTGTTTTATCAAGTTTCATATTTGTATAAGCAGTCATAAAGGCACACTATGTGAAAACAGTACTTGACTTATGGATCATCCTGAAAATGTAGCTCTTTTTCAGTATCTGCTCTATTCTAGCTTACAACAGCATTTTTGCAAATTCAACAATTTCTGCTCACAGAGTGTTTTCAGGGAAATGACTGATTACCTAGTTAGCACTAAGCAGCAAGTTATAACTTGCCCCACCACACTTTATTTTTCCTTTTTATCCATTACAATACAGCAAAGAGTCGGTGTATGATGTTTTGTTTTTTGCCTTCTTTATACTGCTGTAGTATTTTTAGTAAATGAATATACTACTTACCACCTATCTACTCATTATCATGCTTTTCTGAGCTCATCTCTAAGTAAGGTGTTCATTAATTTTTGCATTTATTTATAGATTTTTGTCTAAGTAGACTATTGAATACATTTTTGCACTTAGACTTTATCTCAGGTGTTCATTTTTACCTAAACAAGTACATATTCATTTTTACCTAACCACTGAGACTTACGGACAACTGCAGAAACAATATCTTTATCATTTCTAACACCTTCAAAAAAGTTGGATTCCTATAAGACATTTTTTAAGTTAATTAATGACCTTTCCATAATTCATTTTACAATAAAACTGAGAAGAGCATAAAATACAAAATGAGAAAAAGTGAATGGGTGTGTGTGTGTATTATAAGCTTCAACATATCCATTCTTTGTTTTGCTTTGTTGCAGTAAGGTACTGTGCATATCTTTTGATAAAATATGGAAACAGCATAGTAAACATAAAAACACAAAAAAACAAAAGCTGTAGCGAAGTCAGATGCCTGCCTACACCTCTCAACCCATCCCACAGCCTCCTCCCCCCTGCAAAGCCAAAGAAACTAGCTTTCCTACTCCACCCACCTTCCAAAACAATCCCTTCTCTGAGTGAGCTCCTCTAAGCCTCACTGCCCCTCCCTTCCCATGAAATACAGCCTTACTGCCCCTCCTCTCCCATGGTGCCAAGCCATCCGAACCATGCCCCTATGAAACTCCAGGCCTCCCCCACACCCCAAAACCCTATCTCAAACTCTCTTCATAAATGTAAGCAGTGTTACCAAAAGTTTCTTTAGGCCATGCAGCATTGCCAACCATTAGAATGGTTTTTTCAAATTTTTTAGAATTTACGTATACAAGCAGTCCCCGGTTATCCACTGGACAACTCATGAAAGAGTAAGTTGGTATCTTGATTTCAAGGAAGGATATAGTGCCTGTCTCACAAGATGTATTTTTGTAAATTTGCTCATAAATATACCAAGGGGTTGCTGTTGCTTTTAGTTCTCATCCTTTATGATAATATGTCAGTTATAAATATAATTTTGCAAAGCAAAATGCAAAGAAAAATGAGAAATAACGTGTATAAATCTAAAAAAGTTATAGCATCTTTGTTCTCAGTAAATATAAGTAAATATTTTACAAGACATGCTCAGGATTTGTTACTAATTTTATTTCTTATCTGTTTTGATATCGTGTGAGCTATAATCATAATTTTACAAAATAAAATATTTATTTATTAAAAACATCATGTATTACTTCACAAAATTTACGGTTGTAAATAAGGGATTTTGACGAAGGAAAAATCTATTTCTGGGTGATTGGCTCGTGTCGCCCTATGAAAGGATCCTTAATATCATTCTTTCTAGGTAAAATTAATCTAAAATTACCAGAGAAAAACAAAATTAAGAAAATGTCAGTAAAACTGACTCGCTCACTCTTAAAAAGAAGTGTCGGTATGGTAATAGGGGCGAGTGGGAACACTACCACGAGACATTCACCAATTAGACCTTCGAATCAGAATCCCCACAAGAGAGAGCTGATACCAACGGGCGATGCAGCCGCTACTACTACTACTAGAGGACGCCACGGACAGCAGCGCCCCTAGCAGGTCATCCTTAATATTTAGCGCTAGCGTACAGACGCATTTTTCTCTGTGCTGTGCCTTTTACGGGATTTATTATCTTCTCGATATGGAACGTTCTGCAATCGCAACGGCTAAGTTAAGTGCCTCATAAGTAATGTTTTACTATAATTTTATCTTCCGGGAACCAGTATTTTCCTTCTAATAGGTCATATACGGTTTCCCGGTTGTCTCGTGGCGGCGCCATGCTGCCTTGTTAAGAATTCCCGGTCCTCCATACTGGGACTTCTTATACTTATGGGCTTACCTTTTACGTTCATCGTTTTTACATCGAGTTTTAGCTAGATTAGCCCCCTTACCATTTCTCTTAGTTTGGTATTTAGGGCTATTATTATTGTTCCAGCCCAGCATCCCGGCTCTTGCTCTTCATCGGCTTTCGCTGGCTCCGAGTAGGCTTCTGTTCCTCGGAACAGTTTGCCTCCTCCTGGGCTCCTTTTTCTTCTACTAAAAGTGTCTTTTCCATCTTTACGATGTAATTTTATTCTATTTAGGGTGTTAAAAGAGGCCGCACAACGGTTGTAAATAGTAATTTTCAACTTCTCGTGGAAGTTAGGGAAAATGTTTTACAAGTTTTTTTTTTACACCATGTGCATTTGCATATCTTCCTCTTTCCACTGAGGTGTTTTTTCTTAAACTGGCCGACCTCAAAGTTTTCCCGGCTTGGGGTGGTGCATTTTGATTTATTACCCTGCCCATTAAGGGTTAATCTCACCTCAGTTAGGTATGTATCACCACCAATACTCTATTATCGGCACTGATAACCAAAAAACGGTGCAGCGATTTTCAATGCTAGACAAGCCCCATAAAATCGGATCACCAACAATTGAGGCCGTCAATAACTGGGGACTGCCTTTATCACTTAACTTTGGGCCTTGGACCCTGGGTCTGCTACTCTCAGATAAATGTCGAGTGTCAGATAATGAAGATCCAGATAATTGAGGGGATTACTTATTGTAAATATTGTAATTCTTTCTTACAAATACTGAAATTACAGTATACTGACAGTGCAGCACACCATTGCTGCCTCCATTTCTTAGAAGCCTTAAACATCGGGGAGAAGTTAAATCTCAACATCATGCAAAAAAACTTTTCTCCTCCCAACAGCTGCTAGTAGTGTCACATACCTGCACTTCTGATCCAAACAAACTGACCAATCAGGAGTTTCTCAATCAAAACTAATTTTCAAAGGATACCCCTATCTCTAACACTCACATATTCTGATGGGAGCAACCATCAATATCAGGGAGAAGCTTTTCACCAAGACTATGATCTCCTGATGACCAATAGAAATTCAGCACTGCTCCTACCTGCAGTGCCGAATATAACTGCTGAAAGTGATGCCCTTAAAAACCCACTACGGCAACTTTCTGCTGCCTGACACAGCCCTCAGAAACGTCTACTGGATACACTTACTGAGAGTGTCCAGTAAGTGTATCCAATAGATGTTTCTGACGGCTCTGTACTCTCCGCATTATACTTAGTGCACAATGGAATATTCCTTACTGTCTTTAGTAGGAATACACTTATAAGATTCAGTATGTCCTACGATTATTTCAACCACATATGAACACACTGTATTTACCATATTTTATCAATATCAATATTGGAGAATAAAGAATAATTATAAAGATTGAAAGACTATACTGGCTGTTGCCGGTTATCAACAGGGGTAATGCTCCAACGGCTTGATGATAAGCAAAATTCGCAGATAACCAAAAATCGACAATTTTCGGCACTTACTGGCACTGATAACCAGATTTTAGTGCCGATAACCAGATAATGGTGGCTCTGTTAGGTATGCATCGCGTCAATACTTTCTTATCAGCACCAATAACTGGAGATTGCCAAATTTTGGTGCTAGCGCTATACAAGCGATATAAGATCGCCAATATCCGAGGCTACCGATAACCGGGGACTACCTGTAAAGTTATGATTCACAATAATAAAAATCATTAATAATAATAATAAGGCAGTCACCAGTAATTGGCAGGGGTTCCATTCTGACAGCTTGATGATAAACGAAAATTGCAGATAGCTGAAAATCAGCGATTTTCAGCACTTACTGGTGCTTATAGCCAGATTTTGGTTCCAATAACCGGTTAAAGGCACCTAAGAGAGGTATATCTCGGCAACTATACTCTATTATCGGTGCTAATAACCAGAAATCGACGCTAGACAAGCCCCATAAAACCGAATCAACAATAACTGAGGCCACTGGTAACAAAGGAGTGCTTATTATAATATATAGTAGTAGTAGTAGTAGTAGTAGTAGTAGTAGTAGTAGTAGTAGTAGTAGTAGTAGTAGTAGTAGTAGTAGTAGTAGTAGTAGTAGTAGTAATTATTATTATTATTGCTGTTCAACGGCAATTAGTTTGTAAAGAATCTTTATTCTCATTATTTTCTCGTCAACAGGTAGATGGTATAATACATTTACAAAGCGAATGTAAAGTTATTCTGCTTTCTTTCTTTACTTTACTCTTTTGTTTCGATATGCACAGAGGTAGTCATCTACAGAAAGAATGGATAAAATACAAAAGTGGGAAAGTATTTACAGCAGCAGAGCTGGTTTAGAATTAGCCAAGGTCTAAGTTGCATTCCATTACTGTTACTGCATAGGGGTCTTTGCTGTAAAGCAAGCAGATGTTTGAACCTTCCTGGTTGTATTGATCAAGGAAGTTGGAGGTTTAAGCTTGTTTATACCCAAATAGGATTCTGCCCAGTGGGTTGGGGGGGGGGGGGGGGGGTGTTTGTTTGTTCATCTCATTCCTTTCTTCCTCACCAGTGCAACACACAGGTTGAATTTTTTCTTTTTCCTTGCACTGACATTTAGCATTAGCCAATTTCCTATGTTTCTTATGGAAATGGGATTCTGCCCAGGTAGAGGGATAGACTTGCATTGTCTTACTCTCTCTCACTTGTACGCTGTTTTTTTCCAGTATATGTAAGGGTTCCAAGAGGCAAAAACATCTAGTCTAGTGCCATGTCTAGAAACACTTGCCAACCTTTGATATTCCTTCATTATCTCTGTAGATGACCGCCTGTGTGTCCAAAAATAAACAATGAAAACAAAATATCTATCCATGCCCTTTGGAAATTTAATATATGTACCAAATACCTGCTGATAAGTGTATGATACCTGCTGACAACAAGTGTATAAGAAGAGGAACAGAGAAGACTATACAAGCTAAATGCCACGGAAGCAGCAATTTTTTAAAAATAACATTGCTCTAAAAGAGGGACTCCTGCCAAACAATCTGTCTTGTGCTTTTATAAATAGGCAAAGACCATCTTGGGATATGCATTTTAACTGATAAAAGACCATCTTGTGACTTCAGTTTACATTTTAAGGGGAACTAAAAAAGGTAAACATTATATCTTAAACAATATCCTAATATCATACTTTAAATTCTTTATTCTAACTACAGGTTAGAATAAAGGGTTAAAAGTAGAGAAACGCTCCATGTGTAACATTTCTACAGGCTAAGATAATGAAACAGTACTGTCTTATACTACATCTCACCTGGAAGCTGATTTCCACTGCAGTCTTGTTGACTCTCCATCACAACCAGAGCTGAGAAATGTGCTGCATCATATGTCAAAAGTAATGGTGATCTTTGGCATTCTCGTGGTGGACACTCTAGTGGGAGGTAAATACCACCAAATGGAATAGGTGCCAGTGGTTCTCCACTTACATCCTAACAATAAAAAAAACATTAATTTTTAATAGTTCAAACATCTAGCCAAAAGAATGCTTAAAGAACTACATAAGCCAGTCCCTGGGTTATGGCGTGGGTTCCATTCCAGCAGCATGCTGTTAGTTGGAAAACAGTAACTTTGGACCTGAAACCAATTTTTTCATTAACTCTGTAAGTTGGAGTTGCTGTAACCCAGGGACTACCTCTACATGACCATTTCATACCTATTAAACCTCACAAAATTATCAATGCATATAATGAAATTTCCACACTACACTAGCGCCTCAGGTTACGAAATTAATCCGTTCTGAAGCGGCCTTCGTAACCTGACTTTTTACTACCTAGAACTACGTTTTACATGTAAATTGCCTAATTCGTTCCAGGCCCTATAAAAACACCACAGTAAATTTTATAATAAAGCTAAGTTGACCAATAAACAATGAAATACGTACAACAATTTGGACCATTCAATACCTAACATAACCATGACTGTACCTGTAAATAAAGTGTATTAGTGTACTACAGGGTACAAGAAATACTGACCACAGAGGAGGTGGACAAATGGCATAAAACATGAACACTTAACTTTACAAAACACATTAAAAATGGCAGAAAACATTAACACTAAACTTTACGAAACACATTAACAAATGGCAGAAAACATTAACACTTCTTGATTATCTCCATCTTCGTTCTCCATGGAAAGCATCCTCTTCTTTCTGTGAACTTCAGCAACATTCTTGGGGCCCACGGCTAATAACGTAAGTAATTAAGTTCACACACAACAAAATAAAGTATAACTTACAGTACAACAAAAGCGAAGTTACTAACATGAATTTACGTTAACAAACGAAATATAGGTGAACAAACGAATTCAAGGTGTTTACATAGAGGCATGATCGGACAGATGCTGACCAATAGGAGAGCAGGATCTTACGCCGGTGTGTTAGCTTATCTCTCGAGGCATGAGTGTACTTTTCTTCTTCTTGTGAAGAAAATAAGGAATGATCTGATGAGAGGATGGCTAATTTTGTAAATTCTATACAAGGACAAAGCATGAAGGGTTCTGACAAGAATGTAAATATTCCAATGCCACTTTGCAGGAAACAGGTGATTACATAAACAGTCCTTGTGGGTTAGTGATACATTTTTTTTCTTTACTTTTAATGTCGAGCACACTTAATGGTATGAAGATAATGTAAACTAACTTTAACAGTAGGTAAGATTAAATCCAAATAATTTTGCCTATTTCCCCTGCTTTATAAGACCCAACCACCAAATACATTTGTGGATTACAGTAAAACCTCATTTTAATGGAGTGATAGGGAAGGGGGGTAAGGTCGTATGTTTAAGCCAACTGTCCATTGAAGTGAAGCATTGTTTTTTCATGCCCTAAATGATGTTTATCGGCTGGCTAAGCCTCGGCCAAGGTGTGATAACCATTGACATACATGAAAAGATTCACATTATGACATCAATTGATAATAAAGGTAATACAAAAATAATTTTCACCTTATATATTATGGGCATATCTTCATAAAAAATGGCCTATTCAATTAGTAATTCCATATCAATGAAATCAACTATTAACTCTGAATGGCCAGCGAAGAAAATGTAAACATAGAGTTATATAGTTACATTCACAGTGACTTTATCGTCCAGTAACCTTTCATATATTTTAATATATAGAGTAATTACAGTGTTAACCCTTTAATGCCGATTGGACGTATTAAATGTCGATATAAATGGTCTGTTAGGTGCCAATTGGATGTATTGTACGTCGATATAAAAATTTTTTTTTAAAAATTGCGGAAAAATAGTTATAGGCCTACTAGGCAAAAACTTTTGAATCACACGCCTTGGGGGATGCTGGGAGCTCACAGATCAAGGCGTTGTTTTGTTCAAATCGTTACTCAGGCGCGCAAGCGTGAATTTCTTTCTTATCGCACTAAAAAGTATCAGCGACACATCTCAGAAATTATTTCGTCACTTTGACATAATTTTTGCACCATTTTATATTAGCTGTTACATGGAGTATTATATGTGTAAGTGTTTACATAATAAAAATATGGAATGTTAGTCCATATATATATAAAGTCTAAAACTAAAGAGGTCAACCAGATTGCTTGCAGGAATGTGATCAGACTAGAGACGCTAAAGATGATGTATACAATAAGTATGTAGGCTAAGATAACATGCCGTCACCTGTAGTCATTCAATTGTTTATAAACATTAGTCCAAGCTCCCTGCTTGAGACAACTACCCCGACCTATAATTCAAACGGCCTACGTGATCTGTAGCGTGTCTCATTTTGTATTGTGTGTTCGTATGAAACTATGTCATTGTATGTAGTGTTCATATTTGTTCGAACTACTGTCTGTTCCTTCATAACTTGTAACAGAGATGGTAGACAAGCAGAACAGAGTTAGCTATCGTCATTAGAAGACCTGTACCTCTTTACCTAAGCTTTATCATGTAGAGGAATAGGATTAGCCATCATCATTGGCAGAAGCGATCAAGCTATCGTTATTAGAAGACTTGTACAATCATATCTGATCTTCAGCATGTAAAACTTCAGAAGAATACATATATTTTTATATTTCGTGTTTTCTACAAGAACCTCCTCACCATGAGTTTAACACATCGTCGTAATAACCAACAAGATAATACCGACTTCGTAAGTGATCTACAACCCCCCAGACACTCCATTGAAGATGGAAGTGCAATACCAACCGACTTAGCGTAAAATTATCGCAAGTCTAACATTACCTCATAGGGCGCCTTATCATACAAGGCACAAGCCCTAATATTGGTGGCAGTGGACCAGAAGAACTCTACAACTTCTCCGAAGAAATATCAGAATAATGAAGTATCATATAAGAACTCTTCAACGACGACGAAAGCAGCAGATTCTTCAAGCAACTTATTTTCATCGTTTAGTGAGCGACTTCAGAAAACAACAAAAGAACTCTTTAACGACGACGAAAGCAAGAGATTCTTCAAGCAACTTAGTATCATCGTTAGTGAATAACTTCAAGAAACAAAACCGACGTGTCCTTTTTCCTACGACAACGCAAGCTTCGTCTCTCATTAGAATCATTCAAGAAAACATCGTTAGTGAGCGTTTCCGGCACTCCAAGAAACAAACCGAACGCGTCTGCAGCATCGGATCTTTCAAGGGCTCGAATCATCGAAACAACGCGCACGGGGAAACTGAAGCCAAAACCAGGTCATCCGCTAAATAGAGAAGGAGGACCAAGGCCGTGTGTCGTTATCGGAACACCGTGACTTCCACAAAAGCAAGCTAAGTACAATTTTTTTATTCATTTGGAGTAACTTTGAGTGTTTCCTTTGCAGGTCGAATTTCGTTATTCCTGTGGGCTGAAGTTACGAGACATTCTTAATCTTACTTTTTTACAGAAATTATCTACATCATTGAGATTTCGCTACTGCGAGTTTTTTTTATCTTTGAGTGTCTGTTTCCAGAAGTTCTACTGAAATATCATAATCATATACTATGTTAATTTTATCATTTTGGGTGATTATTAATCCCTTACGTAACAAATCATATTAAACAGTGAATATGCGTTTACGCAGTGGACGTCTGTATTTATACAGATGCATGGATAGGGTCGTTAGGCACCGTAGTGATTAGAAAACACACAAAAACAAGTGGAACACCCGTACAAATCTAGATAAATTAGAGGTAACACTATTTCGGGTCATGACAATAAATGCTCCTTTGCAAGTCCCGATCGCAGTTTTAGCCTGAGTTTTTTGAGTTATATAAAAAAATCGAACCTCAATGACTCAACTTAACTTTAAAAAATACGGCTGGATTGCAAGAAATAACATGCCTATAAAAAAAACAAAAAAACTTTCATCAGGCTAAATGCGCTGACCAGGATCCCTCACTATTTCAAATTTTAGCAAAGAATGAAGTACAAACAGTTAATATTGAATGCAGTAGTGATAACTTGTCTTATTAGTAATCGCTCAGTTCCTAATAGTTCGTCCTTCATTGCTTTATACGTAACCAGCAACATAATGCTAAAAACACAAAACAAATCCGTTGCCAATGGTAATAAAGAGAAGGATCCTAATTATTACAAAAGAAATAGAAACAGTAGCCCGTTCAGAATCAAACAAGCAAGCTCGGTGACTGTGTCACCTAGTCAAGCGGTCAAGGTCAGTCAAAAACTGCCGAAGTGTTCAAAGCATAGCAAATTCCACACAATAAGCGACTCTAGCAGAGTGGAAAAAAGCGATGTTGGATCATACATCCCAAATACCTTTTTAAAATTAAAAAGGATTTTTCCTATGAAACACACGACCGTATAAAGTAATCAGAGCAGGTTTTCGTTTTTTTTTTTTTTTGTTTTTTTTAATACGTAAGTTATTATAAGTAGTGGTGGACAAAGCCCGACTGTACGCGCCGTAAAAATTAGAATATCTTGTTTTTATTCCTTAGTACACGTAATATCCTGTATTACGGACTCACCGTCTGTTGTTCGAACTTCCCTAATGAGAAGTCCGGATAAGCGAGCGCTTACAGATACCTCTATAGTTATAAAAACATTGATCTGTATCTAGTGTAATTGTAAGATATCCATCTAGGGATACACAAATATTATCTTACATCCTGCAAAATAAGGCGTGTTTATCAAAGGAAAATCCTATAAACCTTCAAACATATCAAAAATCAGTTTTGAACAAAATGAGACAGTTAATCAAATAATAACTTATATAAAGGAACTATACATTTGTCTCATAAATCGTAACATTGTTCAAATGACCCAACAGAATTCTCCCACAACCGCAGTCGCACTTTGCACGCAAAATTTCGAGAAGCATGCACCCTCGAAGTCTTAGTGCGTTGTTAAAATGACTTTGCTGGGAAATGAAATTTTAATCCTTCCCGACACTCTGAAATATAACGATTTTCCGCGCAACAAAGCCCTAAAAGGTATACATATCGTGGATACGGAAGTTATAAATATCGCATTTTTTATTGTTGCTAAATTTTTAATCCCGCCCAACCATCCGTAGATGAATCTCTCTGATAATCTATCTAAAGTAATATCCGTAAAGTCATTCAAGCAGAGGTGATTCAGCAGAAATTTTTTTATCTTTTACCTGAATACCAGGAAGTTTCTCCACTAGCGAGTGATCTCTGGGAAAAAACGGATGTAACTTAACACAAAATACGGTCTAAGGACAAACATAAAGCTATATACGTACCTTCGTATAGACTCTCACTGAAATTTCAAAATAGAGGTAAATGACGCAGTTGAAAAAATGTTAGTAATATGAGCCATTAGGAAATCAAATAAGCCCATATAATTTTTCCCTCAAACGTCATGCCATAAAAAATCGCGGACTTGGCGTATCTGCGTAGATTTCTGACGCTTAAACAAGGAAACGACTCCCGATAGTTTCCAGTGCCATGTACCGACGACATCTTATCTCTGTTAGGTAGAATAAATTTTTTTTTTTCATCAACTTGGACTTACTTAAAAGCTTTTACCAGATACCATTACCTAAGTGATACCTCATACACCGTTTTCAGCACACTCAGGGGACATTATCAATTTTTTACGTATGCCTCCGGCTTACGTTGCACCCAATTACAATATAGTGTTTGGAGACTTTTAGGGGATAACCTACATGCCTATATGGATGATTCTTGTAATCTTTTCTAATACCTTAGAAGTACATTCACATAAACTAGAGCTAGTCTCAGAGTAAAATATCTAAATGTGAGTTTTTAAAACCGAACATGTTTATCTAGGTTTTATGTGTCTGGTCAAGGTCTTAAAGTAGTCCATGGTAAGGTGCCGGCTATTCATAACTTTCCGTACTTATTAACGTAAAAGGGGGATACAGCACTTTTGCGCTGTAGTGGTATTACAATCGTATGCAAATATGTAACTCTTCAAATCATGACAGCTCCTTTAACAGATCTTACGAAGAAGAGCTTTAGATTGATTGATGGTCTAAAAAGCATCAACAGGCGTTCGATATCTTAAAAGCGGAATAATACAGCTTACCTAACTTAAAAATCCCTGATTTAAATAAGGAATTTTTTTTTTGTTTATTGCAACAGACGCCTCAGATCAAGGGGTGGTAAGAGGGATATACTTCAGCAATCTGAATAAACAGTTTTTCCTTCTATAGCTTTTTTTATTCATCGTAAACTAAAGCCCTCTGAAAGTAAATATACAGTAATAGGCAAGGAAGGGCTAGGTATCTTTAACTCACTAGTACATTTTAAGTTCATAATCTATGGCTATCCTGATAAAGTCTTTACTGAACATGAGTCCTTTACCAGTTTGTTTTTCAAAGGCTTTAATCACAGTCCAAAAGGAACTCGGTGACAAATGATCATTCAGGTCTTTGGAGCCAAGATAAGATATCTACCATGGGAAGCAATTGTCATAGCTGACGCATTATCCCGAAATCCCGCACCATACTGCAAAGAACCATTAATTAGACTAAAAAATATAGAAAACATCCGTGCCTATTGTTAAAAACCGTATCTAAACAAGAAAATTCCTTAACCCAAGAGATCGCGAGCATTGAATATCTGGGTCGGAGCGCAGAACTGTTACAAACTGAACAAAGCAAGTGTCAACAGCGATAAGCAAAACAATAAACACCAAACAATAAACACTTCGAAACGGAAACAGGGTCAGTGGCTAGGCAAAAAACAATAAACACTTTCGAGCAGAAACCCTAAAGCAAAAGTATATTTATAGTATGTGTATCAGAATAAATGTAATCAAATGTAATGTTATATTTGTAGGTCTGTGACGAGGAAAACCCGAAGAAACACAGCAGGTGACTAACGACCAGGTAGTAGTAATAATCTCTCTCATACCAATCGTCATAAACTGGTTGCATTCCGTCATCCAGGGTTCCCTCCTATGTCACAGAAAGCCAAATCACTGTTTACTGGCCTACAATACTTACAGATATAAAAAGCACATAACTAATTTGTAACACGTGTCATGAAAAACAAGGGATACACTAAGACACCTGTCAGTTTAGGGGCCTATCTGTGCCAAATCAATCCTTGAAAGAATATACGTAGAATTATTAACAGAATTAAGAGTCTGACAGAGGGAATAAACACTTCTTAGTGTCAATAGTTTCCTTGACACGTTATATAGAATTAATAGCACTAAAAACAAACACCGCAATTGAGTGCGTTAGGAATATTTATGAGTGCTAAATCAGTAAACATGGAATTCAACACATGATAATCTGACTCGGGTGGCGTAAATCAATAATAATCTCCTTAACACGTTGTGTGAATTCCTATCCATTAAGAAAACCAGTAATATATTTTATCGCCCAGAGTCAATCGGTTTGGTAGAATAAGAGATAAATCAGAAAGTGTCAATGTCTTACGAGTTACAACTCGTGATATTGGATCCGAACTGGATTATAGCGGTTCTCGCGGTTTTAAATACCTTTATCATTTATATCTGTATCTATAGAATTGATGCCGCAAGTAGCCTTATACGGTACGCCGCTAGAACCACTTTTCCACATATTCAAGCCAACATTATTTTATCAAATATATATAAAAAAATATATAAAATAAATATAAAAAAAAAATAAGATAAATATGATACAAGTAGAGTCAATATAATACATCCGTAAGAAGTCGGAAGGGTTACAAATTATAATAAAAAAGGAATCACGATAATATCAATAAGCAAAACGTAACCATTAAATATCCAAATATATGCGTAAAGATTGAACTCAAACTTAACGCTTTAGTAATGACAAATAAGCTAAAAGTTCAAACACATATCAAAACCTACTGACATATTGTCTGTCCCGGTGATTTATATTCGTAGTCAATGAAAAAAAAATATAATAACAATAAATAAATAAATAAATAAATAAAATAAAATAAAAGAGATTTTAAAGACAGGAAGTCTAGAAGTGAAAATGTTTATCTATGGGGCTAATAATATATATAGAATTTGTATGGAAACCTTTTTCATCAGTTTGAATAAGGAATATTTAATTTAACATAATTACAATTATGCAGATTTCCAACATGAAACTAATATACTGTTCAATTTTGGTACTGTTTTTTTTTTCAGACATTTCTCTCATGTGGGTCGAGTATTAAAAAACAAAAAATTTATCCTAAAGTCGTATTTATTACAGCAAGTAACGTAACTCTTAGCTGCTGAGAGCAATCTCCTGCCAAGTGACGACGTCATCATTGCCGTATCAGCATTTTGTTCCTTTTAACCTCAATAATCTGCTTACACAGGCTTCATCTGTGTGTCGTCTCTGCTTGCATAGCAGATTGACTGGAGAAAGGAATGCTTAGCCCGAACTTCTCATGGGCAAGGCAGACGTTAGGTACAAGTGTCTATCGGTATGCGCAATGCAACTTGCAATCATTTTAAAATTAATAAACAAAATAAGGAAATAGAATTTCTATAACATCAAAATGAATTAATTTTTTCTGAACCTCATAGACATTTAGAAGTATCACGATATGGATATGGATTATTTACTTGCAACATTAGCCTATTACAATTCAAGTAAAACATTCATGGGAAAATGTCACATTTTCTTGAAAAACCCAAAGTTTATTTAGAAATTAGTTACATAGTGGGTTTTTTCGTTGCATCTCCTACCTATTAATGTTTTTAAAATTAACCTCAGAGGATGCGCGCGGGAAAATTGAATATGAAACTTTTGTTAGGGCACATAGGATCAGATTTTATAACAACTTAATTTCAGTTAGCATAGAGGAATACAGAATCATGATTAATTTCTTCTTCCCTTGACTCTTATGTTGCCTGGCAATCTACAAATAGCTCCGTTTCACACTTCTTTGTCTATAAACTACTACCAGTAATATCGAATTTTCTTTCTTTGGGATTCGTATTGAATATCTGTTTATTTTTTTATAATATGGATATTTTTACAGTCCTCATAGACCTGGATAGGTTCACTCATTGTTAATGCCATGGATAAAAAGTTTGTACAGCGGACTCTTTTGAATTCCAAAAATATCAGCGAATTCATGTGGGTTAAGTCTGGTCTAAATAGCTCTCTTCCCTCCCCTGTATTTGGATGTCGTCTGAATTTACTTTGGCCTTGTGACAAGTATAATTTCACTTGCAGGATGATTAATGGAACCTGGTTACAGTATCCTGCAGTACGAGAATTTCACATCGCACTTCAAAAAAAAATCGTTCGTCGCTGCGGACGACGGCAGTCCGAGTAACAACCGCCTACAATGTGAAAGGAATAAGCACCATCATGGACTTCTTCGGCCGACACCCGTATCCCGTCGTTAATCTCGTTTTAATGCGGAACGCTCCGGCGGCTGTCGGATTCGACTACGAAAGGGACATACTTCCGACAAATTACGACCCAAGAAGGTAATTCAACTCTACTTTGCTGGCGAAGGATCGTGCTGGGGATGTTTTTTTTTTATTCATCGCGAACGTAATCGTGTAGCTTAGGATGACAGAGAATAAGTATGAGCGGCAAAATAGAACGTTGGACCCGCCCAGGCAAATTTTCCCTTGTTTTAACCCTGTGAAATAGGCCGTTTCATTGGGCTATAGGTGATTGTCTGGAACTGTGTAATGGACGAAAAGTTGTTCGAACGAACGCTAGTTAAAAGTGAAGTAGTATAACCTCGGTCATGTTACCTATATATATAAAGTATCATGTATCCTATATATAAATGATCATAAATAACAGAAATCGAAATATATTTTTTTGCGTGTACGCACTAGGAATCTATATGTAAATGATCATAAATAACGGAATCGAAATATATCTTTGCGTGTACGCAATAGGAATCTATAAAGTGCACATATATTAATCATAATTATATGAATCCATATACATATGTATAAACAAATCAGGTAGCCTATAATCAATATGTTACCTTTATATTACCATATCTGCAGTTATATATGAGTTAGTATATTGATTAATGTATCAGATATATATTTAGCATAAAAATCAACGAATCAATCAGCATAAACATTAATAATTTTATCAATTCATATATGAAATTTTTTATCAGTTAAAATATGATTTTTATCATGTTAATCTTCATTCTATGCAATTATCAGAGTACATAGTATTTTCTGTAGCATAAGTATCTTAATGAGATGAAGTGAAAAAAACTGTATCATTATATATCACGTGATCACTATTTATTTACCAATATCATTGTTTTTATATTTATTACTTGAATCAATCATGTACACCATGAATTTTTATTACTTATATATATATATATTATTCACATAGTGTCTGTATTACATCCTATAAGTCAAATGCAAGTCAAGTTTGAGTAATATTCAGTAGTTGGTTTTTTTTGGTAGCTGACCGAGCTGATGTAAGTGTTTACATAATAAAAATATGGAATGTTAGTCCATATATATATAAGTCTAAAACTAAAGAGGTCAACCAGATTGCTTGCAGGAATGTGATCAGACTAGAGACGCTAAAGATGACGTATACAATAAGTATGTAGGCTAAGATAACATGCCGTCACCTGTAGTCATTCAATTGTTTATAAACATTAGTCCAAGCTCCCTGCTTGAGACAACTACCCCGACCTATAATTCAAACGGCCTACGTGATCTGTAGCGTGTCTCATTTGATTGTGTGTTCGTATGAAACTATGTCATTTGTATGTATGTTCATATGTTCGAACTACTGTCTGTTCCTTCATAACTTGTAACAGAGATGGTAGACAAGCAGAACAGAGTTAGCTATCGTCATTAGAAGACCTGTACCTCTTTACCTAAGCTTTATCATGTAGAGGAATAGGATTAGCCATCATCATTGGCAGAAGCGATCAAGCTATCGTTATTAGAAGACTTGTACAATCATATCTGATCTTCAGCATGTAAAACTTCAGAAGAATACATATATTTTTATATTTCGTGTTTTCTACAAGAACCTCCTCACCATGAGTTTAACACATCGTCGTAATAACCAACAAGATAATACCGACTTCGTAAGTGATCTACAACCCCCCAGACACTCCATTGAAGATGGAAGTGCAATACCAACCGACTTAGCGTAAAATTATCGCAAGTCTAACATTACCTCATAGGGCGCCTTATCATACAAGGCACAAGCCCTAATATATGTGAAAATGTGTGCAATTTCATGTAGAATACAACAAAAACAACTCATGGTTGTAGCTTTTATCAGTTTTGAAATATTTTCATATAAATAATGATGTGCCAAAATTTCAACCTTCAGTCAACTTTGACTCTACCGAAATGGTAAAAAAACGCAATTGTAAGGTAAAAATCTTATATTCTAGTAATATTCAATCATTTACCTTCATTTTACAACAAATTGGAAGTCTCTAGCACAATATTTTGATTTATGGTGAATTTATGAAAAAACTTTTTCCTTACGTCCGCGTGGTAACTCTTCCGAAAAAAAACAGAAATTTTTTTGTCCGATTGTTGTAATCTTTGCACCATTTTAAATTAGCCGTTACATAAAGTTTTCTATATGAAAATGTGCACAATTTCATCTAGAATACAAAAATAAACAACCCATGGTTGTAGCTTTTATCAGTTTTGAAATATTTTCATATAAATAACGATGTGCCAAAATTTCAACCTTCAGTCAACTTTGACTCGACCGAAATGGTAAAAAAACGCAATTGTAAGCTAAAAATATTACATTCTAGTAATGTTCAATCATTAACCTTTATTTTGCAACAAATTGGAAGTCTCTAGTACAATATTTCGATTTATGGTGAATTTATAAAATAAACTTTTTCCTTACGTCCGCGCGGTAACTCTTCCAAAAAAAATCGTCGTAATGTTTGCACCATTTTAATTAGCCGTTACATAAAGTTTATATATGGAAATGTGCGCAATTTCATGTAAAATGCTACTAAAAACAACCCATGGTTGTAGCTTTTATCAATTTTGAAATATTTTCATATAAATCACGATAAATAGAAAAAATTTGTCCTTCGGTCAACTTTAACTCGACCGAAATGGTAGAAAACTGCAATTGTAAGCTACAACAATTACAGTCTAGTAATATTCAATCAATTACCTTCATTTTGCAACAAATGGGAAGTCTCTAGCACAATATTTCGATTTTTGGTGAATTTTTGAAAACAGCTTTCTTTTACGTCCGCGCGTTACGAATTCATGCATCATTTTGTGATAGTATTTTCTCTGTGTTGCCTTGATTGTTTTACAATGTGTTATATACCAAAATGATTGCAATTTAGTGTACAATACAATGAAAAAAATTAACTCGTTAGTTTTAACCATTTTGCTCACAGCGTGATTTGTATACAATTATATATGAAATCTTTTTTTTGCGCTGTCATATATCCCAATATCTATATATGATAATTTTTTTTTCATTTTTGATGGTTGCATAATAAACTTCAGGCAATGAAAAAAAGGAGCCAAAAATGAACTTTTAATCTTGAAAACTAAGCGTGCTGTGATTTTTTTAAAAACATTTTTTCCGCTTTGGCACTTACTCGCGAACGCCGCCGGCATACGGGAGACGATTTTTAAAATACTGCTTCGGTGTTTAAGGGTTAATAAGATTTAGAATAATAACATTAATTTTTTATTCAAAATTCATGATCAATTTGGTTGTACGTAAATAACTTCTCCAAGCAATAATTATCGTACATTATCGTATTATTGTTTGCAATTGGCGACAAAGTGTAAACATAATAAAACCATTTTTACCTTCTGATGAAGATATTGGCATATCTTCATAATATAAAGCCAATTTGAGGAATACCTCCATATCAATGAAACTGACTTTTAACTATGTGAGTCCAGCTGACAAAATGTAAACATCAAATTATGGTAGCATTCACAAGAACATTATCTTTCGATATCCTTTCCAAATTTTAATGGTAGTATAAATAAGCTTAGAACAATTCAGTCATACGAACGATAATTATTGTACTTTATCATATTTTTGTGATTGGCAATAAAAAGTAATAAAACCATTTTTACCTTATAGTATTTCATTGGCATATCTTCATAATAAATAGCCTATTCAAGGAATAATTCCATATCAATGAAATCAACTTTTATCTATGCGAGGCCAGCTAGCTGACAAAATGTAAACATCAAATTATGGTAGCTCTCACAGCAATGTTATCTTCCAGTATCCTTTTGAAAATGTACTGGTAAGTAGTGTAAATGTGTATTACAGGCAGACCTCGGTTATTGGCGGACTCTGTTAATAGCAATCTAGTAACGCCATAACATCGGCAAATGGCGCCATAAGGTGTCAATAATAGTGTTATGGCACCATAACATACCTAACAGAGGCACCAATAACCAGTTATCGGCACCATAACTGAAACTTAGAGCCATAAATCACTGAGTTTCAGTTAATGGTGGTTTTTGCTTATCAGCACCCCTCTGAGAACGAAACCCCGCCCAAAAAACGGGGACTTCCTGTAATAACATTTGGGATAAGGTAATGTTAATTTTTTTTATTAAAAATTCATTTTCATTTGGTAGTAAATAAGTTTAGAATGATCTTACATTATGGTATTGTTAGGGGGTAGTGGTGGCGATGAAACATAAACAAAACAATGTTTTCCTTTTAGGCAATGTGTCTAGGAAAAACATGATATAGAATCAGCTCTGTTATTTCCTTTATTTTGAATTTTTAAGGATACAATAAGTAAAACAGAATTTGTAAAACTGTAACATCTTTACATAACTCATTTTTCATAAGATACCTGTTGTTGTAAAAGCTACCCTATATATAGATGGTTTTGTAATTTAGCAGTCGTCTTAGGCTATATGTACTGTCAGCCAAAAAACTGGTGGCAGAGTTTCATAATTTTTCGTTCACCTGCCTGACGCATGATTCATGCCTTATTTATCAATTTTTCTTTTCAAAGATGGAAGAAATCATATGTAATGACGTTAAAAACAGTCACTGATATCTTTAGAACATTATGTTATGTTATTGTGTAAAACTATTTTCCATATAGCAAAATTGACGTAAACGAAACGAAGTGATAAAAAATATCATATCACAACCATAGATATACATTACCAAATAGATAGGAGACACCTATCACTAGTAGTATCGAATAAACATAGTCCTTAAATTATCATTTCAATATTAACCCTTAAACGCCGACTGGACGTATTTTACGTCGACATACAAAAGTTTTTTAAAAAATTCGCGGAAAAATACTTTTAGGCCTACCAGCCAAAAACTCTTGAATCACGTGCCTTGGGGGATGCTGGGAGTTCACGGATCAAGGTGTTGTTTTGTTTACAATTGTTATGCAGGCGCGCAAGCGCGAATTTCTTTCTTGCCGCACTAAAAAGTATCTGTGACACATCTCGGAAATTATTTCGTCACTTTGACATAATTTTTGTACCATTTTAAATTAGCCGTTACATGGAGTATTATATATGAAAATGTGCGCATTTTTATGAATAATAACAAAAAAATATTCATGTGATTGTAGCTTTTATCAGTTTTGAGATATTTTTATATAAATAACGATAAGTGCCAAAATTTCAACCTTCAGTCAACTTTGACTCTATCGAAATGGTCAAAAAACGCAATTGTAAGCTAAAACTCTAATATTTTAGTAATATTCAATCATTTAAATTAATTTTGCAACTAATTGGAAGTCTCTAGCACAATATTTCGATTTATGGTGAATTTATGAAAAAACTTTTTCCTTACGTCCGCGCGGTAACTCTTCCGAAAAAATCATACATGCGATTGTGGTAATGTTTGCACCATTTTAAATTAGCCGTTACATAAAGTTTTATATATGAAAATGTGCGCAATTTCATGCACAATACAACTAAAAACAACCCATGGTTGTAGCTTTTATCAATTTTGAAATATTTTCATATTAAAAATGATAAGTGACAAATTTTCAACCTTCGGTCAACTTTGACTCTACCGAAATGGTCGAAAAACGCAATTGTAAGCTAAACCGCTTATATTCTAGTAATATTCAAGCATTTACCTTCAGTTTGCAACAAATTGGAAGTCTCTGGCACAATATTTCGATTTATGGTGAATTTATGAAAAAAATAACATTTTCTTTACGTCCGCGCGGTAACTCTTCCGAAAAAAATCATACGTGCGATTGTGGTAATGTTTGCACCATTTTAAATTAGCCATTACATAAAGTTTTATATATGAAAATGTGCGCAATTTCATGTAGAATACAACTTAAAATAATTGAAGGTTGTAGCTTTTCTCATTTTTAAAATATTTGCATATAAATCACGATAAATAGAAAAAAAACCACGTTCGGTCAACTTTGACTCTACCGAAATGGTCGAAAAACGCAATTGTAAGCTAAAACTTTTACAGTCTAGTAATATTCAGTCATTTATCTTCATCTTGAAACAAATTTGAAGTCTCTAGCACAATATTTAGATTTATGGTGAATTTTTTAAAAAATCTTTCCTTCCCTCCGCGCGCGGATTCTCCGCCACAAATCTCCGAAATGCGTATGTTCCATTCTCGGAATATTTGCTCCGTTTCGTATTAGGCATTTCATAAAGTTTTATATATGAAAATGTGCGCAATTTCATGTAGAATAAAACAAAAAATATTTGAAGGTTGTAGCTTTTCTTATTTCCGAAATAATTGCATATAAAATAATATATATATAAAAAATTCGACATTTGGTCAACTTTACCTAGTCAGATATGATCAAAAACTGCATTTGTAAGCTAATATTCTTACAGTATAGTAATATTCAATCATTTTTCTACATTTTGAAAGAAATTGGAAGTCTCCAGGACAATATTTAGATTTATGGTGAATTTTTGAAAAAAATATTTGTTTACGTACGTGCGTTACGAATTCATGCATTATTTTGTGATAATATTTTCTCTGTGTTGCTTTTATCGTTTTATGATGTGTTATATACCAAAATGATTGCAATTTAGTGTACATTACAACAAAAAAAAAGTAACTCGTTACCTTTAACCGTTTTGCGCACAGCGCGATTTGAATACAATTATATATGAAATTTCGTTTTTGCGCTATCATATATCGCATTATTTATATATGATAATGATAATTTTTTTCATTTCTGATGGTTGCATAGTAAACTTCAGCCAATGGCAAAAAAAGGAGCCAAAAATGAACTCTTAATCTTAAAAACTAAGCGCGCTGTGATTTTTTGAAAAAAATATTTTTTCCGCTTCCGGGCTCACTCTGAAACACTTCCGGCACACGGGAGACATTTTTTTTTTTACCGCTTCGGCGTTTAAGGGTTAATATGAAGGTAGTTGAACTATTCCATTTGTGAAATTTTACAGAAATTATTGGAATCTCACAAAATTCTATCAAATTTAAAAACTAAAAGAAAAAAAAAAAGATATCCTAACAGTGTGAACCAGGCGACCTCACTCTATTGCTTTTGATGTTATGTGCACGGGAATCTAATGTCAATGTGTCATTTATCAGTCTAAGAACACATCCTTCGATGAGCGAGAGACAATTATTGCACTGCATTCGGTGCAAGTTCCTATTGGAGAGATACCAAGAAAGCTTAATAAACTGGAGAGAATCATACATAGATGAATCAAATTGTTTAAAGAACGGCAAAATTTAGAACATGGGCCTAGAGGTGGAACACCTCAAAGCACCACAAGAGAGCAAGTCAATACAGTAGTGTAAACGTTGCTAAGCAACATTCATTTGTGAATTTTTAATTCTAGTGCATCATCACGACATTGCTGAACCAGGAATCATGACTAGCTCTAAGCTTATGACTGGTGTCTGATGAATACTTTAGACGGAGAGGAAGAGATTTTTAAATCTACACTTGAAATCTTTGATAGGTGTCTAATGAATAAGCAAACTTATCTTTGATGGATGAGAGATTCAGTTAGGCTTACTCTTTTTGTTTTGTTTTTTATCGGTGGCCAGTGAATACCACGGATAGGGAGGGAACAGTTTAAATGATGCATGCATTTTTTTTCTTCAAAACCTAAAAAATACAGTTTATTGGGAGATACTTTATTAACATCGGTTTAATCCCTCCATCACTCCTATACGCCACCTCCGCTCTCTTCTACATCTCAGGAGACTCGACCCGACTTCTTGCTATGAACTCCATCACGTGAAAGCATCACTAATGATAACGGTTATTGTAAAATTCCCCGCACCGACAACGGACACCTTAAAATGTATGTTTATAAAACATTTTCTGTTAAAAGAAACTTTATCTTTCATTCCCTAAAATATGTGCATACACTCGTGTTACACCCTGTAGCCGTCAAAGAGCAACCCTTGATTAAAGCAGTAGGTTTTTATTGAAAAAAAAAATAAAACATATGAAATAGACCTAAATGAGAGCATCATCTTTCATATTTCTTATCCTTTCAGCTACTTATAATATGCTTATGGTAGTAGGTCTAGGTATACATGTGAAACTAATTTGAATTAATTTCCATTTAGAAGAAATGAATAGCTAAAGATCAACCTAAGAAAGCTTTAATGAAAGTAAGCCTTTCTTAATGTATTCGTCAGTTTTGACTCCCACAGCTTTCCAACGTGTCCAAATGAAACAGGATGATATGCAAGGAATTCAATAAAAAATAAGACTGAATTATATTCATTTGATTTTTTATGATTGCTTTTAACCTTGAATAGCTAGGTCTGAGTTAATTATGTTAAGCAATTATGAAAAGGATAAGAGGAAAGGCAAACATGGCTAATAAAACAAGAATAACAGGAATAATCAAATAATGCAGATTAAATATATATTAAATATTATATATATATATATATATATATATATATATATATACTATATATATATATATGTATATATATATATATATATATATATATATATATATATATATAATATATATATATATATATATATATATATATATATATATATATATATATATATATATTAATCTGCTTTATTTGATTATTTCTGTTATTCTTGCTTTATTAGCCATATATATTGTCGATTTAAATATTCATTTATATTACCTATCCGAGAGAGTATACTCCTGAAAATAGACCTAGGCTAATCATGTGTGAAAATCAGAAGTCCAATTTAGGCCCACTAAATGTGTCATGCAAATTATTTTATTGATCAAAGGACAAAATTAGTTTATTTAAACATCGTTTTCAAAGGATGTTAACGCCTTGATGTATTGTTTATCGGGAGTAGGAGACGAAATGACAACACCCCAGTGCAGTACGATATGTTGAGTCAAGACTCAAGCGGCAGCAAAGCCACTTGAAAATGCTTCGGTATGCTGTCACGAAGCTAGAGTTAGGAATAAAATTAGTAATTGTGGACCCATCGGTATATATTTTCCTTACTTTGCAAAGAATTATCTTTAATACGTTGAATAAGCCTACTCTATTCTAATGTAATTTATTTCAAGTATAGCACCATTGAAAGGAAATGTTATTTATTGTTAAGTAAATAATCTGGCACCTGCAAATGGCCATATTTCCATAACGAACAATGAATTAAGAAACTTCGCCAATTCTTCGTTGGCCGTCTGTACTACCCTTGGCTGGATTTTGTCAGTTGAGTCTGATGTCCGTTGGTTCCGGGTCCGTTAAAATGAGGTTTTATTGTATATCATTAATGAAAATGGATAGAATACATGAAATGAAAGGAGGTAAATGGATAGAGTAAATGAAATGAATTCTTAAAAGTAAGTCATGAAATAAATTAAACAATCCTTAATAAAACTTGATAACTATGGGAATTTCAGCAAGCTGTGAACAGTGTGGCAAACACTCAAGAGTATGGCAGTTACCTGTTGGTGACCCAAAGACCCATCGGTGCAACACAGGGCTACCTAGGAATAAAATGTCAAAAATTTTGTTGATCATGAAATTAGACTACATTCATGAGATGAGTTTGTGAGAAAACAACTTATTTATATATACCTTTAATGTCACATCTGCCACTACGATGATTGGACGACGTAATACATGTGCTAAAGCCAGAACATGAATTTCCTCAAGGCTTTCATACACTCGGCCTGTGCAGTCATCTCCCTGATTTGTAAGGAACCTGAAATTATAAGGCAAAACAAATTTTCTAGTAAATATATTTTAAGAATTCTTTCAAAATTACTTTACCTAAATCTTAGTACTACCAGTGGTGGGAATATAACTTAAAATAAAATCTTCATAGGTAACAACCACATTTACCTCATTATAAAGAAAGGTAATCAAAATCTTCCTTGTGATTCTTTAAAAGAACTTTGAGAAACCTATCTAACTATAATTGTGGGCAATATTGTAATAAACTATTTATAGAAATACCATATGAAAATATGACATTTTATAATAAAATAGTTTTACATAAACTTACCAAATACCTACAAGCTTCCTACCAAAGCAGTCAAAAAATTCAAATTTCGCAGTGGCACTACCATAGCTGGTGTAAGTGACAAGACCCACCCACATTTGGGACTGATAGGTACAACTCAACAAAGGGTTGCAATTCATTTGAGCCCTGATGTCCATATGAGGGGAGGAGGGAGTTCTGATTAGATAATTACTTGGTAAGTAAGGCAGTCCCTGGTTATCGGCAGGGGTTTTGTTCCCAACGGTGTGATAACTGAAAATCGGCAATAATAGCACCACTCTCCGGTTATCAGCAACAATAACCGAGGATCAGTGCCGATAAGCAGGGATTGGCACATATCGGCGCCAAAAATTTAGTAATTCTTGTTACTAGACAACCGCCATAAAAACAGATTGCTGATAACCGAGGTGACCAATAACCTGAGAATGCCCGTAAATACAAAACTTTATCATAAAAATGTCATTTTTATTTATGACTTACCAAATACTAATTACATAGTTGATTCCACACTGAAAGGAGGAGGGGTAGATGGACGTCTATTCCAAACCATATATAAATTAGTGACTGAAAAGAAAAGTTGCTGGCATTGGTACAATGCTTGTAGTTCATTACCTGGTATGAGAGCTGCTGCAGGTGGATACTGCCTCTGGTCAGCGCTCATCTTAATTGGAAGGGAATGTAAGGGTCGACCCCGAAAACAATTTTTAACAAAATAATTCCTTCACCAATGTGTTCTGATAGGTCCCTAGTATTAAATATGTGTGTGTTTATATATATATATATATATATATATATATATATATATATTATATATATATACTATATCTATATATATATATATATATATATATATATATATTTATTATATATATATATATAGATATCCATACATATATATAGATATATACATATATATACATATTATATATATATCTACCCTATATCTATATATATATATATATATATATATATATATATATATATATATATATAGATATATATCTATCTATATATATCTATATATATCTATATATATATATATATATATATATATATATATATATATTATATATAATAATATATGTATATATATATATATATATATATATATATATAGATTATATATATATATATATATATATATTATATATATAATATATAATCTAATATATATATCTATCTATATATATTATCTATCTATATATTATATATCTATCTATCTATATATATATATCAATCTATTATTTATATGTATATATATGATATATATCTATCTATCTATATATATATCTCATCTATATATATATATATATATATGATAATATATATATTATATGTATATATATATAATATATGTATATATATGATATATATATGTATATATATATATATATATATATATATATATTATATAGTATGTATGTATATATATATATATATATATATATATATATATATATATATATATATATATATATATAATATATATACAGTACCAGTCATAATAATTTGCATGGTAGGGAAGATGGAAGAAGAAAAAGAGTACAACAAACTAAAAATATTCAGGAAAAATCAATTATTAAAGCAACCATCATAAAATTTGGAATGAATAATCACCAACTCCTGCCCTAGTACTTGATAGGCATGCCACAACGTTTACGGACTTTCTGTAGTGTCCTGGGCATTGAATCTGAAAACCGCTGCAGGAAGGACTCGTCCAGATCGTCCCAAGCGCGTTTCAAACTTTGCGGTGCAAGACGTGTCCAAATTCAGTAACTTTCTTTTTATGATTGCTTGATGATTGAAATGGCTGGGGAATTCCCTGGCTAGTCGTGGATATATTCAATTCCACAATCTCTAAGCCACAAAGTATTCTATTTGGCGGTATGATCCCCAGTGCACGAATCTTAATCTAATGCCATTGAAAATCAGCCATTGAAACGAAAAAAAATTCGGCTGAGTGAAATTGACTAATTGGGAACTTAACTAGAGCTACTGGCTCACTCACAGAAAGTGTAACTCTGTATAAGAGCTCTTCAGTAACCTGTTGGATGTTGTGACAGTTGGATGTCGAATTCTTTTCTCGTGCTCTGCCATAGCCGTTGCTAACATTATTTTGTGTGGTTGAGTGAGTGTGGTTTTATTAACAATGTCTAAACCGTATACTTCCATTGAGATATCGTGTGAGAGTGATACAACTTTACGAGGAAGGCCTTAAAACTGGTGTAATTAGCCAAATAATTGGCGTGAAACAATGGACTGTCCAGAACATTCTAAAAACTTTTCGTGAGTCGGGAGGGAAGGAAGTACCCAAGGCTAAGACCAGCACTGGGAGGCCCCCTATTATTAGTAAGAAGGGGTTAAGAGTTCTCGCCAGTAGGTCATCTGGAATGTAGATATCACTTCACGCTGGGTAATATTCAGGTGGCTCAAGAGCTTTGAACTGGTTTGTTCACATAAGAAACTCTGATCTACTACGTGAAAACATATATATACTTTGTATCGAAGTTGACTCAGTGGGGTACTGCAAAGCCAATATGTCACATGTTACAGGAAACTGACCTGGGAAACTGTCTTCACTCTGACCTTGGTAGAGTGGGAGTACTCAACGGCCAGGCTTTTGACGTAAATTGAAAAGTAGTTAGGATATATATAGTTTCCAATTTTCCCCAGAAATCAGGGTAATGAGCTAATATCTCACGGGTCATGATGACAAAAGACCCTATTCAACAGAAATGAGGGAGTCCAATGACGGCGGGAAGGCAAGAACCTGTGACGTTAGAGGAATGAACTCATAGTGGGCAATTTAAGAAGGTGTCTGTTCATTGAATTTTGAGGGATGGTTCATTGTTATGATAAACCACTTTCAATTACCTGTACATGAAGGATGTTGCTCAGCAGTCCTTGGACACATTTTCCTTGGGTCCTTTGGTGGCTGCTCAACAAATTGTGTAACTCATCCAGCACCCTTGGGTGGTCAGTTAGTATCTTGACAAAGATGATGGTATGAATGTGAAATGGATGAGATAACTGATATCTTTCCTTTTCAAATTTCTTTCTCATTTTTCACTTCAGACAGTAAGAAGAGAGTACTGTCAAAAGCTGGAACAGACAAGGTACAGGTGAGTGAAGTGGCCATACTGTTAAGAGTTATCATCAGTGTAAGATACCTATCAGTAGCAAGACATTCCTCTCTTTAGCAAGGGGGAGAGGAATGATAAACCAACATAAGTGGATACATTGGTTTGTTAGAAGAACAGATAACCTTATCTTCCTCAGAGTCAATGAACTATGACACTGTATAGAAACCGAGAAGTCTGACTCTACGATATCATTATACAGTGGGGCCCCCGTATTTGCGTTTTCGGATTTGCGGATTTCTCTCTGGACCATATCTACCCATTATTTGTGGGGAATTCACCCTATTCATGGGTTTTTCTGATGATAAATAATCACTAATTAGTGTATTTTGATGTTATTTTCATGACTAAATACATTTTTATGATACAAAAATGATTTACTAATTTTAAAGTACTATTGATATTGATCAATATTGTATTAGTAAGTTTAATAAGATTAAATAATATCACATAATAATAAAAATAATTCTCTCTCTCTCTCTCACACACACAGAGATGTATGTTTTTTGTATGATAAATAAATAATTTACTAATTTTCAAATATTGATATTAATGTAAAGAGCAACCAATTCATTAAAGAAAATACTATAGTGAATTAGTAAGACTTTAATTTATAAATTAAAAATTATGTAAGAATGAAGGAAATCCCTGTCTTCATGCATCTTTCTTTTGAACTCCAGTACCACGTTGAGGTCCAACAGCTGTCAAATATATCAAGTAATGTGACAGGAGGGGAGTCTCTCTCTCTCTCTCTCTCTCTCTCTCTCTCTCTCTCTCTCTCTCTCTCTCTCTCTCTCTCTCTACTGAAATGAGAGATTTTTATGGTATATGTATGCATATGTTTATTAATTTTCAAATGATAATAGTAATAATAATAATAATAGTAATAATAACTGTAATTACAAAAATCATGTGAGATAGTATTTTACAGAAATGCTACTACAATCTTTCCATTTCACTCTTTCAAAATAAGGATAACTCTCTCTCTCTCTCTCTCTCTCTCTCAGAGAGATGCATGTTTTTTGTATGATAAATAAATGATTTAGTAATTTTCAAATATCAATATTAATGTAAACAACAATAATATCAATTCATTAAAGAAAATACTAAGGTGAATTAGTAAGATTTTAGCTTATAAATTAAAAAATTATGTAAGAATGAAAGAAAATCCATTCTACCCCACATCTTGTCTTTGAACTCCAGGTAACCAAGCCAAGGTGGCTGGGGTCCAACAGCTGTCAAATATATCAAGTAATGTGACAGGAGGGGAGAGTGTTGCCTGCTCAAGATGAGAGAGAATTTCTATGTTACATGTGTATTAATGTGTATTAATATTTTGCATAATAATAATAATAATTAATAATAATAATAATAATAATAATAATAAATAAAGGTAATTTCAAAATTCATATGTGATAGTATTTTAAAGAAGTACAATAATCTATCCATTTTACTCTTAAATAAGGATAACTCTCTCTCTCTCTCTCTCTCTCTCTCTCTCTCTCTCTCTCTCTCTCTGTTTGGGCTGGAAGTGTATGTATACAGTAAGGGCATTACTACATTTTAAGGTAAAATAATAATAGTAGTACTAGTTTTCAAATAATATCAATTTTTATGAGAATAAACGGTAACAATAACATTTCTCTCTCCCTCTCTCTCTCTCTCTTACTTGCGTATGTTTATTTGTTTTGTAATATAAGTACAGTGGTCCCCCCCGTATTCGCGGGGGATGCGTACCAGACCCCCTGTGAATCGTTAGAACCCACAAATAGTTGGAACCCCTATAAAAATGCTTAAAACCACCTATTTTGTTAGTTAAAACTCAAGAAAAACTCACTAAAAGTTTTTATACCTGGTTTTTTTTAATAGTTTTATCACAAAAAGTGCATTTTACGATGTTGATAAAAAAACCCAGGAATTTATGGATATTTCTCATAGAAAAATACTGCGAATGCGTGAATTTTCTGCGGATAATGCGGGAAAATGTTCCCCAGAGAAATCTGCAAATGTGTGAGTCCGCGAATCCTGAGAACCATAATACGGGGGGTCCACTGTATATGATTTACATTATAACTGATTTTCAAATATTGATAAGATTAATAAAAAAATAGCAGTTCCCAGTCTTTTTTATCCACTTTTAGAACTTTTGAGGAAGGAGGGCGGGAGAGTAAATGACAGTTTGATGTACATATGGGGAAGGAGTCGGAGTCTAGGAGTTATTCTCTCTCTCTCTCTCTCTCTCTCTCTCTCTCTCTCTCTCTCTCTCTCTCTCCGTTATTATTCTCTCTGCCTCAGAAATAATTCATAATTTCACTCTTGATGGTCAGATATATGATGATGTCATTCAATGGTCTCTCTCTCTCTCTCTCTCTCTCTCTCTCTCTCTCTCTCTCTCTCTCTCTCTCTCTCTCTCTCTCTCTCTCTGTTATTGGCTGTAGGTATATATTGAAATAATATTAATAATATAACCTCAAAGATTAATACAGTACAGTGGTACCTCGACATACGAAAGGCTCAACTTAAAAAAAACTCGAGATACAAAAGCAAATACGAAAAATCTTACGGCTCTACATACGAAAGTTGCTCAAGTTACGAAAGGTTGTTGCTGTAAAGTCCTGAGATTTGCCCGGACCACCGAGAACAAGTTTAAAACTCGCAGGCCGCCAACTGAGTAAACTCGCCACCATCCTCCCACTCTCCCATTGGTTCCTGATGCTAGTCACCCCATAAGATCCTGCTCTCCTATTGGTCAGCATCTACCCCTTGTGCTTTATCTATTTATTGGTAAAAGGATGCTATAAATTGAAAAACTTATTCATGCAATACTTTATTTACATTAGGTAAAGATAGAATAAAGAATAGAAATGAATGGTTATTATACTGTTTGGTAGTTTCAGTACTTGAAGAGAGATACAGTGGTACCTCGAGGTAGGAAAGGCTCAACTTACGAAAAACACAAGATACGAAAGCCAATGCGAAAAATTTAATGGCTCTACATACGAAAAGTTTTCAAGATACGAAAGGTTTCTGAAAGTCAGAGATTCGCCCGGATAACAATTTTGAAACTCGCGCCGCGCGCCGCCATCTTAGTACTAGTAGAATTGCCACCATCCTCCTGCTCTCCCATTGGTTCCTGATGCTAGTCACCACCATGAGATCATGAGATCCTTCTCTCCTATTGGACAGCATCCCTCCCATCATGCATCTTATACGTACGTGGTGGCGTACCTATCTCAGCCTCTTCGTACTAACATCTTTATCGTACGCACACGGCATTCATTCAGTCCAACGATTTCGTTTAGTAACGTAAATTTGTTAGTGATTTCTTTGCAGTACTATTATCGTGTTGTGCGAAAACTTTATTGTGTAACTTATACGTAAATTACGTACAAGATAACGTAGTCATGGGTCCCAAAAAAGTTGATATTCACGGAAAGAAGCGCATGCTCTCTTTGGAGACAAAGATGGAGATCATCAAGAAGTACGAAGCTGGTAGGCGATTGAGTGTGATCGCAAAGGAATACGGGCGTAATCCGTCGACAATAGGCACCATCCTTAAACAGAAGGATGCCATCAAAGCAGCTACACCGTCGAAGTGCATCACTATTTTGTCCAGCAAGAGGACCCACGTGCACGAGGAGATGGAACGGCTGCTCCTCATCTGGATAAAAGACAAAGAAATCGCTGGCGCAACGGTAACGGAGACAGCAATCGCCCACAAGGCCAGCGCTATTTTCGGCGATTTGATTGCACAGGCGGAAGACGACGGAGGGGAAGGGACTTCAACACCAACCCCAGAGTTCAAGGCTTTGCATGGCTGGTTCGAGAAATTCCATAAACGGACTGGCATCCATTCGGTGGTGCGTCATGGGGAGGCTGCCAGCTCGGACACGAAAGCGGCCGAAGCATTTAAGAAAACTTTCGACGAGATGATGACCAAGGAAGGCTACAGTTCTCAACAGGTTTTCAACTGTGATGAGACTGGCCTTTTTTGGAAAAAAATGCCTCGTCAGACGTACATCACGGAGGAAGAGAAGAAGCTACCCGGGCATAAACCTATGAAAGACAGGCTTACGCTCGCACTTTGTTCCAACGTCAGTGGGGATTGCAAGGTGAAACCCCTACTGGTGTATCATTCCGAGACTCCTCGAGCCTTCAAGGCCCAAAAAGTGCTGGAGGAGAAGCTTCCAGTGATGTGGAGGGCTAATGCAAAAGCCTGGGTAACGAGGCTTTTGTTCACCGAGTGGGTAAATCTGTTTCGGCCCGACAGTGAAGAAATTTTTGGAAGAGAAGCGCCTCCCCCTGAAATGTCTGCTGGTGTCGAACAATGGCCCTCCCCACCCTCCTGGCCTCGAGGAAGATATCCTAGTGGAGTATTCCTTCGTTAAGATTCTTTATCTTCCGCCCAACACCACCCCTCTCCTCCAACCCATGGACCAGCAAGTGATAGCGAACTTTAAGAAGCTGTACACGAAACATCTTTTCAAGAGATGTTTCGACATCACCGATACCACAAACATCACTGCGTGAATTTTGGAAGGAGCATTTCGACATCGTCAATTGTATCCGACTCATCGACCAAGCTTGGCAGGAGGTTTCGAGGCGAACCTTGAATTCCTCGTGGAGGAAACTCTGACCTGATGCCGTATCCGCCCGAGACTTCGAGGGATTCGACGTGGGCGAAGCTGGTGCTGCAGAGTCAGAAACAGTTGGCGATCCTGAAACTGTTTCCCAACCAGATCTTGAGGAGATCGTTGCACTCGGCAAGTCCATGGGGCTGGTCGTCAACGAGGACGACATCAACGACCTTCTTGAGGAGCACCAAGAGGAGCTTACGACGGATGACCTGAAGGAGTTGGAGTCCATGCAACATAACGTCGTTCAAGAGGAGTTCTCTAGCAGCGGCGAGGAAGAGGAGGAGGACCCTATGACAACGGCAGAAATTAAGGATGTTCTAGCTGCTTTTCATAAAGTGCAATCGTTTATTCGAAAAAAAGACACCCCGAAAAGGCTCACACAGGTCGTATGCTTGCGCAGTTCGATGACGTTTGCCCGAGTCGTTTCAGGAACATTGTGAAAAGTAGGCAGAAGCAATCTTCCTGGGATCGTTATTTTTAAAGAGGCCTTCAGCATTAGCAGGAGTAAGCAAAAAGGAAGAACCAAGTGATAAAAAACAGAAAGTTGAAAGCAAAAAGGAAGAACCAAGTGATAAACAGAATATTGAAAGTGGTGATGAAGTTGAAATTCTGTAAAAAAAAAAAAAAAAAAAAAAAAAAAAAAAAAAAAAAAAAAAAAAAAAAGCTACGTAAAAGTTACAGTTTTGTTAATGTGTTTCGTAAATTTTAGTTTTATAGTTTTCCTTAAATTTTTTGTGTGTTTTCGTAAAGTTAAGTGTACAAACGTACGTACGTTATCTGCCGTTTGTCCTCCTCCTCCTCTGCCGCCACTTTCAGAGATAGCCTTACTCGAAAGGTAAGCTTCCACATTTTATGTACAGTATATTTCTTGTTACCATGTACAGTAATATACACTTAATTTACGGGTTATTTTGCATTTTTTTTATTAATTTAGGTATTGAATGGTCCAAATTGTTGTAGTATTTCATTGTTTATGGGTCAATTTAGCTTTATTATGAAATTTACTGGGGTGTTTTTGGAGGGCTTGGAACAGATTAACCATTTACATGTAAAATGTGGTCCAAGATACGAAAACCTCATGATACGAAAGGCGCCTCGGAACGGATTAATTTCGTATCTCGAGGTACTACTGTAATGAAAATTTATGGCTTACTGTGTACTAGGAAAAGTGATTGCTTGGCGATCGTTCGATACTCGTAAGTGCTGGATGTAAACAGAAGTTTGGAAGCTTTTTTTTTTTTTTATATATATTTAATGGTTACTTAAAAATTATTTGAAATGAGTACATGCAATACATTTAATAAAAAAATTGTGAATTAGATATCATAAAATATAAAATAAATCAGACTGCTATCATCGAAGCCAACAAATACGTATTTTTTAGAATTCTTCTTCTGTTTTAATATTACGTTACGTATGTTTCATTATAGCTGTCAGTAACTCGGTATCTCCATTAGGTAAAGATAGAATAAAGAATAGAAATGAATGGTTATTATACTGTTTGCTAGTTTCATTAGTTGAAAGAGATACTAATGAAAATTTATGGCTTACTGTGTCCTAGGAAAAGTGATTGCTTGGCGTTCGTTCGGTACTCGTAAGAGTTGAATCTAAACAAACGATTGGAAGTTTTTTTTTTTATGTATTATAGTTAATGATTAATTAATAGTTATTTGAAATTAGTACATACTGATTATTTATACATTTTATTGGCATATTCTAAGCTTTTAGCTTCTTAGGTTTAAATGTCAGAATCATAGACTAGGCTACTGTAGCAACCGCTAACACAGGCTAGGCTTATTGCTAAGGGACATATGCTAAGTCCTAATATATGCAGTAAAAATGGGGTTAAACATTACATGCAGTTGAATATTACTCAAGTATGTACAGTATTTTGCCTTTTTGGAGTCATATTTCTTCCGTCGGATCAGCGTCCTAACCCTAGAACATGTGTTTTAGGCCTGGAAATATAATTTACTGGGGTGTCTTTGAAGGGCTTGGAACAGATTAACCATTTTACATGTAAAATGCGGTCCAAGATACGAAGGCCGCCTCGGAACGGATTAATCTCTTATCTTGAGGTACTACTGTATTGGGATATATGACAGCGTGAAAAAATTTTCATATATAATTGTATACAAATCACGCTGTGAGCAAAATGGTTAAAGTTAAAGAGTTAATTTTTTTCGTTGTATTGTACACTAAATTGCAATCATTTTGGTATATAACACATTGTAAAATGATCAAGGCAACACAGAGAAAATATTATCACAAAATGATGCATGAATTCGTAACCCGCGGACATAAAAAAAAGATGTTTTCAAAAATTCACCATAAATCTAAATAATGTGCTAGAGACTTCCTGTTTGTTGCAAAATGAAGGTAATTGAATGAATATTACTAGACTGTAAGTGTTGTAGCTTACAATTGCAGTTTTCGACCATTTCGGTCAAGTTAAAGTTGACAAAAGAACGAATTTCTTCTATTTATCGTTATTTATATGAAAATATTTCAAAATTGATAAAAGCTACAACCATGGGTTGTATTTTGTTGTATTCTACATGAAATTGTGTACATTTTCTTATATAAAACTTTATGTACCGGCTAATTTTAAATGGTGCAAACATTACAACAATCGGATGAAAAAATGTATGATTTTTTCGGAAGAGTTATCACGCGGATGTAAGGAAAAGTTTATTTCATAAATTCACCATAAATCAAAATATTGTGTTAGAGACTTCCAATTTGTTGCAAAATAAAGGTAAATATAGAATATTACTAGAATGTAATAGTTTTAACTTACAATTGCATTTTTTTACCATTTCGGTCGAGTCAAAGTTGACTGAAGGTTGAAATTTTGGCACTTATTGTTATTTATATGAAAATATTTCAAAACTGATGAAAGCTACAACCATGGGTTGTTTATTTTTGTATTCTAGATGAAATTACGCACATTTTCATAAATAAAACTTTATGTAACGGCTAATTTAAAATGGTGCAAACATTGCGACAATCGGACGAAAAAATTTGTGATTTTTTCGGAAGAGTTACCGCACGGATGTAAGGAAAATGTTTTTTTTTTTTTTTTATAAATTCACCATAAATCAAAATATTGTGCTAGAGACTTCCAATTTGTTGCAAAATAAAGTTAAATGATTGAATATTACTAGAATGTAAGAGTTTTAGCTTACAATTGCATTTTTTTACCATTTAGGTCGAGTCAAAGTTGACCGAAGGTTGAAATTTTGGCACTTATTATTTATATGAAAATATTTCAAAACTGATAGAAGCTACAACCATGAGTTGTTCATTGTTGTAATCTACATGAAATTGCGCACATTTTCATATGTATAATACTCCATGTAACGGCTAATATGAAATGGTGCAAAAATTATGTCAAAGTGACGAAATAATTTCAGAGATGTGTCGCTGAAGCTTTTTAGTGCGAGGAGAAAGAAATTCGAGCTTGCGCGCCTGGGTAACAATTGTAAACAAAACAACGCCTTGACCCGTGAGCTCCCAGCATCCTCCAAGGTGCGTGACTCAAAAGTTTTTGCCTAGTAGGCCTATAACTATTTTTCTGCGAATTTTAAAAAAAACTTTTTTATATCGACGTATATATGTCCAATCGGCACCCAACAGACAATTTATATCGACGTTTAATACGTCCAATCGGCGTTCAAGGGTTAACTGGCAATAAAGGTAATAAAACCATTCTCACCTTATATATTATAGGCATATCTCTGAATTAAGTTCCATTCGGCAACTAAAAACAGTGATGATATTGGTAAAACAACATCAGTTGATTATTTTAAGAATGAAAACAAAACCAGAAGCAAATGGTAGATTGCTATGTTCATATCATAATACCATAATATGGTAATAATACATGCAATATGATTGACAGTAAAACAGCAGTTTTATTAAAATGATCATTATTCTCAATACACAACTATTATTCTACTTTTGCTAATGGATATCTGTCAATGTTACAACCTAATCAGGCAACACTCTCTCTCTCTCCCTATAGAGAAACAGCTGATTGCTGACATCATCTGCCATAACTATCAAGCGTTTATCGAGTTCTGTTTTAAGTTGTTACTGCCAATGGTGGCTTCCAAAGGTAAAAATAAAATACATTTTTACTCATTCTTCATGTAATGGAGATCTGAAGCAAGAATATCTCTCTCTCTCTCTCTCTCTCTCTCTCTCTCTCTCTCTCTCCTCTCTCATCTCTCTCTCCTTCTCTCTCTCTCTCTTACTGAGGAGATCCTTTTTATGGTACATGCATGTAATAAGTTTATTATTAATATTTTCCAATAATAATACTATATGTGTAATAACAATACTATAAATGTAATTACAAAATTCATATGCAAGTATTTTAAATACAATAATGTTTCTATTTCACTCTTAAATACTGTAAGGACAACTCTCTCTCTCTCTCTCTCTCTCTCTCTCTCTCTCTCTCTCTCTCTCTCTCTCTCTCTCTCTCTCTCTCTTACTGAGGAGATCCTTTTTATGGTACATGCATGTAATAAGTTTATTATTAATATTTTCCAATAATAATACTATATGTGTAATAAAGGGATTTGACGTAAGGAAAAATCTATTTCTGGGCGATTGGCTCGTGTCGCCAGCGAAATATCCTTTAATCTATTATTTCTAGGGTAAATGTACTAACACATACCAGAGAATAAATAAATAAGAAAAGGTCAGTATAACTGACTCGCTCACCCTCCAGGAGGGTGTCGGTATGAAACACTAGCGAGAGACCACTACCACGAGCCAAATGCCAATAGAAATCTCCCGCTACAAAATCCTCCAAGAGGGGAGCCGACCCACAGAGTGAGCAGCTCGTACTACTACTACTCCATCCCATGCTGCCGACTGCTGCGCCTCTGGTGGCCATCCTGAAGTTAGCAGACAATCTTGGGGCGAAGGGATGGGTAGGGTGGGATTTTCGCTGGCGACACGAGCCAATCGCCCAGAAATAGATTTTTCCTTACGTCAAAATCCCTTTTCTGGGCTCAGCTCGTGTCCGCTGCGCGAAATCGTACCAAGAGAAATAGCACAAGATTGTAACAAAAGTAATAAACTGAGAATAAAAATAAAGTAATCAGAATAGGTCTCAAATAAAAGATAAAATATATAAGAATAGACTATAATTTGCTAAAAGATACATATACACAGGGGTATAAAAATAGAAATATGCTTAAATTATCCCTCAAATCTAATCATGTTTGTAAACAAAAGGTAATTACATATGTACAGGTAAAATTATTTACATGAATCAATGTTATCTGTGTAACAGCATGTATCAAAAGTATAATAGCAATTAATACAACAATCAACAATAATAATATATAAAGGAATGTATATGACTTAATATACAAAACCCGTAATCATTATATATGATGTATCCCCTAGCATAAAAATAAGGGGAAACATCCATGAGATCAATGTGTATAATCATTTGTGAGTGTCCCTAACCAGACAATAAGGGGCACCCACTACACTATCACAAAGCAGCTAGAGTCAGGGGAACTATGTTACCCGCTGCTACTGCTGGGAATTTCAGAGCTTCCAAGGACTTAAGGTAGTGACGTTTGAACACTGTCGGCGATTTCCATCCAGTATACTTTTTCAACTCATCGAAGTTCATATGTTGGAATAATTAATTGAGGTGGCTACTGCCCTGACATCATGTGCTTTCGGGAAAGAGTCAGGATTGGCTTGCTTAATAAAGTACAGGATTTGTTTGCCTGATACCTTTAATGGATAAAGTTCCACCTTTTTTCCCTCCTAAAGAGGGGACCCGACGAAGATGAGGAGGTCCTAGACAGAAAGGCTCGTAAGGTTGTAACTGGGCAAAGAGATACATCTTGTGGAAGGGGTAGTACCTTCCAAGGTTCCCACCTCATCAAAGGATCTTCATTCTTTGCTAAAAAAAAAGCTACGTTCCGGAGAAAGTAGGACTTCTCCTGTGGGAAGGAACTGAATATGATCCGGGTCTCTGGATAGAGCCGACAGTTCTGAACTCTTGCTCCTGACGCTAAGCTTAATAAGAATAGGGTTTTTCTTAAGAGCATTATAAACGAGCATGTGTCATTATCGGTTTCGGAAGCCAGTTTTAGAACATCGTTTAAGAAACCATGAAACTGACGTAGGCCTTACAGAAGGCCTAAGCCTAGCACATGCCTTAGGAATAGACGAGAAGTAGGAATCCGTCAAGTCTATGTTAAATCCAAATTGAAATATCTTTTCAAAGCTGACTTGTTTGTCGTAATCGTGCTAGCTGCTAAACCTTTTTCAAATAAGGATCTGAAAAAGGATATAGCTGAAATTAACTGTCATGATTCTAATATCCGAATCTCTCAGGAAGGTTTGCTAACTTTTTGACAGCAGCATCATACTGCCTCAAGTCGAATCCCTTTTATCGGATTCCAAGAATAGAATATTCTGAGGGTCAATATTCGCATCTCTTTTGCCGCAAACTTCATGAAATCCATAAAGTTAGGGTTTTGAGAATCCCTGAGGAAGCGAACACAGTCTTCATTTGTACTGACTGGGAGAGCTTGGGACTGGGGATCTGAAGAGGACGAAGGCCCAGCTCCAAAATTAGAGGATACCAGTTTGCTCTTCGGCCAGTCTGGGGCTATTAGAGCCACTTGACCCTTGAAAGTCCTGAGTTTGTTCAATACTTTCATGAGGAGATTCACTGGAGGGAAGACGTAAATCTTCTCCCAGTTGTTCCAGTCTAGAGCCAGGGCGTCCGTGGCATAGGCCAGAGGGTCCAGGTTGGGGGCTACATAACACGGTAGTTTGTGGTTCGCTTGTGATGCGAAGAGGTCCACCTGTAGCCCTGGGACTCTTTGAAGGATCCATTGGAACGAACTGTTGTCCAGTGACCATTCCGACTCTAGGGGTACTGATCGGGATGAGGGCGTCTGCTATGACGTTTTCTTACTCCAGCTATGTGAGTGGAGGAAAGATGCCAACTGAACTTGTCTGCCAGGGAGAAGATGGCTATCATGACGTGATTTAGATGACGTGACTTGGAGCCTCCTCTGTTTATCATGTACTACCACTGCGCTGTCCAGGACTAGCTTTATGTGGGAGTACTTGGGTGGGCGTAACCTTTTTAGAGTCAAGAACACTGCCATTGCCTCCAGTACGTTTATATGGAACTGACGGAACTGAGGTGACCAAGTCCCTTGAACCTTTTTGACCTGGGAATACCCTCCCCAGCCGCTTAAGGACGCGTCTGTGTGGATGGTGACCCCTGGTGAGGGAACTGAAGGGGAACTGACATTGATAAATTCTTGACTCTCGCCCATGGCCGAAGTCGATTCTTTAGAATCAGAGGCACTGAGGATAGTTTGTCCCTGGACCTGACGTTTGCTCGCGAGCGCCAGATTCTGGTTAGGTCTTTTAGTTTGGCTTTCATTAAGACGTTTGTCCACTGATGCAAACTGGAGAGAACCCAGGATTCTTTCCTGGGCTCTCCTTGACGCTAGTTTGTGACTTAGAAATTGCTTGACTGACTTGCTATTTCTTTCCTTTTGGTTGATGGAAATCGACAGAGTGTGGGGATGATAGATTCCATTGAATGCCCACCACTGAAAAGTGTTTGACTCTGGAGTGAGTCTTGATTTGGTCCTGTTTATTTTGAAGCCTAGATATTCCAGGAACTGAATCACTTTCAGAGTTAGCTGTGTTGCATTCCTCGACTGATGGGGGCCCCAGATCAACAAATCGTCGAGATACGCTACTACCATGATCCCTTGCGATCTGAGTTGTTTGCACTACCACTTCCGCTAGCTTCGTGAACACTCGGGTGCCACGTTGAGTCCGAATGGAACTACCTTGAAGGAGAATGTCTGGTCTCCTATCTTGAAACCAGATACGGACGGAAGTGTCTTGGGGGGGCAAATAGGGATATGATAGTAAGCGTCTGTAAGATCGATAGAGGTGGTGACGGCCCCACGGGGAGTAGGGTCCGCACCTGTGAGACGAGAGCATCTTGAACTTGTCGCAGCGGATGGCTAAGTTTAAGCGGGACAAGTCTAGATTACCCTTCTTTTTTTGTGAGCCTTTCTTTGGCCACGCTGAACAAGCGACCTTGAAATTTTAAAAATCTCTTGACTCTCGCTATAGCTCCTTTTTGAAGGAGATCGTCTGCGTACTCTGTCAATTCCTTGGAAGAAGTTGACGGAAAGGTCTGGATGGAGGTGGGTTCGTCAAACCAGCTCCAACCCAGACCTTTTGACACTATGCTCTGAGGCCCATTGGCTGAAGTTCCACCGGGGGTGGGGGGCGAAAGTGAAACAGCCTCCCCCCTACCTGAAGTTCTTCATTGGTTCTGGTAACCGCCTCGGGCCTCCTCTGAAGTGCTTTCCCTTGTTAAAGGGCCCTCCCGATCCTCTCCCACGAAAGTGACGCTTACCTCTACCTCCTTACCCGAGCGGTCATACTTCTGAGAAGCTTGACTCTCGAAGGCTTGATTGTAAGCTGGAGAGATGGCGTAAGAGGTGGAGGGCTGAGGCTGAGGGGTATATCACATAAGTTGGCTGTGATTGACCTTTAGAAGTGGAGGGTTGGGCTGTCTGCACTACCGTACTGTTGGAACTTGTTTGAGGAAAGCGTAAGTTGCTTCTTCTGGGTAAGGTTGGAACCGGCCTGGGTTTCTTTTGTCCTTACCTTTAGAGTCAGGTCTTGCCTCCTCTTAGCCGAAAGGCCCCAAAAACGATCCCTTAAGGCTCTGGTTTTAACTGGTAGCCTCTGACTGACCTCCTTAACCATAGCTTTCTGGGAAGATCTGCTCCAGATGCTAGACGAGAGTAACCTATTTCGGTTCATGCCGATGTTGCCTCTTTGTAGGACATGCTTCCTACAATTCGTCCGAGCAGTGGCAAACTCAAACATATCTGACTGTACCGGGTTTTGAGTCAGGGCTTTGGTCAATGAGCTTAAAAATCGGTTCTGATCCATAAGCCATGGTATGGGGGGGTTGGCTACCTCAGACATAGCCATAGAATAGATGGATCTGGCTAGACGCGATTTTTGCATCAAACTCAGCCTGAATAAGGCTATCTGGGAGCCTGGGTAGCTTTCACCAAACTGCTCCATAGCACAGTCCGGTTGAGTTTTGCCAGCTGAGAAATGTATTCGGCAAGTCTTCCCACAATTCTCCACTGAGGGGAGCAACGGAGAAGTGGGATCCGCTTCCTTCAATGCGGTATAGGTTCCCCCTTCTGGGCCGCTGGATGGTCGACCTTCGCGATCTTGGTTTAGGAACGGGAGCGGGGTACTCTCATCCATTGTAAAAATGGTAAAGGGACTCTTAAATGGTTTTTGTATCTTTGTGTTAGAACAATCATGTCCTCTAAACACCCTGAGCCTTCTCTCTGAGCCTGGTCTCTTGAGTAGAGGACTGTCTCCTTAGGTACCTTATCGTCCCGCGCCATAGCCGACGGCGTAAGCCTTTGCGTAGCCTATGAACGGAGGGCTTGGAGGTCTTCCGGAAGACTCGAGTCCTCTATTTTTCTTCGAGTCCCAAATTTCCGGTATAAGAGTGAGACCGTCTTGGAAGGGGGCGTATGACGCTATTCTCCACGGATTGTTCATAGAGAACTGAGGTAGTGAGTCATACGGAGGAAGTTGGGATCCACTCGTGTTGGACAGTGGAGGAGAGGCTAGAGGAGCTTTTTCTCTCCAGCCCGGCTATAAATGGAGTCCCTGGGGAGTAATCCTGTCCGACAGACGAGAGATCATTTGTTCCATGCTATCTTTAAGACCCAACCAGGTCCCCCACTGTTGCAACAGGCCAGGCATTGGGGGGGGGGGGGAGTCCAAAGCCGGAGCTGCTGCGAGGTGGAGGGAAGGCTCTGAATCGAACCAAGGTAGCGGAACTGGTGATTCTGCCGGAGTGCGAGATCTCTCTCTGAGGATTTGGATTTCTCCTTCGAGGATTAGAGCCGGAGCTAGAAGCTTTAGACCTGGATGCTCCGGGATTCCCCAGCCGGAGACTTACGGGAGGAGATGAAGCCGAAGTCGTCTCCCTTAGACGACGACGACGTCTTAGTCAAAGTCATCACCTTAGACTTGACTTCAGGTCTAACCGAAGCACCCAGGGGAGGAAGACATATTTCGTCACCCGTAAAGCCTTGGAAGGATGGAGAGGTTGCAGGAGTAGAGAAATTAGTTACGCCCAAGGTGACCCTTGGGTGTCCACTTACCTACCTCGACCAACAGGTCGTCCATACCTACCATAGGTTCAAACATTAATATCTAGGGTCGCGACATCCGTAGAGATATCCTGGTCCTGATCAGTTAATGAGGTGGCCAGCTTTGTTGTTGGATGAGGCGATAGTCGGATCCGCTTCAATTTCGGGTCGGAACGTATCCTGTCGCCTTCCTCCGTGGGAAGATTAGTAATGGCAACCCGCTTCTCTAGGATGTAGGGCTGTCCCCTTGGCGGCGTTTTTCCCCAAAACCCCTCCGACCCAGGCCCGCAGGGTAGCCAGTGCGGTATCTCTTACGCCGAGCCTGGGAAAGAGGGTGGGGCGTAGTTTAGATTTAAGAATCACTTAAACTAAAACTTAAAGTATAACTTAACTTAATTGCCTTAAGTTAATATGATGAAAACTTAAGCGCTAAAAAAGAAGCGGAGCAGCTATTGGAGATGTAAAACTTACCCCTTCAAAAGCTGGCTCACCAGATCGTAACATATGGTACACGTCTCATGTACAGACTTGGATGTCCCCGAGCGGAGTCGCGCATGGAGCATGGGGACCCGGCAAACTTCGTGTCACAGGGTCCTGAAGTGTGGGCGGAAATACCCGGATGCTCACAGTTGGTGGCCTGTAAGTGGGAGACATAGTATCTTAAAAAACATCACTTTACAGTCTAAAAGGACAGAAGAGCTCCGATGCATGCCGGAGCTCGGAAAAAATTTTGTGCATACCCCTCCCTGCATCGCCTGAATAGGCTATAATCCCGGAGAGGGGTCCGGTAAGATCTAAGGGAGGGGAATGGGTTTTGAGGTTCTTAAGATAAACTTAAAGATAACTTAAACCTAACACCAAGCAAACCGGGACTAAGTCCAGTCGAAGCGGAGTGTAGTAAACTCAGCACAAGGTAAGGTAGTAGAGAGGCCCACTGTATGCTCCGGTCCCCCTACTGGGTGGACTAAAAAACAACTTTCCGCTGGATACAGGACTCCGATCAGGAAGGAGCCCTAGTAAGATGGGAAAGAGCGAGCGAAGACATACAGGTCAAGCTAGCCCGGAGCGACAAGGTAGCGCGGAGGGTGGGCAAGGCCAGTACCCCCCACTCCGTACCAACCGGCCGGACCGAGAAGCCGGAGAGGTTCGAGACCAGTCTGGTCTTGTCCCGACTCCCTAGCCCTCCGCCTGAGGGGAGAGAGGGAGGCAGGACTCGGGTATGAGGAGCGAGCATGGCAGACCGACCCGCCCCCGCCCGGACTCAATGGAAGAGCGGGAGGAAAGGGAAGAAATGACTGGACAGGCGCCTGCTGGCCCCGTGATCACGAGTGACCACGATGGCGGGTAAGGACCAAATACTACAACTAAGCCTAGGACAACCACTGATCAGGGAGAATGCTATCGGGAAGCATACTGAACTGAAAAAAAGCGGAGGCAAATAAGCCCCACTGGGTCCGAACCAACTGATCAGAGAGATGCTATAGGGAAGCAACCGACTGATGCGCGGGTAGTATAGGCTCAAAGAGCCAGGACCTAGGCTAAGCCAGATGCCTAACTAACCTAACAATAATAAAATAAAAAAAAATACAGTTATATAATAAATAAATGAAAGAAAGAAAACAAATATAGCAGGAGAAAAATCAAGGAGTGTACGACTAACCCGAAGGCAAGTCTACCACTCAAAAGCTAGTCAGAGGCCGATACTAAGAACCTGGACTAGGGTCTGGATAGAAGAAGCCTACGTAAGGTAAAATACATGCATGCATGACAAACCTGAGTAGACCGTACCCTAAGTAAAGCGGATAATCATAAAGAGCGAAGATAAATAAGGGGATGTTCTAGGTATGGGAGACCAAGAACGAACCCATCACGAGGCAGAACATGCTGCCATGCTTTCCGACCCGAGGTCGTATTTATACCTAAAAAACGGCAAATACTGTCTCAGCCGAAAAAACCAACTAATCGTAAATACTGAGTACTTAACTTAAGCGCTGCTGCGATAGCTGAACGCTCCTTATAATAGAAAACTCCAATGAAAGGCACAAAAAAGAACACAGAGAGAAAAAATAAAATCACACCGCCTCGTGTGTGCTAACTTGAAAGGATGTCCCCCACCAGAGGCGCAGCAGTCCGGCAGCATGGGATGGAGTAGTAGTAGTACGATTCTGCTCACTCTGTGGGTCGGCTCCCCCTCTTGGAGGGATTTTGTAGCGGGATATTTCTATTGGCATTTGGCTCGTGGGTAGTGGTCTAAACTCGCCTAGTGTTTCATGACACACCCTCCTGGAGGGTGAGCGAGTCAGTTATACTGACCTTTTTCTTTATTTTATTTTTCTCTGGTATGTGTTAGTACATTTACCCTAGAAATAATAGATTAAAAGGATATTTCGTGCAGCGACACGAGCTGAGCCCAGAAATAATACTATAAATGTAATTACAAAATTCATATGCGAGTATTTTAAAT
>NC_061089.1:30600070-30681025 GCF_015104395.2 Macrobrachium nipponense
GTAACGTAAATTCGTTAGTGATTTCGTTGCAGTACATATTATCGTGTTGTGCAAAGACTGTATTATTACGTATTTGTGTAACTTTACGTAAATTAACGTAGTCATGGGTCCCAAGAAAGTTGAAATTCACGGAAAGAAGCGCATGCTGTCTCTGGAGACAAAGATAGAGATCATAAAGAAGTACGAAGCTGGTATGCGATTGAGTGTGATCGCAAAGGAATACGGCCGTAATCCGTCGACAATAGGCACCATCCTTAAACAGAAGGATGCCATCAAAGCAACTACACCATCGAAGGGCATCACTATTTTGTCCAGCAAGAGGAGCCATGTGCACGACGAGATGGAACGGCTGCTCCTCATCTGGATAAAAGACAAAGAAATCGCTGGCGATACAGTAACGGAGACAGCAATCGCTCACAAGGCCAGTGCTATTTTCGGCGATTTGATTGCGCAGGCGGAAGACGAGGGAGGGGAAGGGACTTCAACGCCAACCCCAGAGTTCAAGGCTTCGCATAGCTGGTTCGAGAAATTTCGTAAACTGGGGACTAGCATCCAATTCAGTGGTTGCGGTCATGGGGAGGCTGCCAGCTCGGACACGAAAGCGGCCGAATCATTTAAGAAGACTTTCGACGAGATGATGACCAAAGAAGGCTACAGTTCTCAGCAAGTCTTCAATTGTGATGAGACTGGCCTTTTTTGGAAAAAAATGCCTCGTCGGACGTACATCACGGAGGAAGAGAAGAAGCTACCCGGGCATAAGCCTATGAAAGACAGGCTTACGCTCGCACTTTGTTCAAACGCCAGTGGGGATTGCAAGGGTGAACCCCACTACTGGTGTATCATTCTGAGACTCCTCGAGCCTTCAAGGCCCACAAGGTGCTGAAGGAGAAGCTTCCAGTGATGTGGAGGGCTAATGCAAAAGCCTGGGTAACGAGGCTTTTGTTCACGGAGTGGGTAAATCTGTGTTTCGGCCCGACTGTGAAGAGTTTTTGGAAGAGAAGCGCTCCCCCTGAAATGTCTGCTGGTGTTGGACAATGGCCCTCCCCACCCTCCTGGCCTCGAGGAAGATATCCTAGTGGAGTATTCCTTTGTTAAGATTCTTTTTCTTCCGCCCAACACCACCCCTCTCCTCCAGCCCATGGACCAGCAAGTGATAGCAAAACTTAAGAAGCTGTACACGAAACATCTTTTCAAGAGATGTTTCGACATCATCGATACCACAAACCTCACCTTGCATCAATTTTTGGAAGGAGCATTTCGACATCGTCATTTGCATCCGACTCATTGACCTAGCTTGGCAGGAGGTTTCGAGGCGAACCTTGAATTCCTCGTGGAGGAAACTCTGGCCTGATGACGTATCCGCCAGAAAGACTTCGAGGGATTCGACGTGGGCGAAGCTGGTACTGCAGAGTCAGAAACAGTTGATGATCCCGAAACTGTTTTGGAACCAGATCTTGATGAGATCGTTGCACTCGGCAAGTCCATGGGGCTGGTCGTCGACGAGGACGACATCAACGACCTTCCTCGAGGAAGCACCAAGAGGAGCTTACGACGGATGACCTGAAGGAGTTGGAGGCCATGCAACTTAACGTCGTTCAAGAGGAGTTCTCTAGCAGCAGCGAGGAAGGAGGAGGAGGAGCCTATGACAACGGCAGAAATTAAGGATATTCTAGGCGCTTTTCATAAAGTGCAATTGTTTATCGAAAAAAAGAACACCCCGAAAAGGCTCACACAGGTCGTATGCTTGCGCAGTTCGATGACGTTTGCTTGAGTCGTTTCAGGAACATTGTGAAAAGTAGGCAGAAGCAATCTTCCTTGGATCGTTATTTTTTAGAGGCCTTCAGCATTAGCAGGAGTAAGCAAAAGGAAAGAACCTAACGTGATTAAAAAACAGAAAGTTTGAAAGCAAAAAAGGAAGAACCAAGTGATGAAAAGCAGAACGTTGAAAGCGGTGATGAAGTTGAAATTCTGTAAAAAAAAAAAAAAAAAAAAAAAAAAAAAAAAAAAAAAAAAAAAAAAAAAAAACACTACGTAAACGTAAAAAAAAGTTAAAAATAAAAAAAAAATAAAAAATGTTTACGTAATTTCTAGATTTTTGTAAAGTAAGTGTTAACAGTTTTGTTAAGGTGTTTCGTAAATTTTAGTTTTTATGGTTTTCCTTAAATTTTTTGTGTGTTTTCATAAAGTTAAGTGTACGTACGTACGTACGTTATCTGCCATTTGTCCTCCTCCTCCTCTGCCGCCACTATCGGAGATAGCCTCACTCGAAAGGTAAGCTTCCACATTTTACGTTACAGTAATAATATTTCTTGTACACTAATATACACTTTATTTACAGGTTTTTTATTTTTATTCTTAATTTAGGTATTGAATGGTCCAAATTGTTGTAGTATTTCATTGTTTATAGGTCAATTTAGCTTTATTATGAAATTTAATGGGGTGTTTTTGGAGGGCTTGTAACGGATTAGCCATTTTAAATGTAAAATGTGTTCCAAGATACGAAAAACTCATTATACGAAGGCCGCCTCGGAACGGATTAATTTCGTATCTCGAGGTACCACTGTATATGCATTCACAGTAAATCTGAAACTCTGTGGCATAGACTGACAATTAATTATTATACAGGATAAAACTGAAGAATTGTGAAAAAAAAAATTACAGGCCCATACTCCAAGCAAGGAATAATAACACAGGAATAGTAGTATTTCCATTAAGCCAATGAAACTTACTCAAAATCAGTACTGACAAGTTATGTTTCATTAATATTTTAGAAATGTTGACTTCCTCTACCTTTTGCACAATAAAGGACATTTTAACATAAAAATTTGCATTATTGTAGGTATAACTGCACTTTATCATCAAGGACTTCATAAATTATCAAACACTATGCATAAAATAAACTGATGTCAATGAGGAAATACAATGAAATTTTATGAGTTCTTGCATTCTGAGCTTATGGATCAGTTCATAGTATTCAAGTATGTAATAGGTATATTGAATACACTACTAGTTAAAGAGAACTGTCCTCTTATATTGCATGATACCCAGTATAGTATATATATTACATAAAATATGCATACACAAGTGATTTGTCTTCCAAATCCAGCTTTTAACCCTTTCATGGGCATGGATAAGTTTCAATGAAAAAATAAGAAAAATGTCACAAACATCAAGTCATAAGTACAATACCATAACATCAAATGGGGACTGAGATGAAAAATATTTTCATTTATGAACTGCCCCTTTACAACAAAGCTGCAGCCTATGTGTCATGTTATCAGGAAGGGCTGATGACAGCATTACTTTAGCTGAATAACCAAAATCTGTATGCAAAACACTTTATTAAACTTTGATATATTTTCCAACTTAGGCATACAATATGTACTAATTTGTGACTTACATGAAAAACACCAGTCACAAACATAAGATTTTATTACCATACATGTACTCTGACAACAGAATGAAAATAAAAGCTTACCCATTGCTTAGTCTTTTGGATACTGGGTAGGGATCAATGTTGTTTTTTGCACTCATACTACCATTCGATTGGTTACCCTCTTTCTCGGCAGCAACATTGTCATCTTGTCCACCGCGTGGAGCACTCGATGCAAGCCTAAGAACATTTGCCCACTCAGTGTCCCATTCCTCATTACTATACACTAAACCTGGAATCACACACATGTACATAAGATATGGTAGAAATGTCTTTCTTTTAAACCTAAAATCTTGTAAAATATACTATATTCTAGCCAGAGTCATCAAGGAAGGTGTTTAGGATGGCAGTGCCATGTTTAGACCTGCAAAAGCTACAATTATATTTTTGGGGGATTTATAAAAATCTTGGCAATGCAGCCAAAATTTTTTTTTCTTTAGACCTTTTGATATATATACTTAAAACAATATTGATGGCATAGACCATAGTTGTCACATTACCCAAAAACTTTAAAATAATTAATCAATTCATACCTGTTTCTCTATTTTGTTGTGCAACTTGCCAACGCCAGCGTCGCCAAAGTGGACGGCTGTATTGACTCCTTGTCAAGAATTCATGAAGGGCTTTCCTAAGTGTCAGCAATCGATCATGAAATCCCCACATTCCTGCCATGAAAAAAGTAAATCAACAAAGGTATCATATACCGATAAGAAAAAATAAAAATTCCTCGATAATTTATCGTGTGAATAATTAATTACCTGCTAATAACTCTATAACAATGCACACAACAATTTTTTAATGCTTGAAACTATTGAGTCCGAAGCAGAAATACAAGTTCTCAGGGATCAGTTGACATTTGTAACAAATTCGTCACATTCTTCTATCACGCTGGAATGGTGGCAACACTTCCTACCAGTGGTGTATGGCAACTACCTGCCCATGATATTCAGTGGCCAGCTGATCATCATGTGCATAAAATTTCTCAGCATTTTTGCCCTTCGTAAACAAAGGTACAAGTATGTTTTGTGCTTTATAAAATTATATACTTTAGATAGTGTCATATTGAACACAATGGTAAAAGAAACAGATCTAAAATGTATGCTACTGATGCATTTTCAATGGATTTTTCAAGCGTAACAAATTCATTGACTTTGCCCTTTGAGCATGTATGGATGCCATTTGGTTTTATGGAATAAGGCGACCTTTACAGCACATTTTTTATAATGCATATACCGTAAATTAGATAATGAAAATGAGAAAAGTTGTCCAGATTACGGTCAATATTTTTTTTCCCCAAACCAACAATATTTTGTAATGATATTTTATTGTAGAATACTAATTTCTTATTGTTCCTAAAGATGAGTTTAGTTGTCCTAAATGATCTTTTACAGTAGGGCTTTTATTTTAAGCTTATTATTGTCATAAGTATTATTTTAGGGAGTGATTATAAATGACCCACACGATCCCTCAACCTAGACGAGGGCCCTCAAATATACATTATTGGCAAATACAGGATTCCAGCTAAAGAAAAAATTACAAATTTTCTAAGACAATTTGTATTTTTCATAGCTACAAACCTGAGGTCTTAACAATAGGATAATTTCTAGCACCTAGCTGGATCCGGTAAAAAAGTAGATGAAAGCAAGGAATCTTGTGGTATCTGGCAAAGCATGCGTAGAACGGGCGAAGAATGGTCAAACTCCAAACATCTACGCCAGTCTTTCCCAACTCAGGATGACTTAACAAAAATAGGGGCGGCTAGAGGCGGGCAGTATAACGTTAAGACCTCATGTTTGTAGCTATGAAAAATACAAATTATCTTAGAAAATTTGTCATTTGTTCATACGCAAACAAACCCTCGGTCTTAACAATAGGATAGACTCATACATGGAGGGAGGTATAAGACATCCTAAACCTGCTGGGGGCCTACCCGCCAGTCCAGCTCTGAAAAGAAATAGTTCTTAGAGAGGGACTGAAGCCCATTGAGAAGCTAGATACACTAAAATCTAACCATTCAGAACCTGAGAGACATACAATGATATATGGTATAACCATTGTATAGGGAACCAAAGAAAAACTGTGACTGTCCATAAAACAAACCAGGCCACTAGGATTTGTAGTACTCCCGACTCCTCCTTACCCAGGAACGGAGCCTATGCTACTAAATAGTGGGTAAGATATTGAATACTGCACGACCACACTACCAGTATGACTACCTCACTCACCTGTATCAGACCAGTCCAGCAAATGATGTGTCAATTCCTTAAACCACCCGAAGGAAGAAGGAAAGGTACAAGAGAAAGAAGGAGGCCAGCCAACTCACTCATTCTCTCATCCACACAATCACCTTAGGTAAGATACAAAGGTGACCCGTTAAGGGCAACTATGAGTTACACAACCTGTTGGGCAGCCACCACAGGACCAAGGGAAAATGTGTCCATAGATCTGTGGGCAATCTCTTAAGATAGAAAGGTGAACGTGGACTGGCATAAACAAGTACCAGCGCTCAGCACTCTATGTACAGCCAAGTTCTTTTTGAAAGCCAGAGAAGAACCAATACCCCTAACGTCATGTGCTCTAGCCTGCACAGACGTGGCGATGGAAACATCAAGAGTCAAGTATGCCTACCTGATGACTTCCTGTATCCAAAAAGAGATAGTATTCTTAGACACTTCTTTCTTCATATGGCCTGTACTGACAAAAACCCTGCGGCAGCCTGGTCTAAGGGGCCGAGTCCTTTTAAGATAGTAACGCAGGGCCCGGACAGGCCACAACAAAACCTCTTGAGCATCACCACCCACAAAGTCAGTCAGAGAGGGAATGGAGAACGAAGGGAAGCTGTCATCATGTACCGAGGGATTTTGGGTCTTGGCCACGAACTCCGGAAGAAATTTGAAGGACACTGACTTCCAACCCCTGGTGTGCTTCACCTCATAACTCCGACCGTGGAGCTCTCCTACCCTTTTGGAAGATGCCAAAGCCAAAAGGAAAACTGTTTTAAGTGTCAGGTTCCTATCAGATGAGCGGCGCAAGGACTCATATGGGCTGTTAGTCAAGCTCTTAAGCACCAAGGAAACATCCCACGTTGGGGGCTTGAGCTCTCTAGGAGAAGACGACTGCTCAAACCCCTTAACTAGCAGGGAAAGTTCCCAGGAAGAGGAGACGTCGATACCCTTCAGGCGTAACCCCAAACTCAGAGCCGCCCTGTAGCCTCTAATAGCAGACACAGAAAAACGTTTCTTGTCTCTGAGGAGGAAGGTTAAAAAGTCTGCTATTCGCTGAATATAGGTCGCGAGTGGAGAAAAACCCCGTTTACGACACCAATCACAGTAGATCGCCCATTTGCCTTGGTAAACTGTGGAGGTTGACTTCCTAAGACTGCTGGACATGTGCCCAGCTGACTTCTGAGAAAAGCCTCTCTCTCGGAGGAGATAGTTGATAGCCTTCAACCGTGAAGAGACAGGGATTCTACTGACTGGTGAAACCTTTCTGCATGGGGCTGACACAGGAGATGCCACCAAGGCGGAATCTCCCTCTGAATCTCCGACAACAACGATAGCAGAACTGGAAACCATTCCACCTGAGGCCACAGAGGGGCCGCCAGAGTCATTCTGAGACCCTGTGAACCCAACAGCCTGTTCAGAACCTGACGGATCAAACAAAATGGAGGGAAGGCATACACCTCCAGGTTGTCCAAGGGATGTTGGAATGCGTCTTCTGCCAATGCCAAGGGATCTGGGACCACTGAACAGAACACTTCCAGCTTCCTGTTGTATCGTGTTGCGAAAAGGTCCAGCATGGGTCTCCCCCAAATCTGGAAAAGCCTGTCCGCCACGACTTGATGAAGGGACCACTCTGTGCTGAAGATCTGATCCCGGAGACTGAGTTTGTCTGCGACCACGTTCCGTTTCCCTGGGATATACCTGGCTGAAAGCTCTACCGAATTGCTGATTGCCCACTGGTGAAGCTTGACGGTCAAGGCATGAAGCTGCTGAGAAACTAGGCCTCCCTGTTTGTTCACGTAGGCTACCACCGTGGTGTTGTCCGACATGAGAACGACAGAGTGACCCTCTACCATCCCCCGAAACTCCTTCAGACCCAGGAAAGCCGCCTTCAACTAAAAGACGTTGATATGCTGCTGCTTGTCCTCTAAACCCCAAACACCTGAAGTGATGAGGCCGCCTAAGTGCGCGCCCCAACCTGCGAGGGAGGCATCCGAGAACAGAAGGAAGTCTGGAGGGAGAGAGTGCAGAGGGACGACCTTCAATAGATTCTGGTCGTCCAGCCACCAACAAAGGTCTTCTCTCACTTTCAAAGACAGTGGGACCATAAACAGGGGAGTGTCCCCCGCCGGAAACCAGAATTCCCCCAGTCTCCATTGCAGAGACCGAAGATGAAAACGCCCATGAGGGACCAGCTTCTCCAGGGAAGATAGCACTCCCAGAAGAACCTGCCACTGATGAGCTGACTGATGTGACTTTGAGAGGAAGTTGCGCGCCACAGCCCGCAACTTCTCCAATCTCTGATCCGACGGGAAAACTCTCGCCACTGTCGTATCGATGACCATGCCCAGGTAGAGAATCCTTTGAGTGGGTACGAGGTTCGACTTTTCCTGGTTGACTAATATGCCCAGGTCCAGGCAGAACCGAAGAAGACGATCCCTGTCTTGCAGCAGCTTTTCCCTGGAAACTGCCAAGACCAACCAATCATCGAGGTACCTCAGCAAACGGATCCCCTGAGTATGGGCCCAACTTGACACGAGAGAGAAGACCCTTGTGAACACTTGAGGGGCTGTGGTCAACCCGAAGCACAAGACTTTGAACTTGAAGATCTTACCCGCCAGAGAGAAGCGAAGAAACTTCCTGGACATGGGATGAACAGGGATTTGGAAGTATGCGTCCTTCAAGTCTATCGACAGCATGAAGTCGCCTTCCCTGACGGCTGCCAACACCGAGCGCAGGGTCTCCATCTTGAACCGTGTCTTTCTGATGAAGCGATTCAAGGTGGATAAGTCGATCACAAGCCTCCATCCTCTCGATATCTTGGGCAGCAAGAAGATGTGACTGTAAAACCCTGGGGACGGACGCACTACTTCCTTGTCCAGCATCTTCTGCACCTCCTCCTGAAGAGCCAAGAACTTCAGAGATTCTGGGGGATACGTCTTCCTGAGCTGTTGGTGCTTGCATCAACAGAGGAGGAGAGAAGCTTGAATGGCAAAACAGGTGTATCCCACCCGAAGGGGGAATCTACCACCCACTTCTCCATCCCAGTTAACACTGACCAACGTTGGCCCAACCAATGGCCAGCCAGGCACCCCCTCACCCGTGGCGCAGGAGAGGGAGAGGCGCCCAACCTACCGACGGCCCCCTTGACCTCTGCTCCTAGGGCCTCTTCTTGGTTTAAAGGAACGAGAGCGAAAGGGGCGTTGATCCTGAGACTTGGGCTGTGACGAAATGGAAGGCCCTGCCAAACTCGAGGTCCTCGATGGCCTACCAGGGGAGGATCTCCTCGATTGCTGCTGGACCGGAGGAGGAGGGGGGGCCGAACGTCTCCGAGGGCGGGGCTCTGATTTAGACACAGCCTGGTGCACCAGACGGTCCTTGGTGTCAGCCTGATGTCGGTCTATCACATTGTCGAGTTCGGTCCGTGGAAACAAAAATTGCGATTCTAACAGGTCACTGTTTCTCAAGGCCAGCAAAGACTTGGTGTCGAGTGACCTCTCCATCCTAGACAAAGCCGCGTCCCTCCTAACCAGAAGAGTGGCCCATAAATTGGCACTGAGGTGAGCCAAATAAGAAAACGCCTCACCCCCGGATTGCAAAAGACTGGCAAGCGAGGCGGCACTCACCAACCCATCAGGGGACCTGTCAGAAGCTATCTTGGCAATCACCACAGACCAGAGGTCCAGCCAAGAAACCGTCTGCAACATGGAGGCCGCCGTAGATTCCAAGGCTAAGGCGTCTTGTGGAGATAAGGACGGAGCCACTGACCTCACCTGTTCCAAAGTCAAACCCGGCTTCAGGCGAATTACGTCTGGGTTAAGGTGGCGTGACAACAGAAATGCAGAGTTCGTAGCATAGTGCTTCCTATGTCTTGTGAGAGGGGGGGTAGGAGTTTGGTAGAGCCCCTAAAGCGAAGTGAACCGTCCCGGTCAGAAACAGAGGCGTTAACCTTCTGCAAGACCAACTGAACGTGCCCTGGCAACGGCAGCTGGAGAGATGATTTGGGGTCCTGAGCAGCTCCCACCAAGGCTTCCAAGCAAGAAGGAGTGTAGGACGACCGATCCTGAGTCCTACTTTCATAATTGTTGAACCCACGAATGAGATCTACAACCTCCGAAAAGGAAGACAGAAACTCCTGCGTGTCCCCTTCTTCCTGCTCTGGCACCAGTGACCGACGACGAGAAGGATGTGTAGCCTCCTCTAATGGGTTTTCTTCACCAAAATTCACAGAAGGGTTAGTAGGCAAACAGTCTGAAATCTCTACTAGCCTATCTGGGCTGGGTCCAAGCGTCAGCCTCCGAGACGGACCCACTGAAACATTAGGCACATCACTTACCTCAATAGGTGACTCCAGACGGCCATGAACAGACACAGACGTGGCAGCTGTACGTACGTGAGATGAGGGGGAAACTCGAGCACTCGAGATTGACTGAGAATCCCTTATAGTGGAAGACTTGGAAGCAAGCAAACACTCCGGCTGTACCACCTCTGTGCTCACTATCTTCGACCTCTTGACAGGCGCCTTCAGGTCTTTACGGCGACGAATATGCCTGGGAGAAGAAGGGGCACTACCATCATGTGCACAGACGGGGGAGGTTGCCACATGCTTGCGATGTGCAAGGACGGGGTGGGGGGGTTGCACGTACGAGGTTCGGCAGAACACACATCACTAACACTGCCCAAAACCACAGCACTCTCAGGAACACGTCCGTGCTGTTCCTCCCTCAGCGGCGAAGGAAGGGCAAGATCCTTAGCCTTCCAATGCCTAACGCACCCACGAGGTGTAGAGGGGGGAGAGGGAGAGGGAGAGGGAGACAGCAACAGCTTCTTATGCACACTCTTCTCGGAAGGCGGGGACGAAGCAACGCCTTTCCTACCAGTCCTCCTAACCAATAAGGCAGCCTCTGAAGCACCGCCTGGCATATGAGCTCAGACTGATGTGCCAGAGAAGGCTCCGAAGACAAGGAAGGGAGATGTTTCGAACTGGGCGGCAGAGATGACGTCACATCTAAGAGAGGCAGCTCGGAGGTGACTGGAAGATACGTCATCGATGAGTGACGTCACAAGCGGCGGTGACATCATGACTGCCCCTCTGAGCGAGGGGGAAAGAGACGCCACTGGTGGAGGAATACACAAAGATGGGCCCCGTGATGACAACAACGGGGCTGATGCCACAGCATCACTCCGAGACAAGTCGGCGGCAGACACTGGCGGAGCAATACAAGATGGCCGACTGCTCCCTCCCGTGGAGACGAGGCCGTGGGGGGGGGGGGGGGGTGGGGGGGGGGTGGGGGGGGGATGGCCTGGCTGGACTGGGGAGGGGGGGGTGTGAGCCTCCTCAAAATGCGCTAGCAACCTCCCCAAGGACGGAGTACCCCTAGCCCAAGCGTCTTCCAAATTGCCGCCATTTTGGACGCCTCCGACTCTGGAAGAGAAGGATGAAAAAACCTTACCCTTCTCGGGAATCGAAAAAAATCCCAAAGAAGAAGGGGCTACATTACAAATAATACCCTGGCGACCTCCCGATACTTCCATTGACGAATCAATGGAAGAAAAGGAAGGAGATGCAGGGGCAACGCTACTATGGGGGTTGACTACTGCGGAAGACGAAACATCAGGAATAGGAGTAAAGCCCTCCCAAGAAGGAAGAGTGGAGACTCTCCGACGTTCCCTCTTACCATAAAACTTCCTCCACTGCTCCATAGGCCATGCCCGGCATTCCGTACAAGGATTCGTAATTGTACAAAAATTGGCACAGCACCTACTGCAAGTGATGTGAGGGTCCGTCGCTGATGAAGCCAAGAAACTAAACCACGGAAATCCAGGAATTCCGGGGCACCAACGCTGACGTCGAGAAGGAGCAGAAGGAGAAAGGAAGGAGATGCAGGGGCAACGCTACTATGGGGGTTGACTACTGCGGAAGACGAAACATCAGGAATAGGAGTAAAGCCCTCCCAAGAAGGAAGAGTGGAGACTCTCCGACGATCCCTCTTACCATAAAACTTCCTCCACTGCTCCATAGGCCATGCCCGGCATTCCGTACAAGGATTCGTAATTGTACAAAAATTGGCACAGCACCTACTGCAAGTGATGTGAGGGTCCGTCGCTGATGAAGCCAAGAAACTAAACCACGGAAATCCAGGAATTCCGGGGCACCAACGCTGACATCGAGAAGGAGCAGAAGAAGCCATAATATAGGTAAAAACACACACACACTAAAGGAACGAAACGGCAAAAAACCGGGAAAAAGGCCAAGAGAGGAAATATCCCAACTCTCGTCCCAAGGCGGTAAAGAAAAACTGGCGTAGATGTTCGGCGTTTGACCACTCTTCACCCGATCTACGCATGTGTTGCCAGATACCACAAGATTCCTTGCTTTCATCTACTTTTTTACCGGATCCTACTAAACGCTAGAAATGATCCTATTGTTAAGACCGAGGGTTTGTTCGCGTATGAACAAAAAGTATATCTTAGTTTTACAGACCACTGAGCTGATTAACATCTCTCTTAGGGCTGGCCCGAAGGATTAGATATTTTTACGTGTCTAGAAACCAATTGGTCACCTAGCAATGGGACCTACAGCTTAGTGGGGGATCTGAACCACATTATATTGAGAAATGAATTTCTATCATTAGAAATAAATTCCTCTGATTCTGAGTTGGCCGAGCTGAGAATCGAACTTCACACCACCAGACTGGTAGCCAAGTGCAAAAACCACTCGTCCAAAAAGGAACTTTCCAGCAAAATAAATAAGGAAAATGTGGATGCATGCCATGATAATGGTTAAGATTTTAAAAATTATTTTGTAGGCCTATTATTTAACATCCACAAATTACTCAATAGAACAGTGAAACCTCATTTGTTAAATGTTTATGTCAAATTTTCAGTTTTTCGAACGAAACTTTCGAGAAAATTTTGTATTGTTCGTCGAAAAAAATGCTTGTACTTCAAACTGCCTGATTATCTAGTTTATACTTGTATTTGACAGCATACTGCTTCCTACAAGACAAAACATTAAATTTTTTGTTTACAGTGGACCCCCCATATGCGCGTTCTCCGGATTCACGGACTCACACATTCGCGGATTTCTATTGGGAACGTTTCCCGGCATTATTCATGGAAAATTCGCACATTCACTGTATTTTTCTATGAGAAATATCCACAAATTCCTGGTTTTTAATCAATTTCATCATAAAATGCACTTTTTGTGATAAAACCATTAAAAAAACAAGTATAAACATTCTTAGTGGGTTTTCCTTGAATTTTCAGCATTTTTATAGGGGTTCCAACTATTTGCGGGTTCTAACTAATCACGGGGGGGTCTGGTATGCATCCCCAGTGAATATGGGGGGGGGGGGGCTGCTATATTATCATATAGTTTAATGATAATCATTCGACAAAACAAATACCAAATTTGTAACTAATTTGTATTTTTCATAACTAACAAACCTGAGGTCTTAACATTAGGATTTACTAGCGCCAAGCTGGAAAACCGGTAGGAATTAAAATTACACTTGTGAGATCCAGGGGACTAATGGCATCTATACCAGGTCACGGGGCATGTATACCCAGAATGCCCACGGCTACCTGTGACCCATCAGTTATATTTCTAACCCAGTTTAGACTGCTAGAGGGGTGGTTCGAGGTGGGCCTTTAACTGTTAAGACCTCAGGTTTGTTAGTTATGAAAAATACAAATTAGTTACAAATTTGGTATTTGTTCATACACGAAACAAACCTTCGGTCTTAACATTAGGATAGACTTACTATTGGAGGGAGGTAAGTCTCTACAACTGACTGGGAGTTTGCCACCTTATCCATTTCCGAATATATAGGGAAATTCTAAGAGAATGGACAATGAACCTAGGACCAAAGATATAAGCGGATCTATTGGTTTCCTCCCACTGGGTGTAGATACCATTCTACTGTTTACTCTTGTCCCTTGCGACTGGATCCACCTTCACCCCCTCTTTTCCTTATTATCCAGAGGGGTGTGTTGCTACTGAAAAGTATATCATCAGCTAAGATAGCTTCACAGTATGGCTGACCATCTCACCTGCATCTAGTTCCGTTCCAGCACATGACGGTACTCTCCTTCATATTGCCCGTAGTTAAAGGAGTAGGAAGAAAGTAGTAAAGAAAAAAGACCAGTCATCCCATTCATTCTACTTTCATACCTTCATCTTAGACTAGACGCAAACTGACCCGCCAGGGGCACTGGATGAACTATATCACTTGTTGGGCCGCCACCACTGGACCCAAGGAAAAGGTGTCCAAGGATCTATGGGCAACATCTTTCAAATAAAATGAGGTGAAAGTTGTTTGGCGCTTCCACACGCCAGCTTTCAGAATTTTATCCACAGACATGTTCTTCTTAAATGCCAGGGAAGCACTCACCCCTGATGTCATGAGCTCTAGTCCCACCTGGCTATCTGACCCTCTGTCTTCTGCAGTATAAGCATCTCTGATCGTCTCCCTTAGCCAAATGATATTGTATTCTTGGACACTTCCTTCTTGTTCCGTCCTGTACTTACGAACAACCTCTGGCACCCCGGCCTGAGGTGCCTTGTTCTCTTTAAGTACTCCCTTAGTGCCCTGACGGGGCACAGGAGCATCTCAGCTTTGTCGTTGTCTACAAAGTCTGCCAAGGAAGGTATGGTAAAGGAGTCGAATCTGCCGTCTACTATTGTTGGATTTTGGGTCTTTGCCACGAATTCTGGGACAAACTCACACACCATTGATCTCCAACCTCTCGAGTGCTTTATGAGATATGAGAGGCCATGTAGCTCCCCACCCTTTTGGTTGAAGCCAGGGCCAATAAGAAGACTGTCTTCAGGGTCAGGCTCCTATCCGTGGACTGCCTTAGTGGTTCGTAGGGGGGTTTTGTCAGACTACTCAGTACCTTGGTCAGATCCCAATCTGGGGCTTTTAGCTCCTTTGGTGGGCATGACTCTTCAAAGCTCCTCATCAGCATGGCCACTCCATGAAGACGATATGTCCACTCCTTTCATTCGTAAGACTGAGGCTCTAGAGCAGCCCTGTACCCCTTCACTGCAGATACAGACATATGTTTTTCTGTTCTGAGATATATCAGAAAGTCTGCTAACTGCTGAATAGTGGTACCGAGTGGAGACACGTTCCCTCTACGACACCAATCACAGTATGCTGACCCACTTTCCTTGGTATACTGTCGCAGATGATTTTCTGATATTACCTGCCATCTGAGTTGCTGCTTTCTGCGAAAACCCTCGCTCTCGGAGGAGATACTTGACAGTCTCCACCCGTGAAGCGATAGGGACTTCACCGACTGGTGGTACCTCTCCACGTGAGGCTGACACAGAAGGTTGCTCCATGGAGGTAACTCTCTTGGCACATCTACCAGGAATTCCAGTAGGTCTGGAAACCACTCTGCTTTCGGCCATAACGGGGCTACCAGGGTCATCTTGAGGTTCTGAGACCGCATTACCCTGTTCAGAACCTGACGGATTAGACAAAATGGAGGAAATGCGTACACGTCCAGATTGTCCCAGGGGTGTTGTAGCGCATCTTCTGCTACTGCCTCTGCGTCCGGGACTACTGAACAATACACTTCCAACTTTTTGTTGTACCTGGTTGCGAATAGGTCTATGATCGGTCCTTCCCACAACATGAGCATCCTGTCCACTACCTGTTGGTGTAGGGACCACTCCGTTCCCAGAATCTGATCCCTGCGGCTCAACTTGTCGGCCACTATGTTTCTTTTTCCCGGAATATACCTGGCCTTGATGTCTACCAGGTTCTCTATAGCCCACTGGTGAAGTTGAACTGTCATCACATGTAAACTGCCGAGAAACTAGGCCTCCTTGCTTGTTTGTTTATATAAGATACTACTGTGGTGTTGTCTGACATCAATACCACTGAGTGTCCCTTTACTCTCTCCCTGAATTCTTGTAGAGCCAGGAAAGCTGCTTTCAACTCCAGCACGTTTATATGGAGTTCTCTGTCCTTGCAACTCCATTTTGCTGACACCATCAACTCCTCCATATGGGCTCCCCAGCCTTCTAGTGACGCATCCGAGAACAGCAAGAGGTCTGGGGAGGATTGTTGAAGGGGGACACCCACTGTCAGATTGTCGTCGTCCACCCACCACAGCAAGTCTTCCTCACTTCTGCCGACAAGGGAATTTGCTCGTACGGGTGATCTACTGTTGGTGACCAAAACTCCTTCATCCTCCATTGTAGGGACCGAAGGTGTAGCCTTCCTTGTGGTACTAGCTTCTCCAGGGAGGTTAGGATTCCCAGCACCACCTGCCACTGTCTTGCTGGCTGTGTCTGCTTTCCCAGAAAGGCATTCACCACTTGTTTGCATTTCTCTACTCTTTGGTCTGTCGGGAATACTTTGGCTTGTGTTGTGTCTATCACCATTCCCAGATATTCCAAACGTGACTGGATCCAGCTGCGACTTCTGCTGATTCACCACAATACCTAGGCTGTGACAAAGCTGCAGGAGGGCCGCCCTGTCCCTGAGTAATTTCTCCCTGGACTTTGCTATCACCAGCCAATCGTCCAGATATCTTATTAGCCTGATCCCCTGAGCATGCGCCCACGCCGACACGAGGGTGAACACTCTTGTAAAAACTTGAGGAGACGTTGTCAATCCGAAGCACAGGACCTTGAATTCGAAAGCTTTCCCTGCAAGACTGAAGCGGAGAAATTTCCTTGAAGACTGATGGACTGGTATCTGAAAGTGTGCGTCCTTTAAATCGACTGTCAGCATAAAGTCTCCGATTCTGACTGCTTGTAGAACCGTTTTCGGAGTTTCCATCTTGAAACTGGTTTTCCTTATAAACAGATTCAGCGTTGACAGGTCTATTACTGTCCTCCATCACCCCGTTGGCTTTGGGTACCAGGAAAATCCTGCTGTAGAAGCCTTTTGTCGGACTGCATACTTGTTGCACAGCTCCTTTTTCCATCATCTTCTTCACTTCGTCCTGCAGAATAGTGGCCTTCTGAGATTTGTGGGCATAAATGACGTGGGGTAATGGTTGATCTGTCAGGGGCGGGGTTACCTCGAACGGAATCAAATACCCGATCCTGAGAACATCCACCACCCACTGCTCTGCCCCTAGTTCCTGCCACACCTTCCAGTGATTTGCCAGGCAACCCCCCACTGGTGTGGCCGAGTGATGGGAGGCGCCCATCCTATCTTCTTGAGCCTCTCCCTCTTCCCCTATTGCCCCTTCCTCTGTTGTTTCTATTGTGAAAGGGCCGATGAGTTTATCCTCTTTGGGGAAGAGGGTCTTGTGACTCTATTAGGGATGCTATGTCTCACTGTCTTCTTTCGAGACATCTGCTGTTGTCTTCCCTCCAAAGGAGTAGTTTGACTGTTAGACGTTTTCCTAACTGCCTGTTGCACCAACCTATCGTTAGTGTCCATCCTTCTTCTATCTATCGCCTCTTCCAGTATGACCTCTGGCAACAGTAGTTGCGATTCCAAGATATCCCCATTCCTCATTGCTAACAGGGAATCCAAATCCACATTGCGGCTTAGTCTAGCCAATGCTGCATCTCTCCTCATTAGCAGGATATTTGCCCAAACATTGGCACTTACGTTTGTCAGGTACGCAATCGCCTTGGACCTTGACTGTAGTAATCTAATGAACAATGGTTCATCCACTACTTTCCTTGTTGCTTCCGAGGATGCAATTTTCGCCACTGCTGTTGACCAAAGGTCTAACCAGGACGCAGCCTGAAAGACAGAAGAAGCTGTTGCTTCTAATGTAGCAGCCTCTTGGTACGTCATCGAAGGGCACTCCATTTTAACCTGATCCAAGGTTAATCCAGGCCTTAACCTTACAACATTAGGGTTCATTTGTCTAGACTAGACAGCAAAGGGACCTTCGGTGTCGTATAATATTTCCTTTGCTTTATCATTGGAGGGGGGATAAATTTAAATGATCTATTAGATCTTAAGGAATTATCCCTCCCTGCAATCTTTGCGTTTACGTGTTGCAAGACCGATTCCGCATGACTCGAACAAGGCAATTCATACGACACCTTGGTATCCCTCTTTAGTCCAAACGCCATGTCAATTCCAGGAGGAAGCATACTGGCCGGTGTTTCTGTCTTCTCCGAAAGGCTATTGAATTGACGAATCAAATCAATAACCTCTGCATACGAGGCCAGAAACTCTTGGTTTTCTCCTTCCTCCGGCTCTAGTGTACCACTCTCCGTCACGAGGGATGTTGTCTCGCCTCTATCTTCTGACAGACGGCCCGGAATTCCACGGCCGCCTGCCCCTACGGCCGCGGTCTCTTTGATCTTTGCTGGCCGCTGTTGGCTCGATCCCAGATAGTCAGCAGGGGAACGAGAACGTCTCACTCTTTCTCTGCTCACGGATCTAGAGCGAGAATCTCGCCTAGATCTCCAAGATGAAGGCTCCTTAAGACAGAGGTAAGTTCGTCTCTATTAGCATTGGCATCGTTTTCGAGCGTCGGCGAGCCCGGCCTCGGCCTTCTATCCAGACGGACACTGCCTTCCACGAACGTATCCGCCGAGGTTGCCAACTCTCTATTTTTCGTACTTTTAATAGGAGCCTTATCGTCCTTCGTACGTATTTTGAACGGCCTTAAGGGCGAAACTGGACCTGCATTCCATCCTCTGCTGCACCTTTCACCGCCAACGTCGATTTTACCAGAGGTATCGCAGTTTTTGCGATCCGAACTGGCAACTCCGCCTCGGCCGCTAGCTCGCCGGCCGTCACCTCTCTCGCTTGTTCGGACTCTTGCGAACGGCTTCGTCTGCCAACCTTGTGCTTAATAGCCACTGATTTTCCGACCTTCTTGCTGACTTGGAAATGACAGTCTTGGTCCGAAGAAGAGGAAGAATTGATTCTTCTCCTCTTGGCCCGAGGATCCGCCAGGAACTCCCGAATCCTCCTCCAACGCTTGACTGGCGCTCGCCGTGACGTTATCGGACTTAGCGATGACGCCGAACTAGAGGAAGAAGACGAAGAAGGCGAATCACACTTTTTCTTTTTGTCTCTCTTATTCATTCTCTCCTCTATATCCTGTAATTTCTGCATTACAGTTTGCATTGATGGGTCAGAAGGCGTATTAGCGTCTGGGTGCAGCGAAAAAGGCCGAGAATCGGTCTGTGACGTCATCACGCCTGCCATCTCAGAGTGTGACGTATGTTGTGACGTCATCCCTCTCGTGAGGAGAGACTGAGAGGTTTCTGCTGGCAACCGCACGTTTGCTGCCAAACTACCTCCCACGTTCTGCATCGCTGTAAATACTGAGTGGGATGGTGAAGCCGCGGCATTAATTCCACATAAATTGCAAGCCCGGGGGATGAGGAACATTCAGCGCTGCCGGACCCTGCTGGAACCGTGACGTCATATAATGCGCAAGCAGACCATCCAAGGTTGTTTGGTACGCCTGGTAGGCCTAGCGCTGACCACGTACCATCTAACCTATGCGCTTGAGTAGCAGGAGCCTGGAACAAAGATGGCGGATCTCCCCCTCTGCTTGCTGGGATCAAAGGAGAGTGCAAATTATTCATAAAATTACCCAAGGCCCCTCCTGACGTTTCCGATACAGAACCGCTAGGAGAAACCGAAGGGGTATGAGACAATTCAAAAGCAGGTGGAGAAACATATGGAGCAGCCTGGTTTATTACCGATACAAAAGAAGCCGGTAAGGTTTGGTCATCCAAAGGTGGCGTCACCCCCTTCCTTTTGTATTGGCTTTTCCCATAGAACTTCTTCCACTGTTCCACCGACCAACCGCGACAAACAGAACACGGATTAGTAACCGTACATACGTTTTCCCTGCACCTACTACACGTTGGATGAGGATCCGTCGACACCGAAGTTAGGAACCTAGAACATGGAAAGCCACTGACTCCTGGGCATTTCCTTTGTCTCCTCTTCGAAGCGGTAGACGATCCCGATGTTGAGGCAAAATTCTCCATCATACCACGTATACACTCTTACCACACACTGATCACACTTGGAGAAAGAAAAGGAATGAAAAATAAAAAATGAAATGGATAAAGAACGGGCAAACTGAAAAACCGGCTTTAAATGAGATAGACAGTAACACGTCTTATCTTAAAGGCGGTAGGAAAATAACTGATGGGTCACAGGTAGCCGTGGGCATTCTGGGTATACATGCCCCGTGACCTGGTATAGATGCCATTAGTCCCTGGATCTCACAAGTGTAATTTTAATTCTACCGGTTTCCAGCTTGGCGCTAGTGAATCCTAATGTTAAGACCGAAGGTTTGTTTCGTGTATGAACAATAAAATATTAAGCGTTTAATATAAAATTTAGCTTTCAATATAAAATTGAGTATAAAAGATGTATAAAATTGTGCATAACTGCAGTGACATCACGCCCAGCTGACTTGAGGCTGAATGAGGGAGCATTGATATGTTGAGTGAGACGATAGAGGAGAGGGAAGAAGGGGTCTGCTTCCCACTGACTTATCAGCTGGCCTGGGATGATTATTCGCCCATTTCTTTCACTTACACTCGATCTACCCAAATCACTTATTTTTGTTGCGGTAAAGTACCTTTCCAGTGACAATTGCTTTTTATGATTTTTTTACTACTGTAAAAGTAACTCAGCTCTGTAATAAACAAACTGGCGCTGCATTCAGCTTCTGCATGCCTTCTTCAATTGTTTGTTTAAACGACTTCCTTGTGAAAAGTTATTTATCTCTCTTTCCTTTTCTTGCATTCTTAATTTATTGTTTATTTGTTTGCAAAATCATCATGTTTATTTTAAAGTCTGGCGTTTGACAATAGTAAGTTGATGTATTGTGGCATAATTAATCTCTTCCATGCACTTAAGATCCAAGTGTAAACACGCTGATTACTCCCTCTCTCTGACACACAATCGGACACACACACTATTGATTCTTTTGATTATACTTATAAAATGTGAATAAAATGGACTTTGTTATCAACCTTTGCCTAATGCAACCATTTTGGTTTCCTCAAAAGGTTCCCATCTTTCCTCCCTCCATCCCCCAGCCGGCCGGGCACCATTTTCAACAAACAGTTTGTAAATCATACACAGAAAAATTAAAATTTCAAAAATTTTACTTATCACATTCTTTTTTATTACTTTACACTCTTAATTTAACTTTTGAACACATTAATAATAGAAAAAAATTTGAAAAGTCCGACTTTTTGGGTTGGCTCGAATGAATTATCCGGATTCCCTTTATTTCTTACGGGGATATTTGTTTCATATTTCAAACAAATCATACATCGAACAGCCTTCTGGAATGGATTAAGTTCAAAGTCTGAGGTACTACTGTATAAATATAAGGTCTCTTATGATTATTTCTTAATCCTATATATAAAAACAAATTTAACTTTACTGAGATCATTTTATAAGATTTATTGTAAGCCTATTACACTACGTATATTATTTAATTTCAGTACAATTGAAAGTAGTTATAATAATTAATTTCATTTAAGAGCGAGAGTATTTGCCAAATGATTTGGTAGGGGTGTAAGAATACTACCACCGTATTTTCTGCGGGTTGTAAAAGGCAACTAAGAAGACAGCTGCTGCCTTGCAGTCTTACTTTTTAGTAAGAGGCTAGGCCCACTACCAATAACTGTGGAAACTGCTGCCCTGCAGGTGGACTTTTTAGTCAAAGGTTAGGCCCACTGCCAATAACTGTGGTTGATGACAGCAAGGGCATGTGGTCATAAAAACCCTTGCCAAACAATAACTATGCCTGATGTTTTAAGGAATATGAGTGCAGCTAAGGCGTCTCCTGTAAGCGTCAGAATCCCTCTACTGACGTGATAAATGGGCCAGTGGAAGATATGAGCAGGTATGTGGAATGTAGTTACTCTAACAGGAAAACTAAAGGAGATAGTAGATGAAATGGAGGCAAGGATAGATTTCTTGTGTGTGCAGGAGACTAAGTGGAAAGGGAGTGGAACTAGAGAGATAGGAAATGGGTATAAGCTACATTACAGCAGGTCACAAGAGGGAAGAAATGGAGTTGGAATTATATTAAGTAACAACTGGAAGGAAAAGGTGGTAGAAGTAAAAAGAGCAAATGATAGGCTTTTACAAGTTCCAATAATAATAGGGGACAAGATAGTAAATATAATAGAATCAGCATATGCTCCTCAAATGGGGGGCCAAGAACAAGAGAAAGAATTATTGAGACAAGAGTTTAAGGCTGCCATTAGAACAGTGAAAGAGGAGGAGAAACTAATAATAGTAGCTGATATGAATGGCAGGGTGGGAAAGCGAAGAGATGGGTATGAGGGGGTACACGGAGGTCATGGGTTTGGAATTAGAAATGGAGATGGGGATTATTCATTGGAGATGGCTCAAAGTTAAGATGGGGATTATTTATTGGAGATGGCTCAGAGTTTTGAATTGGCCTGTATGAACACATGGTTTCAAAAGTTAGATAAGTACTTGATAAGTTATGAAAGTGGAGGAGTGCAGAGCCAAACAGATTACATCCTGGTTAGAGGAATAGACAAAATCAATGTGACGGTTGGTAGTGATGGATTTTGAAATGAGAGGTAGGAAACCCAAGAAGAGAAACTGAAAATCTAGAATTAAGATTTGGGACCTTAAAGGAGAAAAGGGGGAGCAATTAAGGAATGTTAGAAAGAGATGTCTGGAAAGGGGGAACATAGAATTTGGACAGGGTAACCGATTGGAAAATATCTGGGACAGACATGAGAGAAATATGTGTGGGAGAAGCAAAGGAACTGGTGGGAAGAACCAGCAGATATGGAGTGTCGAGAGAAGAAAAGTGGTGGTGGAATGGAGAGGTGCATGAATCAATTAAAACAAAATCAAAAGCATTTAAGAATTGGAAAGTAAGGCATGCACAGGGTGCAGAGGTAAGCTACAGAGAAGAGAAAGAGAGGCACGAAGGAGGGTAGGTATGGCTATTGGAAAAGCAGCAGAGCAGTTGAATGAAAGAGTAGGAACAAGAGAAGGAGAAAAGGATATTTATAAGACTTCAAACTTGAGGGAAAAGGCAGAGACAGGATGTGGGTAAATTAGGCATCATCAAGGACAGTGATGGAAATATACTGTACGGATGTAGACAATAAGAAGAGATGGCGGGAGTATTTTGAACAACTGTTAAATTCTGAAAATGAGAGAGAGGAGATGGGGGAAGCACAGGGGAGAGGGACCAGTGATGAAGATACAGGATACTGAAGTGAAGAGAGCATTAAGGATAATGACAAATGGTAAATCACCAGATCCATCGGAGTTCCAAATTGAAATGACCAAATTAGTAGGTGCAGAGGGGGAGGAATGGATGCTGGATTTATTAAAAGCTATATGGGAAGAGGAAGAAATGCCAAGGGGCTGGGAGGAGAGTCTAATGGTATATATATTCAAGCAGAAGGGAGATATCATGGATTGTGGTAACTACAGGAGATTATACTAACAGAGCATGGATTGAAAGTTTTAGACATTAAGAAGAGATGGAGAATGATTTTGAACAACTGTTAAATACTGAAAATGAGAGAGAGGAGATGGGGGAAGCACAGCGCGTAGAGGGACCAGTGATGAAGATACAGGAAACAGAAGTGAAGAGAGGATTGAGGATAATGACAAATGGTTCATCACCAGGTCCATCGGAGTTCCAAATTGAAATGATCAAATTACTAGGTACAGAGGGGGAGAAATGGATGCTGGATTTATTAAAAGCTGTATGGGAAGAGGAAGAAATGCCAAGTGACTGGGAGGAGAGTCTAATGGTATATATATTCAAGCAGAAGGGTATGTCATGGATTGTGGTAACTACAGGAGAATTAAACTAATAGAGCATGGATTAAAAGTTTTAGAGAGAATACTGGGTGAGAGATTAAGAGAGATTGTAAAGATTGGGAAACAGCAGTATGGATTCATGAGAGGAAGAGGGACAGTGGAGACCATCTTCATAGTAAGACAGCTACAGGAAAATAGGTTAGAGGGAAACCAGGAGCTCTATTGTGCATATACAGGCAGTCCCCGGGTTACGACGGGGGTTCCGTTCTTGAGACGCGTCGTAAGCCGAAAATCGTCGTAAGCCGGAACATCGACAAAAAACCTATGAAAACCTTACTTTTAATGCTTTGGGTGCATTGAAAACTATGTAAACTGCATTCTTCTTGCATTTTTCATAAAAAAAACCTTTAAATATTGATTATTTTGCATTTTTGGTGTCATATTTCATCTGCCAGATCAGCGTTTGTAGACGTCGTAACTGGAGCATGCATCGTAACCCTGGAAATAATTTCTGATGAATATAATTGAAAAGTGTTGTAACCTCAGAACGTCGTAAGTCGAGACCGTCGTAACCCGGGAACTGCCTGTATAGACCTAGAGAAAGCATTTGATAGAATCCCAAAATAAGTGATGTTTGTTTTGGTGTTTAAGGAAGAGGAAAGTCCCAGAAAAGTTGGTTAGGCTGGTCGTGATGATATATAAAAGAACGAACATAAAAGTGATAACAGCAGTTGGGGAAACAAAACTTTGAAGTTAGTGTGGGATTACACCAGGGGGTCAGCATTAAGCCCATTTTTGTTTGTGCTGGTCATGTATGTGTTGAGTGAAGAGATCGGGAATGAAGAGCTGTGGGAGTTTTTATATGGTGATGATCTGGAGATTACTCCTGAAAATGGGGAGGACCAACATAGAAGGGTTGGAGAGTGGCAGAGTCTTTAAGAGAGGGGTGGCTTAAAAGGTGAATGTGAATAAAACAGGTTTTGCTAAGCAGTAGGGAAGATAGAGACATAATAGTAATACAGGAAAGAAGAGACTCAATTATAAAACGGGCAGAAAATTTTAAATACTTAGGATCTACTTTAAGCCAAGAGGCTGAAGTTGACCAAAGGATAAAAGCTGCACAGGGGAAGTGGAAAGAGGTGGCTGGAGTGGTATGTGATAAGAAAATACCAATCAAGCTAAAAGTCAAGACATATAACACAAGTGATAAGACCAGTGCTAATGCATGGAGCAGAAACATGGGTTCTAAGAAGAAAAGAGGAACTAAAGCTTAGAGAACAGAGATAAGAATGCTGAGGTGGATTTCGGGAATATCGCTGCTTGAGAGACTGGAAAATGATGAAATAAGAAGGGCAGTCTTAGTAAAGATTACAAAGATGATAAAGAGTCACAATTTAGATGGAAAGGGCATGTGTTAAGGATTTATGATGAGGAGAGAGTGAAGAGGGCTTGGGAGGAACCTGTTAGAGGAAAAAGATCGAGGGGGAGATAGAGAATTAGATGGTGAAATAAAGTGAAGGAAGATATGGAGAGAAGAGGTTTGGTGGAAGATGATCCCTTTGATAGAAGGTAGTGGAGAAGGCTCATGAGGCAATCAACCCTTTAGTAGGGATAACAGTGGGAAAGAAAAAGAAGAGTATTTGCCAAATGATGAAGCGTTAGAAAGAACATTTCTAGTTGATGAGCTTAATCAGAACCAAGGCCAGGACCATCAAATACAATTAAAAGGGAACATTTAAATTGTAAATTTAGTCCAGCTGAACCTCTTAAAACAAGCACTGTATGGTCTGGGAATTCCCATGGTTTAGCTTGATTTTAAATCATCCGCCATTAGTTCGTTGCTACACCACCAGGGTTGCACCACATGTTGTTTATAACTTCAAGACAGCAAAAATTATGCCATATATCCTTTGTTTTCATGAAAACAGCTGTTAGTAATGAAAATGTATGAAGTAAAATAAATGTGTTTCTGATATTAACCTTAAAGGAATAAATTTTTTTTTCAAATATCCACTTGAGAAGGCTCTACCAAAACAATACTTTTAATCAAAACAATAAGATATTTGGCAATGTATGAATTCCTTACTGTGTGTATGCTTGAGAGACATAGGTGATACAGTTTTGATAATTTCTTTTATAGATTGAAAAAGAAACCCACAAAATCACTGTGTATAATGTGTTTACTTATAATAAGTATTTACATTTTATTTTACTCAACACTCAAGTACTTTGAGGCTCTATCTAAGGCCCATTTTCAAGAGATGTGTAGGTTGTCAGCCTGGGTCAAGGCCTTGACCCAGGCTGACAACCTACACATCTCTTGAAAATGGGCCACAGATAGGGTCTCAAAGTACTCGAGTGTTGATTAAAATAAAAATATATAATACTTATAAGTACACACTTATACACAGTGGTTTTGTGGGTTTCTTTTTCAATCTTCAGAAGAAAACTGAAAGAAGTTTTTGTTTGGTTTAATTTCTTTCATGTAAATGTGTATTTACCTACATCTGATATGCCACCCATGAGATCATACGATGCTAGAGGTAAGACGCATGAGCATAAATCTTTATCTATGCTAGAAAATGTTTATTTTATTAGCAAATAGTTTAGTGTTTGTTTTCCTCAACAGATGGCGATGTGCTTTGTTTACGTTTTATCGGCAATATTCAAATGAAGTGAGCGTCTAAATTTATTCTTTATTTTATTCATCATTTCGTTATCCTCTGCAATCAAAAGAAATGACGAAGAAACTAATAGCAATAATTATGAAGATACAAAATTTTGGATATGAAAGTCACTGATAATTATGTGCAGATTCTGAGTTTAGTACTGCAGTTGACTTACAATTAGGTTAACCTGGGAATGTAGGCTAAATGTGTTAAATAAAGTACACAATTTTAAAGAAAATTATACAGTATAAGATTATAAAATGATGAAGTTAAAATATATGAGTAATAAAATGATAAAAAGCAGTGTCAAAACGTAACCAAGTAGTAGGCTAAGTCGGAAACTAAGCTATTTGTATATGGAATTACCTTGCAAGACTATGTTCACCTAGAGGCTTAAATCTTTTAGGGATGTATGCTATATTCCGGGATATTCTGTGGTCCAGCAGTCGCCTGGTTCCAAGGTTTCCGGATTTAGAGATTGAACTGTATTTACAGGATAATGGCAAATAATTTGACATGTGTCCACTATTACTCAGGGCATCATATAAATATAAAAAATTTCAGTTTTTTCATCAATGTTTCTTCAGGCCTTACGAATACATAGTTAGTTCTGAGTTCTTAGATCAAGAATTCAAAAACATGAGAAAAATTAGAAGAGATTTATGGTATCCAAGCCACATTATAGATATTTTTCACAATAAAGTTATGAAGACCTTTTATAAAAAACTGTAAAGAAAAACAGAAGTGTCCTCAAACACCCTTTGTATATCACATTTTATAGGATTTGAACCTATAAAATCTTTTCTAAAATTGTTTAATGCAAATGTATCCATCACATATTAATAATACAAAAAACATGCTTATAAAAAATAGCCCCTGAAAAGATAGCAATATTGTATACAAAGTTCCCTGTATTGATTGTGATTTATTTTACTTATATCAAAACAGGCAATTCTAAGCGTCTTTAGAGAGGTTTTAAGTATTCACGGATTTTAGATATTTGTGGGGGGGTTGTGGTACCCATCCCTCATGAATATGGGGGTCTACTGTAAAAATACTCACGCCTGAGTGTTTAATCCAATTATTACTGTTTTTATATTTTTGAATGTGTCTCTTCTACTACTGTGATAATGTTTTCAACCTGTCACTTCTATTATCATGTTTATGATTTCAAACCTGTCTCTTCAATTTCTAGGTTTATGTTTTAGAACCTGTCCCTTCTGTTACTGTGCTTTAAATTTTTGAACCTGTCTCTAAACAGTGTTTTCTTAAGAAAAAAATATTTAGACATTATATTCTAGGTGAGAGCACTTCTCAGCGGCCACCACCGACTGGTTTGACTATAGTAGTCATCAAATTTAACAAAAATGGTTTTGTAAGTTCATTCACACTTACTTAAAAAAGTGAAATTTTCAGAGCTTATTAATGTCCTCGTTACAGTCTGAAACAAGATACATTTATACACACCTAATGAAGCTGCATGCAAGAGGCAATTGCCATCACCAGTCGTTGCTAAAGGCCATAATCTTTGGGATGCCCCAATCAATGCCCACCAATTCAAACGACCTGCCCCTTCTAGAGAAACTAAAGTCGATGTTTCTATCAGATCTCGCTCCAAAAATAAACGAAACTCATCTGAAATGAAAATAAATGCATGTAAAAAATATGACAAGAACTTTTCCTACCCTACCAATGAGAAAAATATAGCATTTGAAAACTAATATGTATACAATATTCATATTCTCAAAAATAAATCTCTTGATTATGTTTAACTACTTGGTATTATGTGGTATTACCCTAGAATATACCACTTAACTCAGGAGTGCATTTTGCCCATGATGGAAATTTTTAAGATCCCATGATACTGAAGTTTATCATTAGAACACAGTTTTCTATGATGCTTTATGAAAAAGAACCATTAAATCTTATCATTCCATCCTCATAATTGATGTAAACAAACCCCACAATTTGAGGGAATGAAGATCTATTTGCAGCATTTCTACAAGATGACTACAATCCTGTAGATTCTATGATACATGTAACCCATTACTTTTATTTGTGAGTGTTCTGGTGCTTATTTATATATAGGCAAAGGCTTAATATTCACATGTAACAGTAAGAAAGACTTAAAACTTTTTAAGCATATGTATGTTTGTTTAAAAAATGGCTACCTGCTCAAATGGGTATCATGAAGTGAATACAACCATTGCTTATATTATAAGTTTGCTCGTTATTTATGTTTTCTAAGTAACTTTTTCTTATTTCATGCATTTTGAATGGAATATATGATTTTGATAACTCCTAGAATGTTCATGTATTGAACATCATAGGATGGTCAACTCATTTACTATACCAGATGAGGAAAATGCCACGGCTACTGATATAGCTGTTATAACCTCTTGTTGATCCTGATGTTGTTGAATCAGTTAGTGAGAAAAATATTATGTTGTAGGAAGCAAAAATGACAAATTTTCTAAGACAATTTGTATTTTCATTGCTACAAACCTGAGGTCTTAACAAAGGATAATTTCTAGTGCCTAGCTGGATCTGGTTAAATCGCAGATGAAAGCAAGGAATCTTGTGAGATCAGGCAACAAATGGGTATATCGGGTGAAGAGTGGTCAAGGACCACGCACCTACACCACTGCATCAGTCTTTCCCAACTCAGGATGTCTTATCAGACAGAGGGGCAGCTAGAGGTGGGCAGTACAATGTTAAGACCTCAGGTTTGTAGCTATGAAAAATACAAATTGTCTTAGAAAATTTGTTATTTGTTCATACGCGAACAAACCTTCAGTCTTAACAATAGGATAGACTCATACTTGGAGGGAGGTACAAGACATCCTAAACTGGCTAGGGGGCTACCCACCAGTCCAGCTCCAGAAGAAATAACTTCTGGAGAGGGACTGAAGCCTGTGAGAAGCTAGATAAATTGATATCTAACTACCCAGACACTGTGATGTACAATGATATATGGGAGAATCATTGTATAAGGAAGTAAAGAGAAACTTTGACTGTTCAATAGCAAACCAACACACCAGGGTTTGTTACTACTCTGAACTCCCCCGTTGTCAAGGAGTGGAGCATATGCTACTGAATAGAGGGTTGGATATTTGTATACCAAGCAACCACACTATCAGTATGACTACCTTACTCATCTGTGTCAGATCAGTCCAGCGAATGACGTGTCTATTCCTTAACCCACCCAAAGAAAGAAGGAAAGGTACGAGAGAAAGAAAGAGACCAGTCAACTCACTCATTCTCTCATCCACACAATCATCTTAGGTAACATACAAAAGTGCCCTGTTAAGGGCAACTATGAGTTACACGTTGAGTTACACAACCTGCTGGGCAGCCACCACAAGACCCAGGGAAAACGTGTCCATAGATTTGTGGGCAACATCCTTAAGATAGAATAAGGTGATGTGGACTGGCGTAACCAAGTACCAGCGCTCAGCACTCTATGTACAGCAAAGTTCTTTTTGAAACCCAGAGAGGGACCAATACCCCTAATGTCATGCGCTCTAGCCTGCACAGACGTGGTGGTGGAATCATCAAGAGTCAAGTATGCCTGTCTGATGGCTTCTCGTATCCAAAAAGAGATAGTATTCTTCGACACCTCTTTTTTTGTACGTCCTGTGCTAACAAAAAGTCTGCGGCAGCCTGGCCTAAGGTGCCATGTCCTTTTAAGATAGCAACGTAGGGCCCGGACAGGACACAACAAAACCTCTTGAGCATCACCACCCACTAAGTCATTCAGTGATGGAATGAAAAATGAAGTGAACCTATCATTGTGCACAGAGGGATTTTGGGTCTTGGCCACGAATTCCGGGACAAATTTCAAGGACACCAACCCCCAACCCCATATGTGTTTTACATCATAGTTCAGACCCTGGAGGTCTCCTACCCTCTTCGAAGATGCCAAGGTCAGGAGGAAAACTGTCTTGAGCATCAAGTTCCTGTCAGATGAGCGATGCAAAGGCTCATACGGACCCTTAGTGAAGCTCTTGAGAACCAAGGAAACATCCCATGTCGGAGGCTTGAGCTCCCTAGGAGAACTCGACTGCTCAAACCCCTTAACTAGCAGGGAAAGTTCCCAGAAAGAGGAGCTATCAATACCTCTAAACTCAGGGCTGCCCTGTAGCCTCTAATGGCAGAAACGGAAAAACGTTTCTCATCTCTGAGGAAGGTTAAAAAGTCTGCTATTCGCTGCATAGAGGTTGCGAGTGGAGAAAAACCCTGTTTACGACACCAATCACCGTAGATCGCCCATTTGCCTTGGTAAATCGCAGAGGTTGACCTTCTGAGACTGCTGGACATATGCCCTGCTGTTTTCTGAGAAAAGCCTTTCTCTCGGAGAAGATACTTGATAGCCTCCAACAGTGAAGAGACATCACCAGCCGGTCTGTGCCACGGATTTCATCTGACTTGAAGAAGCGGCAACTGTCACTGGTGGAGTAATACAAAATGGCTGACCTCGGCTACTAACCCTTAAACTCTGACTGGATGTATTTTACGTCGACATTTTATGTCTCTCGGGTGCCGACTGGACGTATTTTACGTCGACATAGAAAAGTTTTTTAAAAATTCGCGGAAAAATACTTTTAGGCCTACCACGCGCCTTGGGGGATGCTGGGAGTTCACGGATCAAGGTGTTGTTTTGTTTACAATCGTTACGCAGGTGCGCAAGCGCGAATTTCTTTCTTGCCGCACTAAAAAGTATCTGTGACACATCTCGGAAATTATTTCGTCACTTTGACATAATTTTTGTACCATTTTAAATTAGCCGTTACATGGAGTATTATATATGAAAATGTGCACATTTTTATGTAGAATACAATAAAAAAATACTCATGATTGTAGCTTTTATCAGTTTTGAGATATTTTCATATAAATAACGATGTGCCAAAATTTCAACCTTCGGTCAACTTTGACTCTACCGAAATGGTCGAAAAACGTAGTTGTAAGCTAAAACTCTTATATTTTAGTAATATTCAATCATTTAACTTAATTTTGCAACTAATTGTAAGTCACTAGCACAATATTTCGATTTATGGTGAATTTATGAAAAAACTTTTTCCTTACGTCCGCGCTGTAACTCTTCCGAAAAAAATTATACATGCGATTGTGGTAATGTTTGCACCATTTTAAAATTAGCCGTTACATAAAGTTTTATATATAGAAATGTGCGCAATTTCATGCACAATACAACTAAAAACAACCCATGGTTGTAGCTTTTATCAATTTTGAAATATTTTCATATAAAAAATGATAAGAGACAAATTTTCAAACTTCGGTCAACTTTGACTCTACCAAATGGTCGAAAAACGCAATTGTAAGCTAAAACGCTTATATTCTAGTAATATTCAATCATTTACCTTCATTTTTCAACAAATTAGAAGTCTCTAGCACAATATTTCAATTTATGGTGAATTTATGAAAAAAATAACATTTTCTTCTGCGCGGTAACTCTTCCGAAAAAATCATACATGCGATTGTGGTAATGTTTGCACCATTTTAAATTAGCCGTTACATAAAGTTTTATATATGAAAATGTGCGCAATTTCATGTAGAATACAACACAAAATAATTGAAGGTTGTAGCTTTTCTCATTTTTGAAATATTTGCATATAAATCTCGATAAATAGAAAAAAACCACGTTCGGTCAACTTTGACTCTACCGAAATGGTCGAAAAACACAATTGTAAGCTAAAAAAATCTTACAGTCTAGTAATATTCAGTCATTTATCTTCATCTTGAAACAAATTCGAAGTCTCTAGCACAATATTTAGATTTATGGTGAATTTAAAAAAAAAAAACTTTCCTTCCCTCCGCGTGCGGTTTCTCCGCCATAAATCTCCGAAATGCGTACATCTCATTCTCGGAATATTTGCTCCGTTTCATATTAGGCATTTTATAGAGTTTTATATATGAAAATGTGCGCAATTTCATGTAGAATAAAACTAAAAATATTTGAAGGTTGTAGCTTTTCTAATTTCCGAAATAATTGTATATAAAAAAAATATTAAAAAATTTGACATTCGGTCAACTTTAACTCGTCAGATATGGTCGAAAACTGCAATTGTAAGCTAATACTCTTACAGTATAGTAATATTCAATCATTTGTCTTCATTTTGAAAGAAATTGGAAGTCTCTAGGACAATATTTAGATTTATTGTGAATTTTTGAAAAAAATATTTGTTTATGTCCGCGCCTTACGAATTCATGCATTATTTTGTGATAATATTTTCTCTGTGTTGCTTTTATCGTTTTACAATGTGTTATATACCAAAATGATTGCAATTTAGTGTACATTACAACAAAAAAAAAGTAACTTGTTATCTTTAACCGTTTTGCGCACAGCGCGATTTGAATACAATTATATATGAAATTTCGTTTTTGCGCTATCATATATCGCATTATTTATATATGATAATCATATTTTTTTTCATTTCTGATGGTTGCATACTAAACTTCAGCCGATGACAAAAAAAAGAGCCAAAAATTAACTCTTAATCTTGAAAACTAAGCGCGCTGTGATTTTTTGAAAAAAATATTTTTTCCGCTTCCGCACTCACTCCAAAACACCTCCGGCACACGGGAGACAATTTTCATTTTACCGCTTCGGCGTTTAAGGGCTAACAAAGATGAGGCCAGGAGGAGGGGGGAGGACCTGGACAGCATGAGGAGGGAGGGGGGTAGCGAGCATCCATGAAGTGCGTCAAGAAACCCTCCAAGGACAGAGGACCCCGTAGACCCATCGACTTCCACAGCGCCGCCAACTTGGGTGCCTCCGACTCTGCAATAAAAGACAATAATGAAAAGCCTCCTCCCTCTCGGGAATCAAATTAACTCCCACAGAAGAAGGGGGACATTACAAAAATGAGCCTGAGGGCCTCATGATACTTCCAGCAACGAATCGATGGAAGAAAAGGAAGAGGACAAAGGCCCAACACTACTATGGGGTGTGACCGCAGCAAGAGACGAAGCATCGGGAAGAGGGAAAGAAAAACCCTCCCACGAAGGAAGAGTAGAAACCCTACGATTCTCCCTCTTGCTATAAAACAACTTCCACTGCTCTTTAGACCACGCACGGCATTCTGTGCAAGGATTCGTTATTGAACCGGGTAAAGGCCGAGAGAGGTCAAACACAACTCTCGCCCAGGCAGTTAAGAAAAAACTGACGCAGTGGCGTAGGTGCGTGGTCCTTGACCACTCTTCACCTGATATACGCACGTGTTGCTAGATTTCACAAGATTTCTTGCTTTCATCTGTGATTTAACCGGGTCTAGCCAGGCGCTAGAAATAATACTATTAAACCAAACAAAAACTTCTTTCAGTTTTCTTCTGAAGATTGAAAAAGAAACCCACAAAATCACTTTGTAACTTGTTTACTTCTAAGTACAGGCGGCCCGCGGTTAACGGCGCAATCACTCAACGGCGAATCGGTTTTACGGCGGTCGTCAAAAGTAATCATTAAAAAAATAAGGCATTTTAAAGGTATCTTTACGGCACAAATTTCAGTTAACAGCGCCGCTAGCGCCGTTGTCTAACGAGTTCATACATATGTAGAAATGCCGTTCAGACCATAAAGGTTATGCAAATTATATTAAACAATTTTATGGAGAGTTATTATGTAGGTATTAGGGTAAAATGATATTGTTATGTTACAATAAAGTTTCATACATACTTACCTGGCAGATATATACAATTAAAGGCCCACCCAGCCTCCCCGCAGGAGACAGGTGGAAGAGAGAAAATATGATAGAAAACGGGGATGGTTCCTAGTCCTGCCACCCAGGGCAGGCCGGTAGATCACCTGACCTACCTGTAGCGAGTGGCGCGAAATTTGAATTTCTGTCGGGGACGACGGAGTCTTAGCTATGTATATATCTGCCAGGTAAGTATGTATGAAACTTTATTGTAACATAACAATATCATTTTCATACAATCAACTTACCTGTCAGATATATACATAGCTGATTGGCACCCTTCGGTGGAGGGTAAGAGACAGCTTCTATATGGAATAGACAGGTAAACAACATATGTTGTAGGTATAAATAAAACCTTGGTTCCTACCTGATAGGTGGTAGACTTCGTGGGTGTTTGCCCAGTAGTCTGCATCACCTCAAGAAACTTTAGCGAGATATATGATCTATGGCCAAGAGTTCTTGTGGGTCTGCCGATGGGGTCTTATCCGCTTACTCGGCAGAGCCTAAAAGGACTTTGTCAATGGGTGCTGATCCACTTATATGACAATACACCTTATGAAGGAGCACACAACCAATCCCGACCACCTGATCCTAACCATATGTTAGAACTAAGGATTGTTCCGAGTTATCCCCGAACTCGTCACAACAACCGTAACTCAAAACCACTACGCACACATACATAATTTTCAAAAAAATTATACTCAACTAATTGGATATGACAATAATTCTCTTACTGAACAACATAGACGGCCGCCCGTGCTAGCCTAAGTCCTCCATTGTTCGAAGAGACTCTCGACCATATCCAAAAGAAGAAAAGTATATACATTTAAGGATTGGTTGGTGTCGGCTCCCGTACCCAGAATCCGTATTCGCCGATACGAAAGGACCTAGAGAAAAACACTTCTCATATGTCACACGCACGTCTTTCAAGTAATGAGATGCAAATACTGAGTTGCATCTCCAAAATGTCGTATCTATGATGTTTTTTAAGCGACATATTCTTATGAAACGAGAGAGACGTCGCTATAGCTCTCACTTCATGAGCTTTTACTCTCAACAGTTGTAACTGTTCGTCAGGACAGGCCTTATGAGCGTCTGTAATGACGTTTCTTACAAAGAATGCCAGCGCATTCTTGGACATCAGTCTTTGTGGGGTCTTTTACCGCGCACCAAAGACCTTGACTAGAGCCTCCCATTTGATGCTTTCTCTGAAGGTAGAACTTCAGAGCTCTAACAGGGCATAGAGACCTCTCTGCTCTCTGCCTACGAGACTCGACATGCCTTTTGACTTCGAATGACTTAGGCCAGGGATTCGTAGGATTCTCGTTTTTCGCTAAAAACAGGGTCTTAAACGAGCAAATCGCTGAGTCTCCCTTGAATCCTACTTTATCCTGCAGAGCATGCAATTCACTAATTCTCTTTGCCGTAGCTAAAGATAATAGGAATAGGCATTTTCGGGTTTAATTGTCTCTAAACGATGCCCGATGAGGAGGTTCGAATCTTTCCGATGACAGATACTTTAGGACTACGTCTAGGTTCCAGTTCGGAGGTACTGGTCCTTAGACTTTGAAGTCTCAAAAGACCTTATGAGATCGTGGAGATCTTTATTATCTGCCAGATCTAAACCTCTGTTCCTGAATACCAGCCGAAGAGCATACTTCTGTATCCCTTTATTGTGGATACGGCTAGATGAGATTTTTCTCTCAGGAATAGCAGGAAATCAGCAATTTCCGCTATAGAGGTAGTGGAGGAGGACAACTTCTTGGATCTACACCACCTTCTAAATACCTCCCACTTTGATTGGTATACTTTCGTAGTGGAGGTTCTGCGTGCTCTCGCGATCGCGCTTGCCACTTCGCGAGAAAAGCCTCTCGCTCTGACAAGTCTTTCGATAGTCGAAAGGCAGTCAGAGCGAGAGGCGGGGAGGTTTTGGTGGTACCTCTTGAAGTGTGTTGTCTGAGAAGATCCATCCTTCTTGGTAGGGATCTTGGAAAATCTACGATCCACTCTACCACCTCCGTGAACCATTCCTGGGCCGGCCAAAAGGGGGCTATTAACGTATCCTCGTCTCTTTTGACGCCACAAACTTTCTCATTACTAACCCCAGGATTTTGAATGGGGGAAAAGCATATACGTCTACTCGAGACCAATTTAGCAGGAAGGCGTCTACCATAAGAGCTCTTGGATCTTCCACGACCGAGCAAAAAACTGGGAGCCTTTTTGAAATGAATGTTGCGAAGAGATCCACATGAGGAGTTCCCCACAGAGACCAGAGATCGAGACACACTTCCTCGTGTAGTGTCCATTCTGTATGAAGGACCTGGTTCCTCCTGCTGAGCCTGTCCGCCCTCACATTCCTTACTCCCTGTACGAACCTTGTCAGCAGGGAGATGTTCCTGTGAGACGTCCAAAGTAATAGGTCTCTCGTGAGCTCGTAAAGGAACGAGGAGTGCGTCCCTCCCTGTTTCCGAATGTAGGCAAGTGCGGTGGTGTTGTCCAACGTTTTACTTGCACTACCTTGTTTGACACCAGAGGTTCTAGGCTCTTCAAGGCCAGATGTACGGCGAAGAGCTCTTTGCAGTTTATGTGCCAAGACACCTGTGCTGGTTCCCAGGTGCCTGACACTTCCTCTGAGCCTAATGTCGCTCCCCAACCTCTCTCCGACGCGTCGGAGAACAACACTAGGTCTGGGTTCTGTGTTCTTAGAGAGATCCCTTTGTTCTCTTCCAGAGGGAGCAACCACCACTGTAGGTGTGACTTTATCTCCACTGGAATGGGAAAAACGTCCGACAGTTGTCCGGTTTTCCAGCTCCAAGACCTCTTGAGGAAGAATTGAAGCGGACGTATATGAAGTCTTCCTAGAGGGAAGAATTGTTCTAGCGAGGAAAGCGTCCCCAGAAGGCTCAACCATTCCCTCGCCGACGTTTGTTGCTTCTCTAAGAAGAGAGAGACTATCCGCAAACCTTTTGCGATTCTCTCTTGCGAAGGAAAAACTCGAAAACCCGAGAATCCATCCGAATCCCCAGATAGACTAGGTCTTGTCTGGGGGTCAGCTGAGACTTCTCGAGGTTCACAAGCAATCCAACGCTTTGATTAAATCCAGAGTTAACTTTAGGTCCTCCAAGCACTGTCTCTCCGATCTGGCCCTGATGAGCCAGTCGTCCAGATACATAGAGACATTCACTCCTTTGAGGTGAAGAACCTCGCCACATTCTTCATCAGGCTTGTGAAGACCTGAGGAGCTGTGGACAGGCCGAAACACAAGGCTCTGAACTGAAAGATCCTTCCCCCGTCATGAAACGGAGGTACTTCTTCGATGAAGGGTGGATCGGGACGTGAAAGTAGGCGTCCTGGAGATCTAAAGACACCATCCAATCTCCCTGTCGTAATGACGCCATGACTGAAGCAGAAGTCTCCATGGAGAACTTCTCCTTCTGAACAAATTTGTTCAGAGAGCTGACGTCCAGTACTGGTCTCCAGCCTCCCGAGGCTTTCGCCACCAGAAAAAGGCGATTGTAAAACCACGGGGAGTGTTGATCCCGTACCAATTCTATCGCTCTCTTGTCCCACATTTGTTCCACCATCGATCGAAGAGTATCCCTCAGCACAGGATCCTTGATTTGGCTGATAGTTTTTCCCTTGGTATTGACGTTAGGGGAGGAGTGTTCAGGAAAGGGAATACGATATTCCCCTCCTTAAGATCGCCAAAGATGACGCGTCTGCATTTATCAGTGTCCAGGCTTCCACAAATCCCAGGAGCCTGGCACCTACTGGTGCTTGGAGGAGAGAATCTTCATTTTCCCTTCTTAAAGGGACGAAAAGCAGATCTACCTCTCTTCTCTGGAGCCTTCCTCCTTGCGGAAGGTCTGGAGGTCGGACCACCTCGAAAGGGCTGCACCGTTGTACTGGGTCCTTTCTTGTCCGATGCCGCAACAGGTTTCTTCTTTCTTGCTGACTGCGTCAGCAGATCCTGAGTTGCCTTCTCAGTTAAAGAATGCGCAATGTCCTTTACTAACTGAGAAGGGAACAAAAAGTCAGATAGAGGCGCATATAGAAGTGCTGCTCTCTGAGCATGTGAGACTGCCTTTGTTAAGAAGGCGCCATATACAGTCCTTTTCTTTAAAAGACCTGCCCCAAACAAAGAGGAAATTTCAAAAGATCCCTCCTGTACCGCTTGTCAATACAAGACAATATGCATAACAGGGCTTCAGGTTCGATTCCTTCCGAATCATGGCTTTCTTGGACATCACCCCAAGGGACCAATCTAAGAAGTTAAAAACTTCCAATACACGAAAAGAGTCCCTTGAGGAGATGATCCAGTTCCGAAATTCCCACGTAATCCTCGTGCAGAATGAGACTTTGACGCCGTGAAGCGTCAACCAAAGTCGAAAAATCTGTTTCGGTTGTAGAAGGGAGAGCAATACCCATATCTCTCCCGTCTGATACCAAATGCCTCTTTTCCCAGCTAATCTTGCTGGAGGCATGCAGAAGACTGTCCTCACTAAGTCTTTCTTAGACTTCATCCATGAGTCTAAGGAATGTAACGCTCTCTTCATCGATATGGTGGGTTCCATTTTGAGAAAAGACGAAGGCTTCTTCGTCTAGCACTGGAAAGAGAGCAGAGCGCGGAGAAGGAGGAGCGGCAGGCGTCAACTCGTCTCCATACTCCTCAAGAAGTAGGGTAGTCAACACCTTATAGTTAGACAGACCTTCTCTTCCACTATATTCGTCATCCGAGTTTTCCTCTAACTCGGGATCTACATGCGTCTCCGCTCTCCTTTCCGAACATTCTTCTTCTTGAGGAGACAAACTCCTAATAGGAGAGGGGCTAAGGGGCTGGGAATGATAATCCTTCCTCTTTCCCGCTCTAATAGTCTTGGAAGGCGTCATAAGCTTCGGCTTCTCTAGAATTTTAGAAGACGCTTCACGCTTACATGACGCTTCCCGTTCGCCAAGCGTCATGGATGACGTCTTTTTGCTGACGTCTCAATGACGCTTCGCGCTTGGAAGAGACGCTCCGCTCTCCAAAGGCGTCCTACTTGGCGTCATATATGGACGGAGCGTCATGTCTATGCTCCGTTCCAATGACGCTTCGCGTCTAAAAGACGTCTTACGTCTCTCTGGCGTTACGAAACTCTCGTAAGCACCTGTTCTCGCTCTCGAACTAGACGCTTCTGTAAGACGTTTAGCCGTTTCCGTCTGTATGACGCTTCTCGTTGAACAGGTGAGAGAGGACGAGACTTCTTAATTGGAAGCGTCACCGTCCCTTCCGACGTGGCGCTAAAACTCACTAGAGATGACAGTTGCTCTTGAATGCATAATGATCTTTTTTGCCGCTTGCTCTTCTCCACGTCAGTGCATGACGTCTTTCGTCATCACTCGGGGGAGAAGAAGGAAAGGGTACTTCGCCGTACACTTCAGGTGACGCTGACGCCCCCACTTCGCTTTCTTTGCTAGAAGACGGAGCGTCATCTGAGAAACGCTCTGGACTAGAATCTATGTCAGGCTTCATATGACGCTTCAGCGGTCTCGACAAGTTCGATTCCTTCCACCCTCGTTTAGGTGTGAGGGAGAGGGAGAGGACGAGAACACACCTCGCGAAGGACGCTTTTTCTATAGCGCCCTTTGAGCCGCCTGCCACGAAGCAGAGCTAGCTGAAGGGACGTCTGACCGTTGGGGATTCCACACCAAACCTCCTTAGGCTTTCGACTTTCCTTCTCTCTGGGCTTCTGTGAGCTTGGAAGAGGTCTAGGCCTGGGAGCGTCGCAGGGACGATCAAACGCCCCTCCACAACACTGGGAGAACTCACTTCACTGTAATGCTCACTTTCACTAGCCTTACCTTTGAAGTCAGCCATCTTGGACTTCATGTCTCTAATTGTAGCTTTCAGATTGGCGATTTCGATGCCGAATCCGAAAAAAAAGCACTCTGAGAATGAGATACATAGGGAGAATCTACATCAGTAGGATTAGAATTATCAGTGAAAGGCTCAATAGGCCTTGAACTCACACCTTTCAATAATCGTCTAATTCTATCCCTCTCTAACTTCTTCAAATAAGAAGTCAAAGTCTTCCACTCTTCTGCATTCAATCCCTCGCATTCCTTACAAGTATTAATAGCAGAACACTGAAACCCCTACATTTACGGCATACAGTGTGAGGATCAACCGAAGCTTTCGGTATCCTCACCCTGCAGCCTACATTCACACACATTCTCACACTCACATTAGAATCAGACATACTGAGAAAATCCAAAAGAGTTATGCCAAAAAACAGTCCACTGTAGCGAATGCCAAAACACGATCCAAATACGTCACCAAAAAAGCCGAAAAACGATGATCAAAGGATGAAAAAATGAATCTAAGTCAGGAGGTAATAACAACAATGTTGATACCACCGGCGACAGAGAAAATATGATAGAAAACGGGGATGGTTCCTAGTCCTGCCACCCAGGGCAGGCCGGTAGATCACCTGACCTACCTGTAGCGAGGTGTGGCGCGAAATTTGAATTTCTGTCGGGGACCGACGTTTCAGTATTAGCTATGTATATATCTGACGGAGGTAAGTTGATTGTATGAAAATATATCGCCTCTGATGCTGTTCTATGCCGAAAATATCGAGTTACATAAGTGCAAATTTAGCTATGGATGTGTCGATTCATAAATGTTCATGCTTTTGTTTAAAATGATGTATGAAAATGTATTACGTGAAAGGCATTTTTATTTCTGTACAGAAATATGATACAAAGGCAGCTTTTGAAACTGCCCTTCACGTTATCAAATACGATGTTTTTTCATGTTCTTCTTGTAAGCCACCGCCTGCGCTCTTCCGAAAATATCGATTTAAAAAAAGTGCAAATTAGCGATCGATGTGTCGATTTTATAAATGTTTATGCTTTATGTTTAAAAACGTGTATGAAAATGTATTACGAATAGGGTGTATTTTTATTTCTGTGCAGAAATATGATGGAAAAAGGCAGCTTTTGAAACTCCCCTTCAAGTTATCGACTACGATGTTTTTTTCAAGTTCGTTCTTGTATGCCGCCGTCTGCCGCTCTTCTGAAAATATCGATTTAAAAAAAGTGCAAATTAGCGATCGATGTGTCGATTTTATAAATTTTATGCTTTTTATGTTTTAAAATGTATATGAAAATGTATTACGAATAGGGTTATTTTTATTTCTGTGCAGAAATATGATAAAAAGGCAGCTTTTGAAACTCCCCTTCAAGTTATCGACTATGATGTTTTTTCAAGTTCGTTCTTGTATGCCGCCGTCTGCCGCTCTTCCGAAAATATCGAGTTTAAAAAAAAAAAAATGATATTGTTATGATACAATAAAGTTTGTTCATACTTACCTGGCAGATATATATATAGCTGTATTTTCTGAAGTCCGACAGAATTTTAAAAATTCCGACACACGCAGTGGTCGGCCAGGTGGTTAGTACCCATTCCCGCCGCTGGGAGGCGGGTATCAGGAACCATTCCCATTTTCTATTCATAATTTTATTTCCACTGTCCCCCTGAGGGGTAGGTGGGTGGGTACTTGATTATATTATATCTGCCAGGTAAGTATGAACAAACTTTCATTGTATCATAACAATATCATTTTGTTCATGAAACTTACCTGGTCGCCGATATATATATAGCTGAATCCCACCTTTGGGGAGGTGGGAAGGGACAGAATAGAAGGATTTTGGGAAACAAATGCATGCAGATGATTTACATCTTGGTTCCACCTGTTAGCATAGCTGGCTTCGTGGTTACTGCCACGTAAGTCTGCTTGTGCTACTAGAGTTGCCAGCGAGGTAGAGACCTATATAGCTGGTGCACTCCAGATGATCTGTCAACAGGGGCGAGACCACGACGTGACTAGACCATATTGACCATACCATGAGGGCTAAGAAGTAAAATAAATATATATATATATATATATATATCACCACCTGACCAAACCTAGCCAAAGTTTAAGGTGTGTTAACTAAGGCTTAAGAGTTAAGAAGTTCGCCGTTGTCGGCGACTCAACAACTAAATTAAGAGCTCTCCTAACCATTTTCTACAGGATAGGATGAGTGGTACTTCTTGCCCCCAAGATTGTGTCTGCAGACACGTATGGCCCTAGCGAGCAGCAGATCTCATATGCCATCTTCACATCTCGCAGGGAGTGAGAAGTGAACACAGAGTTGCTTCGCTAAAACATGGTACTCAGGATGTTGCTGAGTGCCATGCTCTGTTGAAATGCTTCCGAGGCCGCGCCCTCACCTCGTGAGCATTCAGATAAAAGATTTCCAATCTTTGTGCAAACACAATGAAGGAGCATTTTTGAAAGAACTCCTTAACACTTAAAGCCAGGCTGTTCTTCGATATGGGCAAGTCTGGTCTTTTTCGGAACACTGCAGATTGCCGATTGACTTCGACTTTCTTGAGTTTTATGTAGATAAAACTTGAGAGACCCGACAGGGCACAGGACTCTCTCTGGCTCCTGCCCACTAAACTTGTGCCATCCTTGCTGCTTCCAAGCTCCTGGCCCAAGGACAAAACGGGTTACCATTCTTAGGCCACAACGGAAGGGTTAGAGAGCACACCGCCTTGTGTCTCTAAAGCCAAAACTTGTGACGATGGCTTAAAATCTCACTAACCCTCTTTGTCGTATCTAGGGTGGTTAGAAGAAGGCCTTCCTGATCACATGCAAGAAGTTAACAGGTAGGAGAGGTTCGAATGCTTTGACATCAAGAACTTCCGACTACGTCTAAGTTCCATATTGAAAGCTTCGATCTGGACATGCACAGTCAGTCCGTCTGTACTAAAGTCAGGTGACCGACCAGTTGACCAGTCAGACGAATCAAGGACAGCAAGGCTGTACCCTGAAGACCATAAGGCACTATTCTTCGCTGAAGGATGAGTGTCTGGACTGCTGGGCGATTCAATCTAAGCAAACCTTGGGGGTGTATCAACGCAACCCAACGTCGTCAGCGAATCAACTCCTGACTCGAGCTTCTGGTGCCAGGAGAAAGGAGCGAGGAGCAAAAAGGCGATTCAGTCCCGAAGGAAGAATGCCTGACAGTCCAACCTGGTCTCATGTTACACGATCATCGGGGGGTGTATAAACGCAACCGACTTCGTGCAACAAAGAAACTCAGGGGGCTAATTATATGTCAGCCTGATCGCGCTTTACGAGTGTCTGACTCGAGGAAAACAACAGGTGAGACAAAAAGTAGATGATGAGCGAGGTTCGAGATTCCACAGAACTCAAAGATCGTTGAAGGGCTTTGTGTTTGACAGACGCAAATCTCTGAGCCAAAGGCCGTCAACAACATATTTGCGTATTCTTTAATAGTTGTGACTGCCAGCTTATCCCATTCTTCAGACGGAAATGGAAGACGGTAATCTTATTCCTGTCAACATCTCGATAGCCTGAACGTAGTCAGACTCAGAGCGGAGAGGTTATAGGTACCTTTCGAGTTAGAGTAGACCGACTCTCATCGGAAAACAGGTCCTTGGGAAACGTGACTAGGAAGTATGTGACCTCTGTGAATCCCAGGATCCTGAAGGCCAACATGGGGCGATCAGCGTCATTGTCGCTCCCTGTGACGTCATAAATCCTCTTATTACATTTCCTAAGCGATTGAAAAAAGGGGAAAAGAGACTAAATATCCATCCCCGTTCAATATCATAGGATGGCGTTTAAAGGAACCGATCCCGGATCGAGAATAAGGGAGCAGAGAAGAAGAAGCCTCTTCGTCCTCAACATATCGAAGAGAAGAATGAAAGGGCGTCCCTAAAGTCTCCCACAACTCTCAACTTACTTCTAAAGAAAGATTCCACTCGGAAGTCAATAGTTGCTGCCGTCGATCGAGACGATTCGTACGGACTTTTGCAATCGGTAACGAACCTCTAGAGGATCGTTACATTGTACGCCTGTTGTTATAATAGGCTTTCTCGTAAACTCGAACAGGGACCGAGAGAAGAGAATACTTCTTAAGATATGAGAGAGCTGTGGAATATCAGAGTTGATGTGGACACTGGTTCCCAAAACTCGTTACGAGGACTGGAGGGACTACCGAATCGCTTTTACTTCTTTCAGATTAAGATCCAGGACATCTTGAAACCCTATCCAGATTGTCCGGCACCTCTTTCTATCCACCTCAGGTGATCAAAACGCAATGAGAGATGTTCAGAATCATTCCTAGATCTTGAATAATATTTCAGTTTCCCGGTATGGAAAAAACTGTGGTCTGAATTGCAGTCTATTCGGGGAAACAAACTTCTTCAGGAAGGAAAATGGTCCCCAGCAAGCTCATCCATTCCCTCCCCGAGTATGTTTACTTCCCTAATAAGGCTGCGCTTTGCCTAAGCAGGAGAGCATATAAAAGTGCAATGTAGTAACATAGTAAGGCAAAACGAATGCAACGTTTATTCATTCACGTAAGAAATCCCCTCAATCTTAGGCTAAAGTCCGTAGATTGTAGGGCAGAGTTACAGTTAGTCAGTCAATCCCGCAGGAGAGACGTAAACCGCCAGCACAGAGATACGGTTAGTCAGTCAATCCCGCAGGAGGAGAGAGGACGTAACCTAGGCGCATGACAGCGCACGATCTGTTAACTCGGCTCGGTTGGACTGGAAGACAGACACAGCGTGACAGCAGCAGCCAGCAGCTTACGAACGTCGTCTCTTAACTTTATGTCTGGGTTGCCAGCTACCCTATTCTACGAAGAAATAGGTCCGTTTTTATTTTTTTTGAGCCGAAAGGACTCTCAAGCTGGTATATTTAAGCGAAACAGAAAACGCTAAATATATAGATGCGTTTGTGTCGTCAGAACACTACCATACAACGGTAAAAGATAAATCGGAAACTCCTGGAAGGCTGCAGGGAGTAACGATTAAATGTCCTTAAAATAGACAATAGACCTCTCGGTTGCCATCCGAAGAGGTAACTACAGCAAGCGTATATGCACTTGAAACCAACCAGAAGTAAAATAACGCAAGGGCAAATATGAAATTTATTATCACAATAAAGTTTGTTCATACTTACCTGGCAGACATACATATAGCTGAATTCGGAAATAAATACAGCTACATACATATCTGACAGGCAAGTTTCATGAACAAAACTTAAGAGAATCGAAGCAGTCAGCTCAAGCTTCTTATGTTACTGGACGTAAGCGTTCATTGACGTAGTCTACAAGTCTATTTCTTGTACGAGTCTGCGAATGACGAATGAGAGCTCTTCCGAATCTTGTCAATAAGAGCTTATTCGCTTACGCAATATCAAGTTAATGAGATGTTTGTCAATGAGAACTAACCCATTTACGGGACAAAGAGATATTTTGTCAATGAGGGGATACCCACTTACTTGACAAAACGAAAGTATATTGTCAATGGGGAAAGTCACTGAATTGACAAAACGTAATCCCGGGAGTCAAGCATTTTAATTTTTCCGATTCCCGTCTCAAACGAGGAAGGGGCAAGAATCCTGTTAAGAGACTGGGCTTACGGCAGGTAGAAACGACGATGTTCAATTCAGCAGCGTAGTCCCGACTAGAAACTAACAAAATCTATCATCTGAAAAACCCTTTCAGATGGGCTTAAAAAGCTTGCAAAATTATCCTGGGAAGAGGAAGAAACTCTCCAACCAGCTTCCTCTCCCGTATCACAACTAATGCCTGCTAAAGCTTAAAATTTATGGCAGTATGGCAAAGGAAGTCCTGTCTTGCCGCTTTCCTGAAGAGCGTCCTTTTGATGAGTGCCTTTGCAAGAATCCCACTGAACGTTGCCGAGAGTCCTGACGTGCAGGACATCGAGCCTTAATAACCCGTAACTGCCTTATCGCAAAGTCTTGACTGCGGTAGTGGCAACTTAAATTTATTGGCAGAATGGCAAAGGTTGCGGTAGAGCAAACGAGATCTTCCCTTGAGCTTTCCTTAACTCCATCCACCTATGCGAAAAGCAATATTAATTGACAGAGACCTCTTGAATTCACGAAACCCGATGTCTTGCTGGGTTTCGAAGAAGAAGTTGTCTGTTCACTTTAAACTTCCTCCGAAGCACTGCCTACTTCACATTCTTTGCAGGTGAGGTAGAAGGTATCACCGGAGGTAGAGATAAACATTCTTTAGGCCCATATCTGAAAACAAGAGCTTGAAGAGTTCAACAGAAACGTTCAGCCAGGCGACACACCTGGCGTGCGCTGGTGCACGCTCAGCGTCCACTGTACGCGCGCTCGGCGTCCACTGGAGCGCGCTCGGCGTCCACTGGACGCGCACTCGGCGTTCCACTGGCGCGCACTTGGCGTCCACTGGCGCGCACTTGGGGCGCAGCGCCGCGCCTGGAGTCCATCCGAGCGTCCGGGCGTCCGCTCTCAAAAGCTTCCTGCTACTATGACTTCTCTTACGTATTTCTCGTGGGAAAGACGGACACGAGTTCAGGCGACGTTCGCCTTCTTACTTCTCACTGAAACGCATAACGAGAGAGAGAGAGGAGGACGTGAAGCGTCCTCTTCTATAAAGCTTCTATTTAGAGGGCGCGAGTCCTTCCGAAAGCTCCAACCCCTGCATGGGGAGGACGCTTCGGAGGACGAGAAGCAATCTTTCAGGATTCGTGCACGCGCACGCACTTTGGCAGTCTGGGGATTTTCATCAGAAACTGCGAAGGCACGCCAGATCGGTGGGGGTTCCTTGTAACCCTCCTTAGGCTTTCGACATGCTCCCTGCCCCGGGTCCTGGGAGTCAAGCAGAGGTCCCGGCCTAGAGGCGAAACGAGGCCGATCTGACGCACCCTCCACTACACAAGGGGTATCACTGCACTTCTGCACTTCACTTTTACTCTCTAAAGCAAGCACTTTCGATTCTAAGATACGAATCGAAAGAGTATCAGATAAAAGGGGCAATTCCTCTACAGACACTTGCCTTAGGGCCCGAAGGCAACACTGCAGGGTTAGGAGTAACAATTACAGAAGTAGCACTTCACAGCAATGAAGGAGAGCGAGCACCTCTCGTAGACATATTCATAGCCCGTAGGCCATACTACAGGGTTAGGCAAAATAAAGTCTACAGGAAGGTTAGCAGGTTCACTACCCTGACTTTTGTTACTGATTAATTGCGTACATACGAATCATACGTCTTCCTTACGGAATAGACAAAGTCTCACACTCCTTACATGACAAATCTCAAAGAAGCAAGACCCGATACCCCCCTCGTACATACCAAGTTGCGGATCTACCGAAGCTTTCGGTAGCCACACCCTATCTTTGCAGACAACCCCCGTCTGAAACTAGCCTAACTAGATTCAGATATTTTATGCAAAAATGAATCAAATTCAAATCAATTTAAGATAGCGTATGCCTAGCCACAAATCCCACAAATCCAAGTAAATAAATCAAAAGACAATTAGGATACTTAGCGGCAATGAAGTTTCCAAAATCCTAAGACGGAGGTACTGAAAACAGGTGTTTTCAGCACCAGCGACAGAAAAATTATGAATAGAAAATGGGAATGGTTCCTGATACCCGCCTCCCAGCGGCGGGAATGGGTACTAACCACCTGGCCGACCACTGCGTGTGTCGGAAGTTTTTAAAATTCTGTCGGACTTCAGAAAATACAGCTATAGATATATCTGACAGGTAAGTTTCATGAACAAAAGTGCAAATTTAGCAATCGATGTGTCGATTTTTCAAATGTTTATGCTTTTATGTTTAAAATGTGTATGAAAATATATTGCGTAAAGGTATTTTCATTTTTGTACAGAAATAAGATACAAATTAAGGTAAGGGGCAGCCTTTGTAACTACGCTCCACGTTGTCAGGGGATGGTTTTTCATGTTCGTTTTCTTGTCCGCCAGTTCCGAAAAATGCATTGTGTTATTTTATTAATTATGCATCTTTTCCATAAATACTTTAAAAAGTTATACATTATTTCACTGTATCCAAGAAGATGATTGATATGTATTCTCATATTATTGTATTTTAAAAATACTACGGCAAACTTAAGCCCGTACTCCGCGGAGCAGCCAATGTTGTGGTTTGAAATCAGCTGATGAATACGAGTCTGTTTCACCATAACGCAATTCTGAACGAATGCTCTTGCTTCTAGTTAGCATAAACGAATATCTATATACTTGACTTATATGAGACAACGTTATTTTTCCATATACAGCGTGTTTTTAGGTGGAAATATTTATTGAATATGTCTCGTTGTGAATGTGAACTACTATTTTTTTTGTTAACAGATTACGTTGGCGGCATGTTTATTGCGTAAAAAAATTACGTGATTCCGTTCGCAATACGTGATCCTTTATATCATCGTAATACGAACTTTACGTTATTTAGCTTATATCGGCGTGAAACCAACAGTAAAATGTGTTCTTTCAAGCACAGTAGTTTTGATTAAAATGATTTTATCCCAATTTTATCTACAGTTGTGTGTGATGGCAGACGTTTACTGCAGTTTTATCCTTGTTGCCGATGTACGATAATAGTCATTAGCAGCTTGAACAGTTTTCTCAGCTTCAGTTATAACTAGGTTTAAATTTAACGGTATATTTCCCGATTGATCTTTAATCTATATTGATCTCTGATCTATAAGCGAATAAAGTTTTAGTTACATTAAGATATCTCAGTTCTATTCTATACATAACGCCATTTATAACAAAAACGGTAATGTTGCACTGTAGTACGATGATCGAAATACAAGCCAAACAGATGTTATCCAGTTCGGTTGTACTTAGAAAAAAAAAAAAAAAAAAAAAAAAAAAAAAGGTCGTTTCTCGTTCGGTTGTTCATGGCTGTACACGTTCACGCAACGATTATAACGTTAAAACCATACTTTCATCATTCTCTTTTGCTGTTATTGAACTTATGTAACTAGAAGATGGATAAAGTTAGGCCATTGTAATTTGATTCTCTCATAAAATCGAACTATCGTAAGACTAATGATCGTAACCTGTATAAACTTTATTATATCTTTACATACTCTAGACACCCACATGTACTGTACAGTAAATTCTATAGTACTATACTGCATAAATATAATTTTACTTATTGCGCCGTTGTGGGATTACGGCGCCTTTGACTGGTCTAGAGTTTCGAAAGAAGGTGTGCAGCGGCCGTAGGCTTTAAAATCGCTCAGCGTCAAAAATCGCTTGGCGTCGGTGGCCAGGAACGGAACCCCTGCCGCTAACCGAGGGCCGCCTGTATTTACATTTAGTTTTACTCCACACTCGAGTACTTTCAGGCCGTGTCTGTGGCCCATTCTCAAGAGATGTTTGGGATATTAGCCTGGGTCGAAGACTGCTGGGCCTTGACCCAAGCTAACATCCCAAACATCTCTTGAGAATGGGCCACAGACAGGGCCTGAAAGTACTCGAGTGTGGAGTAAAACTAAATGTAAATACTTAGAAGTAAACATGTTACAAAGTGATTTTGTGGGTTTCTTTTTCAATAATACTATTGTTAAGACCAAGGGTTTGCTCGTGTATGATCAACTGCTAGTTAAGCCACCAAATCTGGGTTGACCAACAGAACTTTACTATCCATGAAACTTTCCAGAAGTAACTCTAATACATCTGGAAACAATGGAAACAGTGATGGAGACCAATCTTAGGCTAAGATGAAACAAAATATTGCCAAGGCTACTTATTCATAGAAGAAATAACACAAAGAAAATGCTCATGCTGCAAAAGAACTAGAGCCATATAATTCAACTACTTTTCACAGATGGGCTGATGAAGGATTATTGCTCAGTGATATATTCAACATGCGTTTTTACTACTCTGTCTTTACTAGTCCTTTAAGGAACAGAATCTCAATCTTACTGGTACCATTTGTATTGAGAAAGTTAGAAATGTCACAATTTTTTAAAGTAAATTGTATTTTTCCTAACTATACAAACCTGAGGTCCTTTACATAAGGAATTACTATTCAGCGCCAGCTGGACTGGTCGTAAGATATACTAACAGGGTAGTTCGGCAGTAACTGCTTGCCCAATGGTCGGGAGTTCCGCCCGACTGGAGGTAAAGTAAGTAAGTATATCTTAGTTTTACCAGACCACTGAGCTGATTAACAGCTCTCCTAGGGCTGGCCCGAAGGATTAGATATTTTTACATGACTAGGAATCAATTGATTACCTAGCAACGGGACCTACAGCTTATTGTGGGATCCGAACCACATTATATCGAGAAAGGTATTTCTATCACCAGAAATAAATTCCTCTGGTTCCGCGTTGGACGGGGCGAGAATCGAACTCGGACCACCGAATTAGTAGCCGAGTGCGAAGTCCACTCGGCCAACGTGGGACTCCGACTGGAGGTAAACATATCACTTTGCTTTAGGCCCAGGAACAGAATGAGGGGTGGCATGAGGTGGGACTATATGTAAAGGACCTCAGGTTTGTATAGTTGGGAAAAATACAATTTACTTCCAAAAATTGTGATTTGTTCCGACATATTACACAAACCATCGGTCCTTTACATAAGGAAGACTCACTTATTGGTGGGAGGAATCTGAGTCTTGTGAACAGACTGTTCGCCCAACTTGGGTTCCCTCCCTGGTCATAAGAGCAAAGGGGGGGAACCTAGCCTCTGTCCAACTGATCGGAGTGTGCACGGCAAGATCAGTGGTCAGACCTCTGGAACAATTCATAAGAGGGAGGCAAGCGTACCTATTGTGAATTGCAAGCAAGAACTAAAGTCCTAAGTAAGAGGCCAATTATAAAGTATGTATTGGGTTTGTTTCTTACTAGTGTCCGCTTCCCCCCTTGCTAAGGAAGGGATGGATAAACACTTCTATCCCTAACGAAAGGGATAGAATGGAGCTCAGTTACGTAGCTTACCTGCATCGTCGTCCTGTCCAGCGTTGTGACCACCACTACCCTCTGCCCCCAGGGAGAGGGAAGAAAAGAGGAGGAAGAGGAGCCAGCCACACTCTCATTCACTCTCCATTCATGTGATATCACAAGGGTGAGATGCTACCTTGTCCTGTAAAGGAGCTGGGTAAGCTACACGACTTGTTGAGCTGCCACCATGGGTCCCAAGGAAAAAGTGTCCAAGGACCTATGGGCAATATCCTGAAGGTAGAAGCACACCCCTGCCTTCAGCACCCGTGCGACTGACAAGTTCTTGTGGAATGCAAGGGTTGGACCAATGCCTCTAACTTCGTAAGCTCTCGGACGGAAGGTACTGGTGTCGGCACTCCTTTCTGAGTCGTACGCTTTCCTGATTACCTCACAAAGCCAGAAGGAAACGGTGTTCTTGGACACTTCTTTCTTGGTCACCCCGGTGCTAACGAAGAGGCGTCGACCCTCAGGCCTGAGGTGTCGAGTTTTCTTCAGATAGCGCTGTAGCACCCTCTCAGGACAAAGCAGCATCTCTTCTGCATCATTACCGGTGAAGTCCTCTAGGGAGGGAATTGTGAAGGACTCGACAACACCAAACGCGGGGTCTCCATCTTGAACTGTGTCTTCCTGATGAAGTGATTCAAGGTGGATAAGTCAATCACAGGTCTCCATCCTCCCGACGCCTTGGTACCAAGATGTGACTGTAAAACCCCGGGGACGGACGCACCACTTCCTCTATCGCATCTTTGTCCAGCATCTTCTGCACTTCCTCCCGAAGAGCCCAGAACTTCGGAGAATCTGGAGGATATGCCTTCCTGAGCTGCGGTTTGTCCGACAGAGGAGGAGAGAAGTCGAATGGCAGTAGGTACCCCACCCAAAGGACATCTACCACCCACTTCTCTGCCCCATAACTCTGCCACTTGGCCCAATGGACTTCCAGGCATCCCCCCCAACCTGTGGTGCAGGAGAGGGAGAGGCGCCTAACCTACCAATGGACACCTTTACCTCTGTCCCTTGGGCCCATTCTTGGCTTAAAGGAACAAAAGCAAAAGGGACGTTGATCCTCTAACCTAGGCCGAGTCAAACGGGAAGGCCCTGCTGAACTCGAATTCCTCGATGGCCTACAAAGCGACAATCTTCTTAACTGCTGCTGGACAGGGGGAGGACAAGCTCGGTCCGAGGAAACAAATATTGGGACTCCAACAATGCCAGCAAGGACTCCATGTCAACTGATCTCTCCATCCTAGTCAAAACCACGTCTCTCCTAATCAGAAGAAGGTTAGCCCATAAATTAACACTGAGGTGAGCCATATACAAAAACGCCTTGCTTCCCGACTGCAACAGACTGGCAAGTGAGGATGCACTCACCAACCCTTCTGGGGACCTGTCAGAAGCTATCTTGGCAATGACCACAGACCAGAAGTCCAGCCAAGAAAGTCTGCAACATGGAGGCTGCCGTAGATTCCAATGCTGAGGCATCTTGTGGAGACAAGGACAGAGCCACCGACCTCACCTGCTCCAAAGTCAATCTCGGCTTCAGGCGAATGACGTCTGGGTTAAGATGGCATGACATCAAAAACGCAGAGTTCGTAGCATAATACTTCCTATGTCTTGTGAGAGGTGGGGGTGGTAGCTTGGCAGAGCCCCTAGAGCGAAGCAAACCTTCCCGGTCCGAAACAGAGGAGTTAACCTTATACAAGACTGACTGGACGTGCCCCGACATGGGAAGCTGAAGAGATGATTTGGGATCCTGCATAGCTCCCACCAAAGCTTCCAAGCAAGAAGGAGTGTAACTGAGTCCTACTTTCCAAATTGTTGAACCCACGAATGAGATCAACAACTTCCGAAAAGGAAGACAAAAACTCTTGTGTGTCTCCCTCCTCCTGCTCTGGCAATGGAAACCGACGACAAGAACGATGGGTAGGCTCCTCTAAGGCACCTTCCCCATTAAAATTAATGGAAGGATCAGCAGCCAAACAGCCTGAAACACCAACTAACCTGTCTGGGCTGGGTCCACGCGTCGGCTCCCAAGATGAACCCACTATAACACTAGGAACATCACTACATACTCCTCCAACAGATGACTTATTAACATGTCTGTGAATGGTCATGGGCATGGCAGACGGACGAACGTGAGTTGGAGAGGGATCCCGAACACTCGAGATCGAAGGAAAATCCCCAAGAGTCAAACTCTTGGAAGCACCAGTGAGAGGTGCAGGCAAACACTCCTGCTGCACCAACTCTGCGCTCACCACCTTCGACCTCTTGACAGGCGCCTTGAGATCCTTACGGCGACGAATAGGCCTTGGAGAAGAAGGAGCACTTGCATCATGTGCATGGACGGGGGAGGTTGCAACACGCTCGCGATGTGCACGGATGGGGGAGGTTGCAACACGCCTGTGATTCGATGCAGAGGACGAAGCAGCCACTGCAGATTGCACAAGGGAAGATACACTAACACTCCGAAACACCAACACTCTCGAGAACACGTCCGTGTTGTTCCTCCCTTGTAGGCGAAGAAAGAGCAAAGTCCTTAGCCTTCCAATGCTTGATACGCCGACATGGTGTAGAGGGGGAAGAGGGAGAGGAAGACAGCACTGGTTTCTTATGCAATCTCTTCGCAGGAGGCAGGGACGAAGCAACGCGTTTCCTTCCAGTCCTCCCAACCAACAAGGCAGCCAACTTATCAACCAAAACAGAGTCCAACCTCTTAAGCACTGCCTGGCATATAACCTCGGACTGATCTGCAAGAGAAGGCTCTGATGACATGGAAGGGAAATGTAGCAAACTGGACAGCAGAGATGACATTACGGCTGAGAGAGGCAGTGCAGAGGAGACGACTGGGAGTGACGTCATCGATGGGAGTGATGTCACAAGTGGTGATCGGCGTCATGGCTTCCCCTCGGTGTGAAAGGAAATCAGACGCCACTGGCGGAGGAATACACAATGACGGATCCCGTGACGTCATCAATGGGGTTGAAGCCACGGCTTCCCTCCGACTCGAAGCGGCAACAATCACTGGCGGAACAATACAAGATGGCTGACCTCGGCTACCCACGAAGACGAGGCCGGGAGGAGTGGGGATGGCCTGGCCAGCCTGAGGAGGGGGGTAGCGAACCTCCATAAAGTGCGCTAGCAACCCCTCCAAGGACAGGGAAGCCCCTAGCCCAAGCGTCTTCCAAATCGCCGCCATCTTGGATGCCTACGACTCTGGAATAAATGAGAATGATGAAAAAGCCTCCCCCTTCCCGGGAATCAAATTAATTCCTGGAGAAGAGGGGGCAACGTTACAAAAATCAGCCTGGTGGGCTCCCAATACTTCCAGCGACAAATCAATGGAAGAAAAGGAAGGAGACACAGGAACAACGCTACTATGGGGGGTGAATACTGCAGGAGACAAAGCATCGGGAAGAGGCAAAAAACCTTCCCATGAAGGAAGAGTCAAAACCCTCCGATGCTCTCTCTTGCTATAAAACAACTTCCACTGCTCTTTGGGCCATGCCCGGCATTCCGTGCAAGGATTCGTTAAAGTACAAAAATTACAACGACATCTGCTACACATGATGTGGGGATCGGTTGCCGCCGAAGCCAAAAAACGAGAACGTGAAACAGCAAATCACACAAACACACACACTAAATATAAGCTAAACGGGCAGAGAACCAGGCGGTTAAGAAAAGACTGATGCAGTGGCATAGGTGAGTGGTCCTTGACCACTCTCCACCCGATCTAAGCATGCGTTGCCAGATATCACAAGATTCCTTGCTTTCATCTGTTTTTTAACTGGATCCAGCTGGCCACTAGAAATTATCCTATTGTTAAGACTGAAGGTTTGTTCGCGTATGAACAAACAAAAGTTCAACATAAGAAACTTTTGACAAACGAGGTACCGCTGCATTTACATTATAAGGGGAATGATAGGATGCATACTGTACTCTTGTGGACTGGAATGTGAATTATTACCAATCACTGTCTCCTGCAAAGCTATACATACAGGAGACACTTCTGATATGAGCAGTGTTAGTTCTTTCCATTTCGCTCTTAATCCCCGACAGTTCCACTGAGAAAATGAGTGAATTCTACTTTCCTTTAGAAGCTGTTAAACTGGAGCCCCTTTCAATTGCTTTCAGCTTACTGCCTTGCTCCTGCTTTTTTTCCGGAAAGAGACATTATTTGTGGCTGCCTTCCTTTTCAGAGGGCTGTCAGACAAAATTGGTGCATCCTCCAAAGCATCAAAATGACAAGTTTTTAATATATTTATATATTTCATAGTTAACAAACCTTTGGACTTAACAATTAGATAAATCTTCTCATTCTAGCTGGAAACCCATTGAAAACAATCAAAGACTGTAATACAAGAATGTGGCATCTGGCAACTAAGGCATAGATGAAGTGGAGCATGGTCACCAACCACGCACGATCCCTATGGTGCATAGTCTTTCTTCCAACCCAGGATTAGCAGAGGGGCAGCTAGAGGTGGCCCTTAATGGATGGATTGTTCCTTGGAGGTAGTAATAACAGGTTTGGGGTGGTGAACAGATTAATCCTGTAGTTAAACAATATTACGTACTATCAATTTGTAAAGAATCGGGCAGGAAAGAGGTGCCAATACTTTTATAGCCCATAAATTCACTTATGGAAACTTTTATACTGACTAAGATCACGAGTATGGGCGTCTCAAGACTTCAGTAGTGTTTGTGACTTAAAGGGGAAATGTTCTGCATCTCTCACGTCTTTTCGTAATTTTGCTTGTAAATATACAAAGGGGTTGCTGTTGCTTTTGTTCTTGTCTTTTACGATATTATGTCGGTTGTAAAATAACAATTTGTTGAAAATTGTATTTTTCATAACTATACAAACCTGAGGTCCTTTAACAATAGGAATGTACTTACGGCGTAGCTGGAATTACAGCCGTTGAATCTTGAACAAGGTGGTTAGGCAGTAACTACCGTGCCTGCCCGGATATAAACACTCCACTTTGCCTTTTGGCCCAGGTTCAGATTGAGGGGTGGCATGAGGTGGGCATATTTGTTGAAGGACCTCAGGTTTGTATAGTTAGGAAAAATACAATTTTCGACAAATTGTTATTTGTTCCGATACGTAATACAAAGCTTTCGGTCCTTTAACAATAGGAAGACACAGATTGGTGGGAGGAATCTGAGTGAGCCTCTAGAACTGAGTTCTGCACACCTAGGCTACTCCCCCTGGTCGTAAGAGCGAGGAGGAGTGCCCTGCTGCTTCTGATAACTTGATCGGAGTATAGGAGCTGAGTGATCAAGAGTCAGACTTATGGGTCTTTTCGAAATGAGTGAGGGATCATGACTCATCCAAAAAAGGGCTGCGAAGAATATTGGCATTGGAGACATTAATGCAAAGTTCTGGGAGGGGTTTGCATTATTGTCAGTCTCCTTCCTCCCCTTGCTAGAGGAAGGAGTGGGATCGCTTCTATGATTCTGATAAGAAGCATAAAAAGGATGCTTATGTATAGACTTACCGCATCAATCGTCCGACCAGCCAGTGTGAGTTCGAGTCCTATCCTCAACCCAAAGGACGAGAAATGGAGAGACGAGGCTTGGAAGGGGGAGAGCCAGTCAATCTCGCATCTTTCTTAACTCTACAGCTGCACACCATGGACGAGATGCAACTTGTCCTTTCAAGGAGCTGGGTAAGCAAACACATCTTGCAAGCATTCACCACTGGTCCAGGGAAATGAAGTTCCAAGGACCTGTGGGCAGTTCCGAAGGAAAAGAAGGATATGGTCGCAATGACCTATCAATCTCCCTGTCCAACATATTCTTCGGAGTGAGACGAAGCGTCTCGCGGTCTCGTATCCCACTGCAGCAAAATGTCTCGCGGTCTCGTACCCCACAGCGGTGAAGTCTCTTCATCTCCGCAGTGGATAAAGACACCAACACTCCATGGTGGGTGTCGATAGTTATGGGTACTGGAACACGCCAGTAGGATGGAGTAATAACTGATCTGGAACAAACGATACAAAGTCCACAGCGTAGCTCGTGACAGTCTTGGACACTTCGACAGCTGCTGACTGACTGCGTTCAGTTGTTTGAGGCGAGCTGTCCAAGCATCCAAGGCGTAGTCACGTGACCCTCGCCTTTTGAAGGGTTATGCCGAGAGACCATACAAATCGTCTATCTGTTGCCACCGATGCCGGAAGGCGAGATGATGATTCTCTCAAGGCATGTGCCCAACAGACGAAAGTCAATTGCCTTCTAGAGACCGAGGTCCCTGATGGCAAGACAGAAGTTCTCATAGTAGTTGAATCTCAACTAAGGCGAAACAATACTATGTGCCATTGAAGATGTAGGTGATAGGTGAATGCAGACCTACGTCTTCACAGCCGAATCGAGAGAAGTTAACTCTCAAGATTCTGAACGTATAAAAGTCCCGCCAATGATACCAACCCGCGAAGACGGCTTAATCCCTGTTATTTACAGAGGACTGAAAATGCTAAACCGCTCCTTCATTGCTGTTCGGTGAGAAGTCAAGAGTTGCAATGAAAGCGGAGCGCTTTTCAGTAATGAAAACAAAGGGATTTTACTGCCTGAAGAACCGCTTCTCATGGGCTGAATCATCATCTTCCCAGCTTTATCCAGGGAGGACATCTATATATCTGGAAGTAGAGCTGGCAGGGCGGGGAACAGGCGATGTCTTCCATTATACATCTACAATTCGGGGTGAATAATGAACAATTGCACACCTACGAATACGAGATATAGTATTTAGAAGACAAACTCAGATGTCTGAAGAAATCATTCCGTGTTATCGCAGCGGCAGGTGTGATGCAGCTTGAGACTAGGCTACAGACTTCTGTTACCGTGCGGTAAACAGAAAGATGATGGCGAGTCTATTGAGATTGTCTGAAAATTCTTGCAATGTCCAAGGCGATGCATTAGAGATGGTCATTCACGTATGCGAGAATTCCAGCCAACCAGACCTAAGTCTGTGATTACCAGGCAGAGATTCGGTTCGGTAGTCAATCATCGCAGAAGAGAGAGACATAATCCAACCATGCTATTTCGGAGAGCCAGCTGGTACTGGGCTGCGGCAGGCATCCTGAGTTGCAAGGTAATCCATTCCAAGAAGGAATGCGTTCGGCTAGAACCATCGAGCGCAAAAACATATGCTCGAGCATTTGCATTTAATCTAAATAGATTTCGGTGAATGTAAACGCCGAGGTATTGTTGTTGTAACAATTCCATAAGTATCTCAAAATCGAAACTGGTAACTCCTGGGAGGTTTGCAGGGCAGTCCCGAGTTGCAGTTCAATTAAGAAGATAATATTCGTCTCGGTCACAACCCGTAGAGTTAACTATGGTATGTGCTTACACCTTGGACAATTCAACTGATAACATAGGCATGTCGCGAGGGCGACGTAGTTCCTGTACATAGACCTCCATCCTAAATTCTCTTCCATTCGAGGAACAAGAATAAGGACTGGAAGCCGACACCCTTCATTCTCTAATGACGAGAGCGAAGGAGAAGTTTTCCTGAAGGAAGACTTCTATGGTGATAACAGGATACCGAAGACGATAGTTCAAGCTGAACTGGATGTTTACACCCGTTCTCTACTGAGGCGATGGACCGTCAGGTCCATCCAGGCTGAGCCCCTCCAGAGATATTCTTCCTTCAGCAGCAGTACTTTCTCTCAAAAGCTACAAATTCCAGGAATTCGAGCCTTCGGCAAGATTCCCGATTATCGTAGTAACAATTATCTGGGATTCTCGTCTCGCCCACTCTGGACCATGGTTTCGCCCAAGCGTTTGCAGATTGTAGAAGACCAGAACACTCGGAGAGTGCTAGAAACTCTGAAGAATTCTAAGCACTCAGCGAAACCCCCACCAAATTTGTCAGACGATCATGGGGTGGTGGTCCTCCCGATTCCCGTAGAAAATGAGGATAAGGCAAGATCCTTCCTCAACAACGGGGACTTACATCCGGCAGGACCCGAAGGTCCCCCCAGGAACGCAGTCCCTGATGTGGAATCCTACGGAGAACGCTCTGCAGGATCCGTCCCCTTCCCGTCGCAGCCATAGGGAGAGAGGGAATGGGTGAGGAAGACTGGATACTTGCTCACCTTCCCAGCAGAACTAGCAGTCGGAGAAGCGAGTACGGGCAGCCATCACCATGTGGTGATGGCCGCTCAGAGTCTAAGAAAACGTTACTGTCTGGAGAAAATGTTTTCCCCGAGGAGGGTTACGAACTCGTACTGTAAGCTAAACGTCTGCCGCCAGACTGTTGTCTAGGCGGGGCTGAGCGAGCACCTGACAGGAGAGAGCCGATACCGTCCTCCGACGCGTCCCAGAAGGGGAGCCCACCCCGATCTCTGTGTGTGTGGTCCAGCCGGACCGTCACCCCTGTACGCCTCGTTCCTCTCGGTGTAGCCTGAGGAGGTTGAAGGGACAGGCGAGGGAGACCCGACACTCCTACCCTGCCTACTAGCAGAACCAGTAGGCTGGGAGGACTGCAAGCGATCACCAACCCACGGCGGCGATCGAGCTACAGGTGTGGACCAGTGGTCTTCTTGCGGAGAAACGCTGGCCCAAGGAATGGAGTGTCAGTCTCTTGTGTCAGGGGAGCTGTTACGAGAGATCCTCCCCTGCCTACCAGCAGAACCAGTAGGCTGGGAGGACTGTAGGCGATCATCAACCCACGGTGATGATCGAGCTGCTGGTCTGGACCAGCGGTCTTCTTACGGAGAAACGCTGGACCAAGAACGGAGCGTCAGTCTCTTCAAAAGAGCTGCTGGCGATCGGGCTGCACTGGTCGAGCGGCTAGACCGAGTGTCAGAAGAGCTGCTGCTGGTTCCCCTATCCGTCCGGTCCCGGTGGGAGCGGCGGTCAGGGGACCGGCAGTCCACTGTTGCGGTGGGAGTGCGAGGAACGCGCCCCTCGCGATCACTCCTGATTGCCTCGCTCTTCCCGATGTAGCCTGAGGAAGTTGAAGGGATAGGAGAGGTAGACCTGACGCTCTCCCCCCCATCGGCAGAACCGGCGAGCTGGGGGGGCTGCAGACGCTCGCCAACCCACGGTGGCGATCGAGCTGCAGGCCTGGTTGCGGGGACCGAGAACAGTGGCGACGATCCCGAGTGTCAGCAGAGCTGCTGCTGGTCCCCCTCTCCGCCCAGTCCCAGTGGGAGCGGCGGTCAGGGGACCGGCAGAGTCCGCTGTCGCGGTGGGAGCGAGGCCTGTCTTCACAGCGCGTCACGCCGCTTGGACCAGCCCGCACCCGGTCTCGGACCATCGCGTCAACCCTGGCTACCGGCGGCTTGCCACGAGAGCGATCGCTGGCCTGGTGGGAGTCACCTGGGCGACTCCCATCAGTCTTCCGCTCCCTGCCTGGATCCTGGCGCTGAGCGAACTCAGTTGCCTGGGTCTTGGGTGCACAGTCACCCGCAGGTGACCATACATACACTCAGTACCTCTCACGAATGAGAGGCTGAGACGTACCTGGCGTCAGGGCAGAACCTCTGGCACCAGGGGAGGAGGTACTGGTGTTAGCCGGTACCCCTCCGGTCCCCGTCATCTTCTTCCTTGTGGAAGGAGAGACAGGTCCCGTTCCCGAAGGAACAGGAGGACCAGCGGAAGCCCCAACTGTCTTAGAGGTCTCTGAGCAAGACCTCTTGGGCGGGGGAGAAGGCTACCTTCTTCTTCGGCTGGGGGGGCCTTGGAAGTCGAAGGGGAAGAGGCGGCAGAAGACGACGGCGACACCTTCCTCTTCTTCCTGGACTTCCTCTTCGCCAGTTTCCTCAGGGCCACCGACAGGTCCTCTATCCAGGACGGAGTTGGGGCAGTTGCCGAAGCAACACGGCCCAAATGCACCTGTCCGGAGGGACCTGCAGGAGTAGCAGTGGAGAGAACACTTCCTCGAGGAGGGCTACGAAACTCCTACCTGGCAGGTGCAGCATCTGCCACCCCTGAGAATGGTCCGTCGTCTGGGTCTCTCTGAAAGAAAAGGATTAATTAAAAGAGGGCTGGATGGCCCGCCTCCACCGGTCTCTGCGTGCATGGACCCGCGGGAACGTCACGTCAACCCTGGGCACCGGACGATCGCTCTCGTCTGGCGAGAGTCACCCGAGCGACTCCTACCCTCTTCCGCTCCGTGCCTGGGTCCTGACACGGTGAGCGAACTCAGCCGTCTGGACCCTGGCTGCACGGCCACCCATAGGTGACCGTACACTCGGTAACGCTCGCAAGCGGGCGGCCGAAACGGTTCCCGGTCCAGAGGTGGAACCTTCGCAACCGGGAGAGGAGATACCAGCGGTGGCCGGTACTTCCATGGTCCCCGTCTGCTTCCTCCCCGAGGAAGGAGAGACAGGCCCCGTTCCCGAAGGAACAGGAGGACCAGCGGAAGACCCATCTGTCTCCCCAGAGCGAAACAGACCCTTAGAAGTCCCGTGACTAGACTTCTTAGGGGGGGAGACCACCTTCTTTTTTATGGCAAAGCCTTAAAAGTTGAAGGGGAGGAGGCATGAAGATATGAAGATCTCGAAGAGGAGGATGACGATACTTGATGAGCTCTCTTCCTCTTCGGTTTCTCCTTCCACCAGACTTCTACCAACAGGAGTAGATAAACCTCACAGGGCAGCGCAACAGCTTTGTTCCAGTGACATAACTCCCGGGTAGTAGTGGTAATGAAAATGATTATCAGCAGGGGATCAGTACGCACACTCGAGGATCAGTATGCAACATGCTACGAGTCATAGGTACAATTCCAAGGTTAGGATAACCAATACGAAGAGCATCCAACCAATACTGCTGAAAACACAATCACCACTAGTCTGTAAAATAAGGGGAAAAAAAAATTAAAGTAATGAGGATACCCTCACACATCCAAGGGCACTGCCCTCCGAAGTGAGAGATCCCCAAACATCAACACCGCATGCCCATCCTTCTACCTTCTTCCGATAGTAAGTGAAAGGAAGAAGGAGAAGAGAAATTACCATAACAACAAAACACGGACAAACCTTTGATACTCCCTTGGTAATTCCCAAGCGTAAGCATAATTTCCAGATGACTACATGTCCTGTTACAGGATCAACATCACTTACGTTAAATACATGTCTCATCCTCACGATAAATACATATCTCGTCCTCATGCACGTCTGAGACAGTGTTAAGGGCGAAAGAATGTAAATAATATGTTAGCATCCTTAGCCGCTGACTCTTAACACAAGTAGAGGGGCGGTTACAAAGGCTATCACAAAAAGTGGGTTTGTATATTAATTGAAAAACCAAGGACAAACCTTTGTTTAGTACTAATATCAAACACCGTATATGTATAATTATTTAAATACAAAAAATAAACCAAAAGGATCCCATAGGGAAAAAAGATCAACAACCAGTCAGCCGGAGCTCACAAACACACGTCTTCATCAGAAGACGGCTGAAAGCAAAGTGGAGTGTTTACATCCAGGCAGGCAGGCAGGCTAGCCTGCCCCACAGTAGTTACTGCCTAACCACCTTGTTCAAGATTCAACGGCCATAATTCCAGCTATGCCGTAAGTACATTCCTATTGTTAAAGGACCGAAAGGTTTGTATTATGTATCGGAACAATGTAATTTTACAAAGAAAATTGCAAAAAATATTAGAAAAAACATATAAAAGTAAAAAAAGTTACTGAATCTTCATTCTCGGTAAACTTACGTAAATATTTTTCCACAAATATGCTAAGAACTTGTTACTGTTTCATTTTGTATCTGTTTTGATATTGTGTGAGTAGTAACTATAATTTTACAAAACAAATATATTTATTAGAAAAACACACATAAAATTTATGAATGTCTTGTCAGAGGCCCCACAAGGGGTTGTAAAAAGTCATTTTCAACTTCTCGTGGAAGGTAGAGAAATTTTTTTAGAATATTTTCTTTCGCCATTTACATTTGCATATCTTCCTCAAAGTTTACCCGGCCTGAGGAGCTACATATTGATATATTTACCTATCAAGTAAGGGTTAACAACTTATGGAGGCCATTGTTTGGAAGTGTCATATCAATTTTCTGGATCTGATGGCTGTCTTTCTACATTTTAGAAAATTCAAACATCCAACAGGGACTGTTTGGTCCCAAGCATGTACCCAGAGTTTTTTTATGGGGAGGAGTCGTTTTTCCCAAAACTGGACCTTTTCTTCTATAAAAGTCATTGCATATACTACATATATACAAGATGAAATACTTGAAAATGTTATTTTAGTTATATTAAGTAGAAAAATTGGGTATGTGGTCTATGCACTTCTACCCGACTAGATGTTTTTCAAAGTATTGACTTTTGTTACTAGATGTTTTTCAAAGTATTGACTTTTGTTACTAGATGTTTTTCAAAGTATTGACTTTTGTTAACAGAAATTATGGACTTCCAGAAACGACAACCCCCCCCTCAGTACAGACCTGGATCCTTAATAATGCTGCAATGTCTCGTATCAAGAGGTTATTCACTTATCATTGCTAAGTACCTAGTGCAAAACTACAGACTTCACCTATCCAGCAATATCAGCCTATATGGAAAATGTGGCAATAGAATTTTTATGTGCATGCCCTACATAGCTAGCTTCTCCTTTTCTTTTAATGTATATGGGATATTGTATAATATAAAAAATGGGTATATTATAAGCAATGGTTTTCTGGTAAATAACAAGACGATAATTCAAAGGGATACTATTCAGTTTTTCAATATATAGCACAATAACAATACTTACCAGAATAAATACTAAGGTCAGGAAGTGTAAATGTGAATATAGGGGTTTCAATAAAAAACGGAGTTCTGCTCGAGTCTATTGCTTCCCAAATTTCTTGTGCAAACTCTGTTCTCACTTTAGAAACAATGTTTACATTGTCAGTAGCTTTGGAAATGCCACGATTCAATTTCTTATCTGGAATAGCAATAAAAGAAAGCATTAGTATCTGACTTAAAATGTATATCTTCTACTAATACAATGCCAAGTGTTAGTTTAATGAGGCCACAGAGTCACATTTCTGCCCAAAGTACGTGAAGGTCCTGGTATCTAAAACCACTGGGATCAAAAGGATTCTAAATACGTATCTCATGCCTATTAATTCAAAACACAGCCTATACTACATTATAAACACAATAAAGTAATGCTGCAGCATCTCCTTTAACAGCACTTACATGTTCAAGAGGGGAGGTTATGCTCAAAATGAATTTATGAAAATAATAAGTAGCCAAGATTAGATCCAGACTACCCTAAAATCCTAGCTTAACTCTAAATACCCCAAAGTAACCAAGTAAAAGATAAAGTACATTAACCTGAAAATACTTTATAGATTTAAAACACACACTAAGCATTTATACTGTTTAAAGTGTATTAAAAACAGAACATCCCAAAAGTTGAACAATTCAGCATGAAAAATCTTATACAAGACCTACCCAACTGGTATTCACACATAATGAATGTTGTGTACAAGTAACATTGAAAAACATAACCACCAGACTACTCACAACAAATTAATGCCAACACACAGTATAAGCAATACATTTACATTAAGTGGTGTACTTTTTTTATGTACATACTGAACACATTTTACCTATTTGCTACTGAGTGAACATTTACACGCGAGTATGTATATATGTAATAAGTATTCCATGATTTTTTTTACTGGTCAAGAAACAAATTCAGTAATAATATACATCTACTTTTAAGCAAACTTATAAATCAACAAAAATGGTAACTCACAAAAACCACAAAATAAGAAATTCTTAATAATACTTTATATTTCCTAGATATACCAACTAAGTCTTTTATATAGCAGCATCTTGCAGCGTAAGCTGGAAACGGTCAAAACTTGGTAACAGGGCATTCAGGTGGAGATGAGGGTGAGTGGGGAATGTCCCTCACTTACCGAATGTTGTAATCACTTTTCCTTCACCTGCAAGGACTGAGCAGGGCAGCAGAGTGAAACTCAAGTGTAAATTGCTCTAGTTCGTATACCTAGGAAAAATACAAATTACAGGTACACAATCCTTCATCCGAATTTCTAAAAACCAAAAAGCTCTAAAAACCGAAAAATTTTGTTGAGAAGAGCATCAATTCATAAATTTAGTGGCTTGGCGTGCTAACGGCTGACCTGAGTCATTTGGGTGTGTGTTGCTACTCAAATTATTTATCTTACGAAATCCCAAGAAATGACCTTAGAAAATCCCAAGGTTAACAAATAAAATCAAAAGATAATAAAATACTTGTAGTATAATCTCTCTCTCTCTCATGAAAAGATACTGTTACTTTGAGTCTCTTCAATCAATGGTACTAGCACTTATGCACAGAGTGTGTGTGTGTGTGTATGTGTTTTCATAATTTTTTTAAAATGTATAATACAAGTAATACATCTTTGGAGGATAAAAAAGCAAAGATAAAAATTTTGTTGTTGTCAGTCGCATAACTATAAAGGGTGTGACCAGCAGGAAACAGAAATGGACTGAGAGAACAGTATACCACAATGCATGCAGTAAACCCTATCCTCAGGCCAACTGAATGATGTGCTTCTGAATTATGAGTCAGTTTTTATAATTTATCATTTTGATTTTAATTGTTATCAAACAATTTATATAGATGTATATTTCATTCTGGGATCATTGGGAATTATGTACTACTATGTCAAACAGTAGTGTTTAGGTGTCACTATAGTAATAGTAACCATAACCCCTAATATTACCCAAACCTAACCATCAGGGTATTAAGAGGTAGATTTTAAAAAATGACACTGAGACTGATATAGTTTCTAGACACATTTTCCATTAAATTCAAGTTCAATGACTAAAATCCTAGACACTGGAATTATCCTATAAAGAATTTATAACTCATTCTGCTTGGAAGTGTAAGTGCCATTAACAACTCTGTCACCCATATTGCACACATTTTCCTAAAAATTACAATTTTTGAAAGTAAATATCACAATTTTTGAAAGTAAATTGTATTTTTCCTAACTATACAAACCTGAGGTCCTTTACATAAGGAATTACTATTCAGCGCCAGCTGGACTGGTCATAAGATTTACTAACAAGGTAGTTCAGTAGTAACTGCTTGTCCGATGGTCGGGAGTCTCGCCCGACTGGAGGTAAACATATCACTTTGCTTTAGGTCCAGGAACAGAATGAGGGGTGGCATGAGGTGGAACTATATTTAAAGGACCTCAGGTTTGTATAGTTAGGAAAAATACAATTTATTTTCAAAAATTTGATTTGTTCCGACACGTTATACAAACCATCAGTCCTTTACATAAGGAAGACTCACTTATTGGTGGGTGGAATCTGAGTCTTGTGAACAGACTGGTGTTCGCCCAACCTGGGTTCCCTCCCTGGTCGTAAGAGCAAAGGGAGGGAACCTAGCCTATGTCCAACTGATCGGAGTGTGCACTGCAAGATCAATGGTCAGACCTCTGGACCAATTCATAAGAGGGAGGCAAGCGTACCTCTTATGAATAGCAAGCAAGAACTAGGTCCTGAGTAAGAATCCAAATAAGTACAGTTACCATCCGAGTTACGACCTGCGCGAGTTACGTCCACCCGTACTTACGACAGTGTCCGACATGGGTCTATTTTTTTTATATTTGGCGGCGTTTACTGTTTGGCAGCGCAGTAGCGTAGTGCGTGCGGCGCGGTATGACAGTTACGACGGCGCCGGCAGCACAGCATCCCAGACAGACTCATCCCAACCACCTCACTCACTGTCTAGACATTGTAGCAGTACTGTAACATTGTAGCAGGAACATTTTTTTCATTACACCTTTGCCATGGCCCCTAAGAGAGTCTGACTCATCAGAATGCAATTCTGCCAAGAAAGCTAGGAAGGCACTGACGTTGGAGATGAAGATGGACGTAATCAAGAAATATGAAGGTGGGATGAAAGTTAATTGTATAAGCAGAAGTCTCCATCTCTCCCACTCCACGGTCTCCACCATTCTAAAGGACAAGGAAAGGATTAAGGACGCAGTGAAAGGAGCAGCCCCAATCAAGTCTACTATTATCACCAAACAGCGTGAAGGACCGATAGCAGACATGGAAAAGTTGCTATTTACATGGCTGGAAGATAATAGACAAAGAAATGTGCAAGTGATGTTGCGAGCAGTGCAAAGCAAGGCAACAAGTTTATTTAAAATGTTAAAAGAGAAAGGAGGTGAAGAATATGCTTCGTTGGAGTTTATAGCGAGTGATGGGTGGTTTCGTCGATTCCGAGATCGGTACCAAGTGCACCATGTTCTGACGAAAGGCGAGGCAGCTAGCAGTGATGCGCCTGCTGCTAAGGCATTCGATGAAGAATTTGATAAACTAATTGTGAAAGAAGGATATTTGCCTGAACAGATTTTTAATGTGGACGAAACTGCCTTGTTTTGGAAAAAGATGCCGAAAGGCACGTACATAAGCAAAGAATTCGCGAGTGCACCAGGGCATAAGGCAATCAAAGAAAGATTCACGCTATTGTTCGGTGGAAACATCGCAGGACATAAATTTAAACCTTTTTTGATTGCGCTTTCAGAAAACCCACGAGCACTGAAAAATGTGAACAAACATGCCCTTCCATTTATTACCGAAGTAACAGAAAGGCCTGGATGACACTAGCACTGTTTGAAGATTGGTTTTTAAACTGTTTTGTTCCCGAGGCACGTCAATATTGTAGCGATAAGGGCATTCCGTTTAAGATTTTATTAGTGCTTGACAATGCGCCTGGCCACCCGACGCACTTGGATGATCTTCATCCTAACGTGCGCGTTGTCTTCCTTCCCCCTAATACCACCCCCCTAATCCAACCCATGGACCAGGGTGCGATTTCGACGTTCAAGGCGCACTACGTAAGAATTCCCTTTGACCAAGCCATCGAAGCTATGGATGAAAACCCTGAGCTGACTTTGCGCGATTATTGGAAATCGTACAACATTTACCATTGTATCAAGCATGTCGCTAAAGCTTGGGATTTAGTGACAGAAAAATGTATGAGTGGTATTTGGAAACACTGCTGCAAACGCTTCCTCAGAGATTTTGTTGGCTTCGATAACGAAGAGGAATTAAGCAACGTCCGAGGAAAAATTGTTAGCTTGGCAAAGCAACTTGAGTTAGGATGTGATGAAGAAGAAATTGAAGAACTGATAAGTGAAGAACCTGAGGAATTAACAAATGAAGAACTGTTAGCAATAGAAGAAGAAAGGAAAGCTGAAGAAGAAAGAAGAGAGGAAGAAAAGGAAGTTGTAGAAGAGGAGGAGCATGAACGAAAGTTTACTGTAAAGGGATTATCGGAAGCCATACAAATGCTTAATACAATGCTGCATAAATTGGAAGGAATGGATCCGAATGTTGAACGGTTTGCCCGGATAGAGAGATCTATGCAAGAAGTAATGAGGCCATACAAAGAAATCTATGATGAAAAGAAAAAGCAGAAGATCCAAATGACACTTAGCATGTTTGTCAAACGAACACAAAAGCCCGCCTCATCAAGCATCGAAGCCACCCCCTCCCCTACATCGGCCAGCGCAGTAACCACCCCTTCCCCATCCCCTGCCTCGCCTGACTTAACAGCTGATCTTTCTTTCGACCGTGCGTATGAAGAAAGTGTTGATGACGTCGAACCAAGCACCAGTGAACATTAATTTTGAGTGTTGTTTTGCTTATTTTTTTACATGCATATGTATTTTCTATTTTGTACTACAGCTGTATGTTCTATTTTTGAACTGTAACTTTTCTATTTTCGTATTTTGATCTTCATTTGTATTTTTGTATAATAAATTCAACTGCAGTAATAAATATTTTATTTCTAAAACCATATTATATTAAGATGTATGTACGTAATATATCAACTAAGCAACTGAAAAAAAAGCTAAATACATTGCACCTACAGTATAATATTAAAAATATCTCTATGATAAAATGATAAAAGTGAAACTAAAAGGCATAAAAATGATAAATACATAAACAGCTTGTACGTATAGTACAACAGTAATATTATTCAACAGAAAAACTATGATAAAAGTGAAACTAAAAGGCATAAAAATTATAAATAAACAGCTTGTATATACATATGTACAGTAATATTATTCAACAGAAAAGTATGATAAAATTATAAAAGTGAAACTAAAAGGCATAAAAATGATAAATAAACAGCTTGTATATACACAATAATATTATTCAACAGAAAAAATTACTTAAAAATGCAACACATTCATATCGTATGTCCTCGAGTACAGTATAATCTTCCACTTTAACCGAGTACTTATAATCCACGTGTCGGCCATTTTGGCTGGTATTTTCGACTAACGACCATTCTGACATACGACCTGTTGGTCGGAACGGATCTAGGTCGTAACTCGGATGGTAACTGTATTGGATTTGTTTATTAATGGTGTCTGCTTCCCCCCTTGCTAGGGAAGGGATGGATAAATGCTTCTATCCCTAATGAAAGGGATAGAATGGAGCTCAGTTACGTAGCTTACCTGCATTGTCGTCCTGTCCAGCGTTGTGACGACCGCTACCCTCTGCCCGCAGGGAGAGGGAAGAAAAGAGGAGGAAGAGGAGCCAGTCACACTCTCATTCACTCTCCATTCATGCAGTCTCACAAGGACGAGATGCTACCTTGTCCTGTAAAGGAGCTGGGTAAGCTACAAAACTTGTTGAGCAGCCACCACCAAGGAAAAAGTGTCCAAGGACCAGTGGGCAATATCCCCAAGGTAGAAGGAGACGAAGGTGGTCTGGTTGGACCACACCCCTGCCTTCAGCACCTGTGCAATGGAAAAGTTCTTGCAGATTGCAAGGGTTGGACCAATGCCTCTGACTTTGTGGGCTCTCGGACGAAAGGTACTGGTGTCAGCACTTCTGTCTGAGTCATACGCTTTCCTGATTACCTCACCAAGCCAGAAAGAAACAGTGTTCTTGGACACTTCTTTCTTGGTCACCCGCAATGGTAATAAAGAGGCATCAACACTCAGGCCTGAGGTGTCGAGTTCTCTTCTGGTAGCGCTCTGTAGCACCCTCACAGGACAAAGCAGCATCTCATCCGCATTATTATCAGTGAAGTCTTCTAGGGAGAGGATCATGAAGGACTCGAACCTGGCATCAGGGACCGAAAGGTTCTGGGTCTTCGCTACGAAATCTGGGACGAAATCGAGCATAACCGATCCCCATCCCCTCGAGTGTTTAACATGGAAGGAAAGACCGTGAAGTTCTCCTACTCTCTTCGCCGATGGCAGGGCCAGCAGAAAGACGGTCTTGAGGGTCAGATCCCTGTCAGACGACTCTTGTAGAGGCAAGTAGGTCTACAAGTCAAACTCCTTAAGACAAGAGTCACATCCCACCCCTGGGGCCTGAGTTCCCTGGGTGGGCGAGACCTCTCAAAGCTCCTCATTAGGAAAGATATTTCCAAAGAGGAGGAAATATCGACTCCTCGCAGCTTAAGGACTAGGGCCCGGGCGGCTCTGTATCCTTTGACTGCAGAGACAGAGAGGAGCTTCTCTCGGCGAAGAAAGATGAGGAAATCCAGTACCTGCTGAAGAGTAGCTCTGAGCGGAGAGAGACCCCGTCTGAGACATCAACCACAGAAGACGGACGACTTTCCCTGGTATACTGCTGAAGAGGATTGTCTGAGGTATCCAGCCATCTCTGTTGCTGCTTGGCGAGAAAAGCCTTTCGCTTGCAAGAGATGGTGGATAACCCGCCACCTGTGAAGACACAGGGAATGAACTACCTGTTGGTACCATTCTACATACGGCAGAAGATGACGACGAAGATGAAGGCAAAAAAGATGATGACACCTTCCTCTTCTTCCTGGACTACTTCTTTGCCAGCTTCCTTAGGATGGCAGACAGGTCCTCCATCCAGGATGGAACTGGGGCAGTTGTGGTGGCAACATGGCCCAACTCCACCTGTCCAGAGGGACCTGCGGGAGTGGCAGCACTTCCATGGGCAGGAACAGAGGCAGCAGGTACGGCGACAGCTACAGGAGGACAATCCAAGGGAGAACTCTTCGGGCACTCGAAGTCAGGGGGCGGGGCGAGGACAGCAAAACCAGGTGGAGGTGAAACCCTTTCCCTCCGGGGCACATACGGCACATACGGCATCAGAGCTTGTACCGCGGCCAAAGGGGTGACCATAGTCACGTGCTGGGTGTACACCAGGTGCGGTGGAGCAGCATAACCTGGTGTCGAAACGGTCATAGTTGTCCTCATCTCCACCCCGTGAGTGACCGGGGCTGCAGTCAGATGATGAATCAGTCCCTGAAGACTCGGAGTGCCCGGAAAACTTAGAGATCACCACACCTGCTGAAGATCTCCACCCACCAAGACAGACCCATCTGAGGAAGCAACAGTCGAGTCAAAGGGGGGGGGGATCCTGTTTGCTCAGAGGGGTAAAGATCCCACCCTGAGTGGACAGAAGACCCCACGCACAACTTCAGGTCGGGGTGTCACCCTCCTTCCTCTGCACTCAACAAATCAAGCGAAGTGGGAGAGCGGGACATCTCCCGAAGGGGAGAGAGCCATATGCGGGAGTTGACTAGGAGGGAGAAAAGAAGACGTGTCGGTCACCAGAGGACCAAGAGCATTCACACCTTCAGCACCTAATACATATGGGATGAGGGTCCACAGCAACGCTGGACCTAAAAGCCCCACACTTACGGCCTCCCACTCCAGGGCACACTCTCCGGTTGGATGGGGGGCGAGGGGGCTTCTCCACTTGTGGGACTGCATGTTGTTCAGCGATGCAATACTACAATAACAAAACCAAAAATAATAAACAGAGTACTTACAATGACTTTCACACTAGAATTCTAAGAGAAAAAGGTTGAGAAGTAATCCAGAGCTTTAATAATCTCACGACAGAGGCAGGCAGAAAGGCGAGCACATCTCTTCACCCGACAGCGGTCGAAAGCAAAGTGATATGTTTACCTCCAGTCGGGCAGGACTTCCGGCCATCGGACAAGCAGTTACTACCGAACTACCTTGTTAGTAAATCTTACGACCGGTCCAGCTGGCACTGAATAGTAATTCCTTATGTAAAGGACCGAGGTTTGTATAACGTGTCGGAACTAACCACTTTTTCCAGCATCCAAACAAATCAGATACAGCATAAATAACAACCATTATTCATAACCTTCATGAACATGAACAATCTGAAATTTAAATAAAAAATAAATCTTTCTGAAAAAATTTACAACAGAGTGGCATCCAACACAAAACTTATCTTATCAGTAAATTATAAAGCTAAGTACTGAGCTGATGCTGCCACAGAAAACTCTAAAGTATGTACTACTGCTGCCACAGAAAAATTTAAAGTCCTTAGCTGCTGTTGCCAAAGAAAACTGAAAACCTCTGAAACATCCAAAAGAGAGAACCAGCTTTGTAAAAATACTTACAGTAGTCATACTCCTCCAGGTCAACAGCATCTGTTTTACGTAGAAGAGGTTTGGCAGGAGAACATGGTGCCGAGAGAGAGGGTCCTGTGTTAGATGCAGAAAGCTGAGACATTTCTGGGCGCACTGCACGATCAACACTGTCTCCTGATTTGACAACGCTTTTGACATCTTGTTCAGCATTAGCTGTTCCTTTGCTACTATTTACTACTACTTCCCGACGACAATCACAAGTACAATTAGTATCTCTGTCACTAACACTGTTGAGGTATTCCCTTGATACTCCTAAGCTCGTATTTACAGGCAATTTAGTGTCCTTTAAAGATGCTACATCATTGTTGCTTGAATAAATAATGACACCTGATGGACCAGTGGAAGGCACAGCTGTTAATGAGTATGGCGACGAGTCTTTGGAAGCTGCCTGCACATTTAGGGGAGGTGATGAATATGACGAAGTACATGTACTGTAATTCGTTGTTTGAATTGAGATGGGTAGAGTCCCTGAGTTGTTCAAAGATGATGGAGAGTAGTCATCTATATAGATATTATTATTTTTATTAGGGTTATTATTAGGATTATTCACACTTATTATACAGCTACTATTTATAGTAATTTGTGAGAGAGAAGAGATGGCATCATGAGATGAAAAGGAAGCTCGCGTAGTGCTGTCATATACAGCGCCATTCTGACTGTCTATTAAGTTGGCAGAAGTACCCCGGACTTTTTCAATCAAAAGTGCATTCTTGGCATTGCCACTCTGAGATTTCAATGAGCCCCTATTTATATTAGGCACAGAAGCTGTTGGTGGGGAAACACAAGGAGAACAATAATCAGATCCTGGACAAGAATTATGAGTTTGTGTGAGCATGCCACAAGGTTTCTGTATAGGGGGTAAACTACCTCTTGTAGAATTCATCCCTTTCTGATTTAATGACTCTACCAGTACATTTGCTAAAGGGATAACATCTGGTCCCACAGGTGGTAATGGATGTGATGATGGCGCTACTTGGCCATCATGATATAATTTTGGAAGTGCACCAACTTTCCTAGCTCTAGGAGGTGGAAGAGGAGCCAACTTGGAACCGCCATGTCGACCTTCACCTTTGTGTCTGTCTGGATTGGGCTTCAGATCCAGATTAGGTTTTGGTGCAACAGGAGGCTTGACTGAAGTACCAGGGTTTGAGGGGACAGGTCTAATTTGTCCTGAGAGATGGAAGGAAGTCGGCCCTCGCAGCACCGTATACATCTGCATAGCGGTCCTCATATCCCAATTTGCTCCTAAGAGAAACCAGAAATTAAGTAAAACAAAGTCAATTTAAATACTTGTAATATAGTTGGCAGTATTTTCAGAAACCAAAGTGTATTTACAACTATTCAATCATGAGTGAATTAAACTACAATGTAAGTATACCAAGCATATACTATTGACCTTTAAATCAAAGTACTAAATCTAGTACAAATGTTTACCTGCCATGGATGGGATTTGAATAGTACCCATCTTTGCTTAACATGGTTATCATTAAATTCATTAAACAAATGCTTCCACAATAAAATATATTTTTATAATAAAATAAGGTTTCACATATACATACTTACCAAACAATTACAAAGCTGTAAGCTTTCTTACCTGGCAGTCAAAAATTCAAATTATCTGATGGTGGCGGCGCTGCCATCGTTACTGTAGGTGATACAGGTCCTGCCCACTTTTGGGAATACCAGGTACTGCTGAGCTAACTATTGTCAATTCGTTGAGCCTCAACATACATCCGCGGGGAGGAAAGAGGGCTCTAATTATGTAATTGTTTGGTAAGTATATGAAACCTTATTTTATTATAAAAATATCATTTTCACATAAGCGACTTACCAAACAGTTACAAAGCTGAATCCACATTACCAGGAAGGTGGGTAAATGGACAGTTTATGATAAAGACAACAATAATATGCTCACATTATATAATCATTGCAGTACCTTACCTTATGAGAGAGCAGCTGCAGGTAAATACTGCCTCTGATCTGCATTCTCATCACCTGTAGGAGACGTGACAGTAAGGGCCAGGATCGTCCCTACCAATGGTGGGATTTTGTAACCATGGAGGTTCACCAAATGTTAACAAAACTCAAAATTTTGCCCTTGCCCTGGGTAAAGCCAAGACAACCAATACACAGAACCATCACCTACACTAAAAATAATAATAAACCACAACCCTAACCATAAAAAACTGGAGGGTACTCCGGGTACATTATACCCCCAGGCTTCCCAATAACTCGAAAACCTTAAAAACACAAGGTGAGGAGATAGTACTTACCCTGTGCTTCCTCTCCCAACACCATACCAGCTATAGAAAACAGTCCCAACCTGTAACGATTTTCAAACAGACTCTACGTCCTTCAGGTAACATGATGAAAAAACCAGTTTTGACCTCCAGAATGTCATTTGCAGGATGGAGGATAGAGACATATGTCTACATGCTAGAGAAGTCGCCAGTGCAAGAATTTCGTGCGCTTTCACTTTAAGTATGTTAAGAACTTCATCTTGGACTTGCACATGAGCTTCCAAAATCAAGCTTCTCAGGAAGAACAAAATCGCATTGAGAGAGGATGAGAGGGGTCTCTCACTGAACACCAGAGTCAATTCGAACTTCATCTTAATGTCTCCGTCCTATGTAGATAGTGCTTAATGGCTCTGACAGGACATAACGTACATTCCTCCTCTTCTGTTCCCACTATGTCAGTTAGGTTCATTATGGCAAAAGAGCGGGGCCTGATTGTTCAAGACATTGAGGTCTCTTTGATTAAAAACTGAAGAAAGCATAGACCTGTAACCTTTAACAGTAGAGGTGGATAGCTTTCTCGAGTCCCTCAGAAATAACAGGAAATCTGCTATTTCTATTATAGAGGTCATAGAAGAAGAGATGTGATTTGTCTGCACCACATCCTAAAAATCCTCCACTTTGACTGATAGAGCTTGGAAGAAGAGCTTCTTATAATTTTGCAATAGCCTCTGCCGCTCTCTGCGAGAAGCCTTTCACTCTGACAAGGGTCCTGAGTCTGAATCCTGTCAGGGCCAGAACGGACAACCCTTGGTGATACCGGTCGAAGTGAGGTTGTTTGAAAAGACATGAACCTTATGGTAGGAGCCTGGGGAAGTCCACTAGGAGCTTGAGTAGATAGTGAAACCATTCTTTCCTGGGCCAAAACAGAGCTACGAGAGTCATCAACACATTCCGATGTGACTGTAACTTGTTGATGACTTCTCTTATCATACCGAAGGGGGGAAAAGCATGTATGTCCAGTCCAGAAGCACCGCATCTGTTCTCCATGCTAGCGGGTCTGGAACCAGGAAACAGAAAATTGGAAGACGATTGTTCCTTGAGGTGGCGAAGAGATCTACCGCTGGTTTCCCCCATGATCTCCACAGATCTTGGCAAACCATTTCATTCAGAGTCCATTCCATTAACAGGACCTGATTTGAGCGGCTCAGCTCGTCTGCCAAGATGTTCATTCTTCCTTGAACGAACCTCGGAAAAAGAATTATCTTGTTCTCTTTCGCCAAGAGAAGGAGGTCTTTTGCCACTCGGTTGAGAGAGAAAGTGTGTGTCCCTCCTTGTTTTTGGACATACGATAATGCCGTGGTGTTGTCCCCGTAAATGGCTGTCTTTCTTCCAGCAACTAGAGCAGCAAACGCCTGTAAACCTAAAAGAATCTCCTTCAACTCCTTTACATTTATGTGTATGGTCTTCTCTTGTCCCATCCAAAAACCTGAGACTCTCCTCTCTCCTAATAGAACTCCCCATCCCCTGTCCGGTGTGTCTGAGAAGAACTCTAGGTCAGGGTTCATCATGACTAGGGAAAGTCCCTCCTGAAGTCTCTCCATTGACACCCACCAACAAAGATCTGACTTGATCTCTTCTGTTAAAGGAAAAACAAACGAGTCTGGTTGTGTCTTTTGATTCCAATTTGCTTTTAGGAAGAATTGGAGACACCTCATGTGGAGACGGCCTAAGGTTATGAAACTCTCCACTAGTGCAAGGGTTTCGAGGAGACTCATCTAGTCTAGAGCTGAGCATGACGGGCGAAATAGAAATTGTTGCACTGATGTTAAACACGACTCTATCCTCTTCAGGGAGAGAAAAGCCCGAAAAGCTAGAGAGTCCAGAACCATCCCTAAATAGGGAATCTTCTGAGTCAGAGACAATTGGGATTTCTTGAGATTTATTTTGATTCCCAATTGCTGAGTCAGATTTAATGTCTTTTCTAAGTCCTTCACACACTGATGACTCGACTTGGATCTCAGGAGCCAGTCGTCCAAATTAAAGGCTGCATTGTTCCCCATCAGGTATACTAGCCATTTTCCCAGAGGAGCAAGAATACGGGTAAATACTTGGGGAGCGGTCATAAGTCCGAAGCAGGGTCTCTAAATTGAAAAACTCTCCCATTGAAGACGAACCTCAGAAATCTCTTAGAATCTTGATGAATGGGGACATGAAAATATGCGTCCTTCATGTCAAGAGACACTATCCAGTCGCCCAGTTGGAGGGCAGACATCACCGACCGACTGGTTTCCATTCGAAATTTTGTCTTCTGAACAAAGAGATTCAAGACGCTTATGTTTATTACTGGCCTCCAGCCCCATGATGCTTTGGGGACTACAAAAAGTCTGTTGTAAAAGACAGGGGAGTTCTTGTCTATCACTTCTTCTATGCCCTGCTTGTGCTTCTACTTCCTTGGCCAATGACAAAACTCACCATTATTCCTTTGAGTATGCTGTCAAACAGATAGGCACATTGGACAGCGGAGGATGTTGAACAAACAGGATCGCATATCCTTCTTGAAGTACCCACGGGTCTGCTCCTCTCTGACTCCATTCCTCTCAGAAGCAGTGGAGTCTCGCTCCTACAGGTGTGTGAAGGACCTCCCGATTACTTATCCGTCGACTTAAATGGGGGCTTCTTGGTGGACTTGGCTAGTGCTCGCAAATTAGTCCTCAGTCTGTTCTGCATTCTAGTTTTACCCCCTTGAAAAGGATGCTTCTGAAGAGAAGATTTAGCTCCTGTAGCGGGAGGATCCTTCAGACGTCTCGCTGACTGAATTAAAAGGTCATTGGTAGATTTCTTCTCCAAATCTGACAATACCTGTTGAATAGTCTCTTCTGGGAACGTTACTCCTCAGGACGCGAAAGAGCACCACAAATCCCTCTTTTTAAGTATTCCCATAGTAAATGGCTAGTTCACCCGATCCATCTCTCACAGCTTTGTCTGCGCAGAACAAAACATTAAGCCAGTCTGTAGAAAACTCCACTTTCAGAGACTGATACTCCTCTATTTTCCTGGCTAATTCTGTAATAGTCCAATCTAAAAAACTAAACACTTCAATCACCTTGAACAAGTTTTGAATCAGGTGATCAAAATCAGGCGATGAAAACATTACTTTTGCAGCCGCAAAAGCCGATCTTCTGTTCGCGTCCACTAAACCCGAGAAGTCCCCTTGAGAGGAGGCAGAGACTCCCAAGGATGAAACTTCTCCAGTCGAATAAAACCAATGTCTTGTTCTGCGTTTAGAAGGAGGATAGGTGAATGAAACTTTACCCAACTCCCGCTTCTTTGCTAACCACTCATTTGACTCCTTAAACACTTTCTTGGTGGACTGCAAAAGGAGTAGCATCAACAATCCTGGAGATACTACCTTCCTATCCCTCACAAACATAGAAGGTGGCGACGAAGGCAAAACCGGTTCAAAGAAGTCCGGATACGTAGCGAGCAAAAACTTCAAAAGACTAGAGTAAGCTGAGGAAGATTTTGACTCCTACTCCTGTTCTTCTTCCTCAGATAGAACTGAAAACAAACCATCTTCCTCTCCTTTAGGGGCCATCGCTTTCTTCAAGAGCCCCATAAGCTCTTGGAGTTGATGTCTGAAAGGACCAAACAGCGACTCATCTCCCAAAGTGCTGGTCTTCGGAGTCCCAGATGTAGATGTTGAAGCAGTGGCAGTAAAGCAGATCTTAGAAGACAACGACTAGCAGGCGAAGAGCTATGAGCTGCAGGAGGCAAACGAGTCGAAACTTCTTTTAACGAGCTACAAGGGGAGTCGACAGCGTGAGAATGTGAGCGCTGATCAGATCGTGTCAGCGCTCGAGAGCGACTGCCACCAGTTGGAACTATACTCTCTGGAGACAACTGACGAGACTTCCAAAAGCCCTGTGCAGGCACAAAACAGGATGGCTGAGGATGCCACTGCTCTTTCGACTTCTTCACTGGCGGAGTCGTACAGTCCGCAAATGAGGCATGCCTCTTCAGAGGTCACGACACCGCAGCACTCCGCAATCGTCGCCTCTTTTCAGGTGAAAACACATTCAGAGGAAAACTACACCTCACTAACATCTACGCCTTTCAAATGGCATTTAGTTGACACCGGCGAGTCGACAGGCTCGACCAAACCGGTGACTGCCCATGGGCAAACCCCCACAATCTCCCTCAACCTCCGATATGTCTTCTCCAAGGTGTGGGGGAGCGGGACAGTCACCTCTGTCTAGGAGAAATGGGGGGACAGACAGCCACTCGGACTCAACACTGATCTTTTCACTGCTCGATTTTTCTACAAAGGAACAAAAAGACAAACCAAAATCCATCACAGATTTGGCCAAAATTTTGAACTTCTTGTACATTTTGGACTCTAAGCTGGCGATAGTGTTAGGATTGCAAGCATGGGCTACCTGGACTGGAGTTAATGGTAATGAACTAGGAGGACTATCAATAGGAGAGATGTTGGATAAAAGAGGGGAAGACAGAGGAGACTTCTTTGCCTCTAAAGGCAAAGGGGAGTTGTATCAACACTAGTCTTACTCCAGGCTCTAAGAGCTGCTTTCCTCTTCCTATCTTTCTCCACTTTCTCTAAATGAGACTTAAAGTTCTTCCACCCTTGCTCATCTGAGTTCTGACACTCAATGCAAGTCAAGTCTTTGCTACATACTTATCCCCTACATTTTACACACTTACAGCGCGGATCATAACAGAGCTTAGCCTTCCTAGTTTTGCAGCCATCACTGCAAAACTGGAGTCTGACATTCTAAAGCTAAACTCTATTTAGCTAAATGAAAGCTAAAGAAGCAGCTAAACCAAAAAAACAACCACCAAATTGTACTTCACCATATACAATACAAAAAGCACAAAATGGCAATGAAAAGTTGACTGCAAAAACCACCAATGTTGCTCCTTAGCTGACAGAAAACAAATTGACAGGTAAGAAAGCTTACAGCTTTCTAATTGTTTGGTAAGTCACTTATGTGAAAGTACCAGTTATGGAGATATGGAATATATGTACAATACACTATGCCCCAGTATGAAAAAGCTTTAAGGGATTTACATGGAAATGGGAAAGAGGGTAAAGAGGGTACAAGGTGGGTGGCAAAGGCAAAATGTATAAAAGAAGCATAATATATAAATATAAAAATAAAGAACTGAAACTGAAAAGACAGGAATAATGGAGCAATGGAGGCAAAATTCTTAAAGCTACTGAACATATAAAATGAACATGAACTGAAAGATGTTGATGCATGACAAGAGATCAACAGAGAATGGGACATCCAAAAAAAAAATAATGTTCATGGGAAAATGAAAGCACAAAGGCTGCAGAACCATCAGGAATGACAAGTGATTAAAAATAAGCAGCTGAAGAATTAGTCTTTCCTAAGAGCAGACCACTCTAAAATCAACCATTGTTCTCTTTGCCTTCCACTGCCCAGAATGAGTTCTCTCGTTTGAGGATATACGCAAGTAGACTCATCTATCAATTTTCTGTTTCTCCAGTTTTGAAAGTGTACTGGGCAGGATTAATATAAAGGTCATGGTTCAACAGTTTCTCCTTTGCTTAAACATGAAAGCCCTATCCTCACTCACCGACTTCCCAAAACTCATGCAATACACAGTGGGTTGTAGTGACTTCTAAGCCTTGCTTTTTCTTGTGTGATTAAATACCACACAAGTTTCTGAATTTTTAGAATTTTTTTCCTAATCCTTTACATGAATCATGGGAACTACATAAGTTAAAACTGGAGCAAATACTGTTTCATTGAGCATGTTGACAAGAGTCTCATTTTACAGTTTACTTGTTATTGTCTTACTTTGCTTTATTTATCTAATATTTTGTTCTTGATCTTATTTGTTTTCCTTAGTTATTTTTCTAATAGTTTATTCTTTACATTTCAAATTCTTATTCTATAGTGGGCAGCTTTCCATACCGAGTCTCTTAGGATCATAGCATTCTGCTTTTACTACTGGTGATGCAGCTTGGCTTATATTATAAAAAAAAGCAAGTGGTGAGCTGACCAGACTACTCATACATGAAAGCATAATAAGATGCAGATAAAAAAAGTTGGGAAAAGTATTACAACAATAAAATGAACCATACCTGCTGTGTGAATTCCACAAGAAAATATATTGCATACAGTATGTATTAGAATGCTCACTGAAAAGCTTAGAAAAATGTTTACATTCAATTATGTTTCTTTGGCTTCATACCAGAAAAACAACTGAGGCTCCTACTATAGACAATTGATTTTTTACCATAAATCTAAGGATCCTGAAAAGGCATCTGACAGTGGCAGAGTACCAAGGCTAGTATTTACATTGATGTTATGAAAGCAGAGGCTACCATAAAGACTTACTGAGCTGGTAATCATGGTGCAAACTACAGAAAAGAGTAGCAGGTATAATTGATGATTTTTAAATAAATTTTTGTTCCAGTAAAAGTTCAATACGCTGCTAGAAGGCTGTTCAGTAGGAGAGGCACAAGTTATAATTATTTACAGATTACCTATGGTAGTTCTAACAGTAGAAAAAGTTTGGGCATTATATAAATACAGTTGACCCTCACTATTTGCGGACTCGCCCATTCGCAGATTTTACTATGGATTGTATAAACCTAGTATTTGCAGAAAATTTGCCTATTCAAGGTATTTTTCACTGAGAAATATTTAAAAATTACTCTATTT
>NC_061089.1:30681525-30700366 GCF_015104395.2 Macrobrachium nipponense
TTACAAAAGAACGTAGAGTCTTTTTCCGCCAGTCCTTCCCCGAATAGAGGCTCTCCTAATTCAGAATATGTGTGACCTACGGAGTGTTTGTCCGTTGCAAGAGATCGTTCTCCTTCAGCTGGGCTCGAGCTAGAGGATATCTCAGAAGACGAAGCCCCAGCTAATGAAGGACTGTCGAATTATAAGACTTTATCCGCACTTCTGCTCCAGGAATACGGAGAGTCGCTGAGACCTGCCGCACCTCCTTCTCCTCGGTCTCTCTATTCGAGCAATAAGCCATATAAGTCCTCTGCCTTCTTGAAAATGAAACCGGCCATTTCAATGAAGAAGGCTCTCCAATCTCTCGGTTCTTGGATGAATTCCAAGAAAGAATTAGGAAAGACTGTCTTCTGTATGCCTCCCTCCAGACTGACAGGTAGAAGAGGCATTTGGTACAAAACAGGAGAGAATATGGGCCTATCTCTTCCTGCTTCTGCGGAGTCGGATTTCTCGAGTCTGGTAGACTCTTCTAGGAGACAAGCCTTATCCTCTGCACGATCGACTTGGAGCATGTCTGATTTGGATCATCTCCTCAAGGGACTCTTCCACGTGCTGGAAGTATATTTAATTTCTTAGACTGGTCCCTTGGGGTAATTTCTAAGAAGTCTCAAGAATTGGAAAGTCTTAGCCCAGAAGTGCTTCATAGCATTCTGGCCTGTATTGATAAGGCGGTCCAGGATGGTTCTGGAGAAGTATCTTCCCTCTTTGGAGCAGGGATACAAAAAAAGAGAGCGGTTTTTGGTTCTTTTCTGACCAAGGCTGTTTCTCCTTCTCAGAGAACTGCCTTGCTGTTCGCTCCTTTATCAGAACATCTATTCCCTTCTCAGTTAGTGAAGGAAATATCCCACTCACTTACTGAGAAGGCGACACAAGACCTTCTTGTCCAATCGGCAAAGAACAGAACGGTTACGACGGCTGCTAAGAAAGTCTCATATCCGTTTCAACAGCCCTTTCGTGGAGGTCCCAAGACACGACCCCCCTTCAAAAAGAAGACTTCCGACAAGCAAGGAAGATCAGCCTTCCATCCCTTTAAGAAGGGAAAATAGCATGCAGAACCTCCAAACACTAGTGGGCGCCAGGCTACTGGAATACTCGGAAGCCTAGGCAAAGAGAGGAGCCGACCCTTGGTCGATGTCGGTTCTGAGGAAGGGATATCGCATCGCCCTCAGGGACAGACCTCCCCTGACTTCAACTCCTCAGGAACTTTCAGCTCGTTACAAAGACCCTGTGCTGAGAAACATGCTCCTTCAGATGGTAGAGGAAATGTGGAACAAGGGAGCCATCGAGCCGGTGCTAGATCCACACTCGCCGGGATTTTACAACCGCCTTTTTCTAGTCCCGAAGGCTTCCGGAGGGTGGAGGCCGGTTCTGGATGTAAGTGCTCTGAACTGATTTGTAGAAAAGGAGAAGTTCCGTATGGAGACTTCTGCATCGGTGATGTCGGCCCTACGTCCAGGAGATTGGATGGTCTCCCTGGACTTACAAGACGCCTACTTCCATGTTCCCATTCATCCCTCGTCAAAGAAGTACCTTCGTTTCGTAATGAAGGGGAAGATTTTTCAGTTCAGGGCCTTGTGTTTCGGCCTATCCACAGCTCCTCAGGTTTTTACGAACGTAATGAAGAATGTAGCGAAGTGGCTTCATTTAAAGGGAATAAAAATCTCCCTTTACTTAGATGACTGGCTAATCAGGGCCAGATCGGAAACACAGTGTTTGGAGGGCCTAAAAACAACCTTAGACATGATTCGATCTCTAGGGTTACTCGTGAACCTCGAGAAGTCTCAGATGATCCCCAGCCAGAACCTGGTTTATCTGGGGATTCAGATGGATTCTCGGGGTTTTCGAGTTTTTCCTTCGCAGGAAAGACTCATACGAGGCTTTATGAAAGTCTCAAACTTCTTAGGGAGAGAACAAAGTTCAGCGAGGGAATGGTTGAGCCTTCTAGGAACTCTTTCCTCGCTGGAACAGTTCTTCCCCCTAGGGAGACTTCATATTCGCCCCCTGCAATTCTTCTTAAAGAAAGTATGGAACTGGAAGACAGGACAACTTTCGGACTCGTTCCAGATACCTCTCGAGGTAAAGAATCACTTGAGATGGTGGTTAGCCCCTCTCAAAAAGAACGAGGGAGTGTCCTTATCCGTGCCGAACCCAAAACCAAGTGTTGTATTCAGACGCTTCGGGGGAAACGGGATGGGGTGCGACGCTAGGAAACAAGAGAAGTGTCAGGCACCTGGACGAACGAGCAGATATCATGGCACATCAACTGCAAAGAATTGATAGCCATACACCTTGCCCTCAAGTACTTCGAATCAATAGTCAGAGACGGGGTGGTCCAGATCAACTCGGACAACACCACCGCTCTGGCATACATTCGAAAGCAAGGCGGGACTCATTCGTTCTCCCTCTTCGAACTGGCGAGGGATCTCTTAGTTTGGGCAAAGGAGAGAAACATCATCCTCCTCACGAGATTTGTCCAAGGAGAGAGGAACGTGAGAGCAGACAGACTGAGCAGGAGGAACCAGGTCCTTCCCACAGAGTGGACCCTCCACTCAGAGGTCTGTCGACGTCTTTGGGCTCTATGGGGGAGACCTCACATAGACCTATTTGCCACGTTCCTCTCCAAAAGGATAGACATCTTCTGCTCTTCAGTAGAAGATCCGAGAGCATTCGCTGTCGACGCCCTTCTACTAGATTGGTCGGGCCTCGATGCATACGCCTTTCCCTCATTCAAAATTCTGGGCGAAGTAATCAGAAAATTTGTGGCCTCAAAGGGGATGCGGATGACTCTAATAGCCCCATATTGGCCAGCTCAAGGTTGGTTCACAGAGGTACTGGAATGGACAGTGGACTTCCCCAGATCTCTTCCAAACAGAGCAGATCTGCTCAGACAACCCCACTCGAGAGGTATCATCAAAAACCTCCCCGCTCTCGCTCTGACTGCCTTTCGACTATCGAAAGACTCGTCAGAGCGAGAGGCTTTTCTCAAAAAGCTGCAAAGGCTATCGCTAGAGCCCGTAGACCTTCGACTATACGAGTCTATCAATCGAAGTGGGAAGTCTTCACGAGATATTGTAAATCGAAGAAGCTGTCCTCCTCCAATACCTCTGTGAACAACATTGCAGATTTCCTTCTTTTCTTGAGGGAGGAATCGCATCTTTCCGTATCCACTATAAAAGGGTACAGGAGTATGCTTTCAGCTGTTTTCAGGAACAGAGGCATAGAAATAGCTGATACGTAATAAGGATCTTCATGATCTGATCCGGTCTTTCGAGACTTCAAAAATCAATACTCCTAGAACCCCGAGCTGGAATCTGGACGTAGTCCTAAAATTTCTAACCTCGAAGCGGTTCAAACCTCCACACCTTGCCTCCTTCAGAGACATTACGAGAAAATGTTTATTCCTGTTTTCTCTCGCTACAGCCAAAAGAACGAGCGAGATACACGCTCTTGATTCTAGGGTTGGTTTTAAAGGAGAGGCTGCCATTTGTTCGTTCCAGACTTTATTTCTGGCGAAAAATGAAAATCCTTCAAAGCCCTGGCCCAGGAGCTTTGAAGTAAAGGTCCTGTCGAACCTAGTAGGCAAAGAAATTGAGAGGTCCCTTTGCCCGGTCAGAGCCCTTAAATTTCACCTAAGTAAAAAGAAGCAGCTGGGAGGTTGTCAACAGGGTCTATGGTGTTCTGTAAAGGATCCTAAAAGATCCATGTCTAAGAACGCCTCAGCCTTCTTTGTAAGAAGTGTAATTAATGAGGCTCACAATGATTGCCCAGATGACTCCTTCAAACTTCGTAGAGTTAAAGCTCATAAAGTTCGAGCGGTTGCTACGTCTCTAGCCTTTCAAAGGAATATGTCGCCGAAGAATATTCTCGAAGCAACATATTGGAGATGCAATTCAGTTTTTGCATCTCATTACCTGAAGGATGTCAGGGTAACTTATGAGAAGTGCTTCTCTCTCAATCTGTTTGTGTCAGCGGATACGGTGCTGGGACTTGGAGCAAAGACTGATCCTTAATTATTGTGTATGTACGTAAACCCTATAGTTAGAGATGTTCTTGGTTTTCGACTGTCAAAGGCACTAGGCGTCGCACAGGCGACCGTTGCTTTTTGTCAGAAGGAACTGAGGAATATCCGACAAATATGGGTGTACAAAATTTTTTTTTTGGTACTTGTGTGTGTGCGTATATGGTGGTGTTGAGTTTTTGGGTTGTTGTCAGGAGTTGGGGATACTCCTTACAATCTTTAGAACTAACACAGGTGTTAGGATCAGGTGGTCGGGATGTATGTTTTTGCTCCTCGTATATGCTTTTAAAGCAGGTGTATTGTCATAATAGTGGATTAGCACCCATTGACAAAGGCCATTTAGGCTCTGCCGAGTAAGTGGATAAAGACCCCATTGGCAGACCCACAAGATCTCTTAGCCATAGATCACTATCTCGCTGAGGCTCTTGAAGCGAAGCAGACTCCTGGGCAGTAGCCACGAAGTCTTCCGCTTAATCAGGTAGGAACCAAGGTTTATTTGTACCTACAACATATGTTGTTTACCTATCTATTTCAGTATTTAGCTGTCTCTTACCCAGCACCGAGGGTGCCAATCAGCTAAGTATATATCTGACAGGTAAGTTGAATGTATAAAAATGATATTGTTATGATATAATAAAGTTTTATACATACCTACCTGCAGATATATACGATTAATGGCCCACCCAGCCTCCCCGCAGGAGACAGGTGGTAGAGAGAAAGAATCTGATTGAAAACGGGAATGGTTCCTATTCCTGCCACCCAGCGGCAGGACGGTAGATCACCTGACCTACCTGTAGCGTGTGGCGCGAAATTTGAATTTCTGTCGGGACGAGGGAGTCTAAAGCTAAGTATATATCTGCAGGTAAGTATGTATAAAACTTTATTGTATCATAACAATATCATGTTTGTGTCTCTTGGTCGGAGGAGCAGTGGGAGTTGTACGAGAAAAAGAAGAAGCCGTGTAGAGCCGCCAAGGTGTTGTGGGAAAGCTCTCCCTCGACACGTCATCTTCTTATCTCCCTCCTCTTCAGCTCCCGCGTATGGCTCTCTCCCCTTTGGAGAATGTGTCCCTCTCCACGTCTTTGCTTGAGTTGTTGAGTGCAGAGGAAGGAGTGCGCCACCCCGTCCTGGAGTTGTACTCGGGGTCTTCTGTCCGCTCAGGGTGGGATCCTTCCCCCTCTGACCGAACAGGAACCCCCCCCATTAACCCGACTGTTGCTTCCCCTGGTGTTTCTGCATCTGCAGGTGGGGATCCTCAGCAGGTGTGGCGCTCTTCCAGGCACTCTGAGTATTCAGGGGCTTATTCATAATCTGGCTGCAGCCCCGGTCACTCGTGGGGTGGAGACGAGGACAACTACGACTGTCTTGACACCAGGTTATGCTGCTCCACTGCACCTGGTGTACACTCAGCACGTGACTATGGTCACCCCCTCAGCTGCGGTAAAAGCTCTGCTGTCTTACGTGCCCCGGAGGGAGTTGGTTCTTCCTCAACCTGGTTTTGCTGTCCTCGCTCCTTCCCTTGACTTTGAGTGCCCGAAGAGCTCCCCCTTGGATCGTCCTCCTGTTGCTGTCGCTGTACCTGCTGCCTCTGTTCCTGCTGCCTCTGTCCCTGCCCGTGGAAGTGCTGCTGCTCCCGCAGGTCCTTCTGATCAGGTGGAGTTGGACCCCGTTGCCACCGCAACCGCCCCAGCTCCAGCCTGAATGGGAGACCTGTCTGCTGTCCTGAGGAAGCTGGCGAAGAAGTCCATTAAGAAGTGGAAGGTGTCGCCGTCGTCTTCATCTTCATCTTCGTTGTCGTCTTCTGCCGCCTCTTCCCCTTCGACTTCCAAGGCCCCCCTAAGAAGTCTCGCTCAGAGACTTGTAGGAGGTGGGTCTTCCGCTGTTCCTCCCGTTCCTCCGGGAACGGGGCCCGTCTCTCCTTCCTCAGGGAAGAAGACGATGACTCCAGAGGATCCACCTCCGGACCGGGAACCGTGTTGGCTGCTCACTTATGAGCGTCACCAAGTGTACAGTCAACTACCGGTGATCGTGCAGCCAGGAACCAGATGACTGAGCACGCTCACTGACAGGATCCAGGCATGGAGCGGAAGGATGGTAATAGTCGCACAGGTGACTCTCGCCAGACCGGCGATCGCTCGCACAGTGATTGTCCGGTTCCCAGGGTTGACGTGACAGTCCCACCAGACCGTCCACGTGTCGAGGCTGGGAAGAGGTTCCCCCAGTTACCAGGAACAGCCTCGGCTGCTTCTGGTACCGTGACACGTCAAGAGGACGGTGCTCACTCTCACCGCGTTAGTGGATGCTACCAGTCACCCGACCGTCGCTCCCACCAGGACCGGACGGCTCGCACGACTGGTAGCAGCTCCCCTGATGCACTAGACCGATGCTACCATCCTTGGTCCAGCGCTTCTCTGCATGGAGACCGCTGGTCCAGACCTGCAGCTCGATCACCACTGTGGGTTGGCGATCGCCTGCAGTCCTTCTAGTCTGCCAGTTCTGCTGGTAGGCAGGGTAGGCTACATCGGGAGGAGCAAGGCAAACAGGAGTGACCGTGAGGAGTGCGCTTCTTATGGTCTGGCCACGAGAGCCTACGAGCCTGGCTCGGCCCTAGGACCAAGCAGATCATACGCTCAAGTGGTTGGAGGAGACCACGAGGGGTCTGGCGAGGTTCTTCCTCCTGAAGGAAGAGTATCTCGGGAGGTGATTGGCTTGGATGGATCTGACGGTGCATCGCCTCAGGACGCGATCACCCCTGAGATACAGAGGTCCTATGCAGAGGTCATTGCGCTGATTCGTCAGCACAAAGACCTCGGGGAAGGATTGGTGGTTGCTCCCTCTGACCCTCCATCGAGGTTGGAGTCGTTCTGGGGTCCTAAGAAGGAACCCAGAGCGACGGTGGTACTACCCCGGTCTTCCTTGGCTGACGGTGTGTTGGACCAGGTGAACGTCCTTGTCTCCAGACAGGAGGACTCACTCAGGTCCAGCAGGTCGGACAAGCTGCTTCCCTCTCCTCTGCCCTGTCAGTGGCGCTTCTACGTGCCTTCAGTAGACCTGTTACAACCAAGCAGGTTGACCCGGAGATAGCTCGTCTAACTCTGGGAGTGCCTCTTCATCACCTGCTGTCTGAGAACCTCTGGTTCTCACAGCAGGAGGCATCAGCCCTGGAATCCACGGCCATGGCAGGTTTCCAGGCCGTCTCCTGGCTGGATCTATGGTCCCTCACGATATCCAGAGTCGCAGCCTCCTCGGGAATGATAGGTCCCAAGGAAAACTCGGCATTCAGAAGACTGCCAGTCTGGAGATGGGCCATCTTCTACCTCGGCCAACCTGTGGGCCAACCTGGTTCTGAGGAGACGGGACTCAGTCCTGACTCACGTAACCAGAGCGGCTGATCGAGAGGTGACGTTGGGACTACGCAACAGACCATTGCTGGGTTCCTCCTCTCTCTTCCCCAGAGAGATGGTGGACGCTGTGGTGGAAAATCGTAGGGCTGAGGACAGTGACCGCTTAGTACACTAGGCAGTTACGAAAAATTCTGGGCAGTCTCGTTCAACTGCAGCCAAGCCTCGAAGCTTAGCTAGCACTTCCTCCGCCTCTAAGACGTCAGCACCATCGAGGGTAGCACAAGGTAAGACCCAGCCTTCCTCTTTCGCTTCGAGACGTGAGCGTCAGCCCTCCTCTCAAGCCTCCTCCTCTCATGGGAAAAGGGCTAAGCGGAAGGGGAAGAGAGGGAAACGCTATGGACAGCGTTCCCCCTCAACTGCTGCCGGATGTGGGGGTTTGCTTGACGAGCCATTGGGCAATTTGGCAGTGCTACGGAGCCAAGACCTGGGTAGTGGATGTCCTTTGGGAGGGATACCTACTACCCTTCGAGTCGAGGCCACCCCTCACCTCACACTCGGTCCACCTTCAGACGTACATCCCTGGTTCTGCCAGGGACGTAGCACTGACACAAGAAATAAAAACCATGCTGAGCAAAGGAGCTGGGGACACTTTTTCCTTGGGACCTGTGGTGGCTGCTCAACAAGTTGTGTAGCTTACCCAGCTCCTTTACAGGACAAGGTAGCATCTTTTCCTTGTGGTATCGCATGAATGGAGAGTGAATGAGAGTGTGACTGGCTCCTCTTCCTCCTCTTTTCTTCCCTCTCCCTGCGAGCAGAGGGTAGCGGTCGTCACAACGCTGGACAGGACGACGATGCAGGTAAGCTATGTAACCAAGCACCATTTAATCCCTTTCATTAGGGATAGAAGCGTTTATCCGTCCCTTCCCTAGCAAGGGGGGAAGCAGACACCAGTAAGAAACAAACTCAATACTTTATATTTGGTGTCTTTCTTAGGACTTTAGTTCTTGCTTGCTATTCACAAGAGGTATGCTTGCCTCCCTCTTATGAATTGATCCAGAGGTCTGACCACTGATCTTGCAGTGCACACTCCAATCAGTTGGACAGAGGCTAGGTTCCCCCCCTCTCCTCTTATGACCAGGGAGGGAATCCAGGTTGGGCAAACACCAGTCTGTTCACAAGACTCAGATTCCTCCCACCAATAAATGAGTCTTCCTTATGGAAAGGACCTAGGGTTTGTATAACTTGTTGGAACAAATCACAATTTTTTAAAGTAAATTGTATTTTTCCTAACTATACAATTCCTAACTATACAAACCTGAGGTTGTTTACATATAGTCCACCTCATGGCACCCCTCACTTTGTTCCTGGGCCTAAAGCAAAGTGATATGTTTACCTCCAGTCGGGCGGGACTCCCGACTATCAGAGAAGCAGTTACTGCCAAACTACCTTGTTAGTAAGTCTTACAACTGGTCCAGCTGGCGCCAAATAGTAATTCCTTATGAAAAGGACCTCAGGTTTGTATGTTACGAAAAATACAATTTACTTTTAAAAATTGTGGTTTTTGGCAGTTAACTTCTGCAAAGTTGTAGACTAAAAAATGCCCCATTTTGTAGTAGTAGGTCTCTCTCACTTCTGCAAAGTTGTAGACTAAAAAATGCCCCATTTTGTAGTAGTATCTCTCTCTCTCTCTCTCTCTCTCTCTCTCTCTCTCTCTCTCTCTCTCTCTCTCTCTCTCTCTCTCTCTCAAAATTTCATGGTTTGGTAATGTGTTCTTAAAACATTTTTTTTCTTCATAATTTATTCCACAGGTGTAAGATGGAGGATGAAAAGATGAGGGAGTTCATCTCCCACACACGAGCTGAGCCTATCCTTGCCCGACAGATTCTTCAAAGTATGTATTTAATGATCTGTATAATTTTAGCATGGTTGAGTGTTTTGATAAGTAATAAATTTTAAAGATTATTTCATTTGTTCATATGTGAAACAAACCTTCGGTCTTAATTTTGGGATAGTACTAATGCCAAGCTGGAAACCGGTAGAGTTAATAATAAACTTTTGAGATCCAGGGACTATTGGCATCTATACCAGGTCATGGGGTATGTAGTACCCAGAATGCCCTTGGCGTCCCGTGACCCGACAGGTACTTTCCTACCGCCTTGAAGATAGGACGTGATTTCTTTCTATCTGTTTTAAAGCCGGTTTTAGTTTGCCCGATTTTATTCATTTTTTTCCTTTTAAAAGAACTTTTTTTCACTTCTTCTTTCTCTGGGTGTTCTCAGTGTGGGTGTGATCTGATAGGTGCGTGTGCGTCGTGAGATGGAGAATTTTGCTTCACTAACGGAAATTTCTTCGGGTTCTCGGAAGAGACAAAGGAAATGCCCTGGAGTGAGTGGGTTTCCTTGTTGAAGATTTTTGACATCGGTGTCTACAGATCCACATCCAACGTGTAGTAGGTGCAGAGAAAACGTATGTACTATTACTAATCCTTGTTCAGTTTGTTGTGGTTGGTCGGTGGAACAGTGGATGAAGTTATATGGGAAGAGCCAGTACAAAAGAAAGACGACGCCATCTTTGGATGACCAAGCGTTGTCGGCTTCTTTTGTATCGGCAATGCACCAGACTGCTCCATATGTTTCATCACCTGCTTTTGATATTTCCCATACTCCTTCAGTTTCTTCTCGCGATTTGTTATGGGAAACGCCAAGAGGTGTTTTGGGTAATTTTATGCATAATTAAGCTTCGTCATTCCCGGCAGGGGGAGGGGGAGCATCGCCATCTTTGCTCCAGGTGTCAGCTCCCGATGCGCAGAGAATGGAACGAACGGGGTTAGCTTTAGGCCTACCTGGCGTACCAACCTTGGAGGGGTTGCTGTCTCACTGTCTCATTATATGGCGTTGCGCTTCCACCAGGGCCCGACAACGTTGAATGTTCCTCATCCCCCTGGCCTGCACTTCATGGGAGCTAATGCCGCAGCAACGACAACATCAATGTTTCCAGCGATGCAGAATGTTGGAAGTAGTTTTGCAGCACACGCAGGGCTGCCAGCAGCAGCCGCTCAGTCTCTCCCTACAAGAGTGGTGACATCACAACCTGCGTCACACACTGACATGGCAGACGAGATGACGTCACAACCTACTGCTTCTCTATCTACTTTGTTGCCTCCGGAGCCAAATACGCTTTCTGACTCTGGTACACACAGGTGTCGTATGAATTACCTTGCTCAAGTCATGGGGAGTCAGTTTTATGATAAGTAAATGCATGGATTGTTGGAAGGGATAATTCCTCAAGATCGAATACATCGTTTAAGTTTATTTCCCCCCCCCCCCCCCCCCCCCCCAATGATGAAACCTAGGAAATATTATGCGACACCAATGGTTCCTTTGCTATCTAGACAAATTAACCCAGATGTGGTAAGGTTAAAACCTGGATTAACCTTGGATGAAGTTAAGATGGAATGCCCTTCGATGACCAGGAGGTTGCTACTTTGGAAGCAACAGCTTCTTCTGTCTTTTAGACTGCTTCTTGGTTAGACCTTTGGTCAACAGCAGTGGCAAAAATTGCATCCTCAGAAGTAACGAGAAAAGTAGTAGATGAGTCAATGTTTATCAGTTATGGAGACTTACCTCCTACCAATAAGTAAGTATCCTAATGTTAAGACTGAAGGTTTGTTTCGTATATGAACAAATGACAAATTTTTAACCAATTTTGTATTTTTCATAACTAACAAACCTGAGGTCTTAACAGATAAAGGCCCATCTCTAACCACCCCTCTAGCAGTCTAAAATGAGTTGGAAGAGTAACTGTTGGGTCATGGGATGCCAAGGGCATTCTGGGTAATACATAACCCATGACCCTGGTATAGATGCCAATAGTCCCCGGATCTCACAAATTTATTATTAATTCTACCAGTTTCCAGCTTGGTGCTAGTATTATCCCAATGTTAAGACCTCAGGTTTGTTAGTTATGAAAAATACAAATTGGTTAAAAATTTGTCATATTCTGTGGTGTAATTTGCTTATTTCACTGTATATTCACCCGTACTGTTTCTTGTACACTATACTTTACTGTTTATTAGCCAGTAACTTGATTTGTTATATCCAAAGAAGACTTTGTTCCTACTCGAGCATTAGTTGTTCCTACACAATATACAAACCCTCGGTCCTCTACATAAGGAATTACTTTCGGCGTAGCTGGAATTACGCCCGTTAAATTCTTGAACAAGGTGGTTAGGTAGTAACTTCTGTGTGGCAGGCGGGTAGGCCAGCCTGCCCGGATGTAAACACTCGCCCCGATGTAAACAATCCTCTTGGCCTTTGGTCGTCTTCTGATGCCAACATGTGTTTGTGAGCTCTTGCTGACTGGCCGTTGATCATTTTCCCTGTAGGATCTTTCTTTTTGTTTTTGTTTTTTAAATAATATGTATATATAGTGTTTGATATTAATATTAAATTCAATCAATTCAATTAATATGCAAACCCACTTTTTGTGATAGCCTTTATAGCCGCCTTTCTACTTGATGTCAAGAGTCGGCGGGAAAGGTAAGCCAACATCTTTATTATTTACGTACTTTTGCCCTTTAACATGAGGACGAGACATTTATTTAACATGAGTGATATTGATCCTGTAACAAGACATGTATTCATCCGAAATTTACGCTTACGTTTTGGGAATTACCGAGGGGAACTTCAGAGGTTTGTCCTTTGTTTTGTTTTTTCTGGTAATTACTCTTCTCCGCCATCCTTTCACTTACTATCGGACGAAGGTAGAAGAGGGGCCGTGTGGTGTTGGTGTTGGGGGATCTCCTCTCACTTCGGAGGGCAGTGCCCTTGGATGTGAGAGGAGTATCCTTATTACTTTAAATCATTTATTAATAAACATTACCTTAATATAATTTATCTAGCCCTAAATCCCCAAAAACCGTACCAAAATTCACCACATTGGCAACCCTGTTACCTCCTATCCTGTCTGCCAGTTGGCAACACTGCCGTTGACAGTTACAAACCCTTCAGTTGAAAATCAGTTGTTAATGAGCGCCCGTGCTGTTTACATCACAGCCGCTCTTTATAAATTTCCTAAACCTTTTTGTGCCTTCAAAGCCCTCATTGATTGTTAATGCGACTTTATGTTAATTACCACTCACGTATTACATCCACGAAATAGTGAATAAACTCTTATTTCTATTGTGGTATTTATATTATATTAAGAACTTTTGCGACCCGGAATTACGTGACCTACCCAACAGTCCAATGGATAGCCTAGATAATTCGATGCTTCTTTCTGCCAGCAACATCAGGAATTCCCCGGCTTGTGGGACAAGGATGAGTAGCAGGGAGTATGAACCCCATGACATTTGTAGCTTTTGTCATGGACAGGTTTGTGACTTGACTTCTCGTTGTGACTTATGTAAGCCTTGGTCTGACGAAGACATGATGACTTATATGAAACATCAAAGAATCTTGCAGTGTAACAGATTGATTAAGGAGAAAAAGAAATCGGTAACTAGACCTGTATCTAATGATTTCCTTGAATTGTGCGCCCATGGTTCTGGCTCTTCGGTTTCGGTATCGTGTGATTCCGATTCCGAATTAATTGATGCTTTGCTACCTGTACAACCGGTAAATAGTGAGGTCGTTTCTGATGTTGATTCAAAGTTTTTGGCGATGGAAACTAGTTGGAAACAAATTTGAAAAATTACAGCTTAGTTTAGATAGAGACATTTCAGCTAAGTTTAACAAGTTGTCAGTTAATTTTGAAGAAGCTTTTACTAGAATGTCTAGCACTTTTAGATTCATTTTCAGCTCCTAGTCAGGTACCTGTCGACAGCACCATGGGTAACGGTGCGACAGATACCCCGGCTTGTGAACCCCGTCGTGGCGAAAGCCTAGGGGGAATCCGGTCCGGGCAGACGCCTGATGATTCTTTACCCAATGTGTCCCCTGTTAGTCCTGTAACAGTGCCAAAGGGCGCTTATTTAGGAGAAGGGGGGAGGGGTATTAGTGTTAGACCTAAGATAGCTAGTCGTCAGGATCTTACTTCAGGGGAAGTTTCTCAGTTAGGATCTGACGATGGTGATGATGATGACATGAATTCGTGTGATATTGATGTTTCTTTGAACGACAGTCATGATGTCGAATTCAAGAAACTTTTTTATTTAATGTTGAGTTTTCTTCCTCAGGCGAGGCCTAAAGAGCAGAAACAGCCTCCGCCTTGTTGTATTACAGAAGGGATTTTTCTTGACGGTCCTTCCCGGTCGCTGGAATTTTTACGTTTTCCCTTTGCTCAGAGGTTCGCGAGAGTGAGGGTGGACGTCGCCGCTAAACTTTCGAAGGTGATCGGGGAAGGGAAGAGGAAGCTCTCTTCTCTTCTACGACACTGGAGAGGAGTTTATCAGGTGGCAGATGATACTTCATTCTCTCGACCCCCCAAACCAAATCCTGATTTTGTCCAACTTTCGGGTCAACCTTTGCTTTCCAAGGCTTCGGTCTCGGTTTCAATCAAAGACTTTATTGCCTTGGAGTTTGTTATGAGCTCCTTACAAGAAGCTCAATCCTTCAAAATGTGGGTCCTCGGAGGCCTTTTAATGTATATCAAAGACTCCAGATTTGTTCCTCCCGATGCTCCTCTTTTTGAGAAATTCTGTTCGTCTATTTCAATCGCTTCTGTACATCAGAACGAACTTGCCACTTCAATGCAGCCCTTTCTTGTTTCTCTAAGGCGTAGCCTGTATTTGGTGCAGTTACCCTCCTCTGTATCGGAGATTCAGAAAAACCGTTTGTTGTCCTCTTCTCCTTTTGGCGATTCCCTTTTTGATATGTCTGTGCTTTCTGAGGTTTTGAAGGAACACCAAGGTGATGCCTCTTCCCAAGCTCACTGGGCCTTATCAAGAGCTTTTTCCTCTGGTCTTCCTCCCGTTCCTTCAAGGAGTAAGCATAAGTTTAGGGCCAGATCTGTACCTTCTGCTCCAGCCCAACAACCTCCTCCCTCTGGCTTGTTTTTCCAGAGTACATCTCAGGTTTCTGGCGCCTCAGCTTCCTCCTCTGGTGCTCGCTCTTTGAAACGTGGGAGAGGTTCTTGGCATGGCTCTAAGGGCAGGGGAAGAGCTCAACCTCCAGGAGGACCTTCTTCTTCCTTGTCTCTGCGTAAGAATTTTCGGAAGTAGGAGTTATTACCTTGCCCAGAGACCGCAGCAGGAGCTTGTCTCTCTTGCCATTGGTCAGCTTGGCAGGAGAGAGCAGTGGATGCTTGGGTAGTGGAGGTCCTGAAGGTAGGTTACGAGATCCCTTTTGTCTCGAGACCTCCACTTTCCAATTGTCCTCTCGAGTTCAGCAGTTATTCCCCTCACTCAATCAGGGGTCAAACCTTGGAGAAGGATGCCATAGAGCGAGCTCCTCCTTCTCCCAATTTTACTCATGGGTGTTTGTAGCTCTAAAGGCCTCGGGTGCTTGGCACCCATCATAGATCTTTTGGTCTTGAACAAGATCATTCTAAAGTCCAAGTTCCGGATGGAGACGGTTCAGACTGTTCTTTCTTCCGTCAGGATGGGGGACTGGATGATTTCCATCAATCTGCAGGATGCTTATCTGCAAATCCCCATCCATTCGAAGAGCAGACCTTACCTTCGGTTTTTCATGGACTCGGGAGTTTTCCAGTTCAAGATCTTTTGTTTCGGCCTCACCACTGCTCCACAGGTCTTTTCTCGGGTGATGGCTCCTGTTTCGGCTATTCTGCATCAGTTAAATGTAAGGATGCTTCTGTATCTGGACGATTGGCTAGTCCAGGCCGAATCTCTAGAGAAATGTCTCCGGTCGAGGTAGATAGTTCTGTCTCTTTGTGTCGAGTTTGGCATTCGTGTCAACTTCCTCAAGTCCAGTCTAATCCCTTGCCAGATCATGACTTATCTGGGGATTGTTTTGAATTCCCAGATTTTGAGGGTTTGTCCCGCTCCGAAACGGATAGACAAGCTTCTAAGTCTGGTCGAAGAATTTTTGTCCTCCATAATGCAGCCAATTTCCCTTTGGAGGACTCTCCTGGGCCATTTGCCATCCCTCATCCAATTGGTTCCCGGAGGTCGTCTCAGAATGAGGTCCTTTCAGTCGACAGTCGTGGGATTTCGTGTCTGAGGACACGATAGTCGCCTCCTCTCCACAATGTCGGAAGGATCTCCGTTGGTGGATGTAAGTTCACCGCCTCAAGTCAGGGACATCTCTTCTTTGAGTTCCGCCAAACCTAATGTTTTGGTCAGACGCCTCAGATCAAGGTTGGGGCGAGCACCTGGGCTCCAAAGCCGCTTCAGGCCTTTGGTCAGAGGAAGAGAGGATCATGTCAGTAAATTGGAGGGAACTAAGGGCAGTGTACCTAGGCTGCCTTTCATTTCAGGATCAACTGTTGGAGTCAGTTGTCGTGATCTTCGTCGACAACACCACAGCAGTCTCATACTTAAGAAACCAAGGTGGCACACAGTCGAACCTTCTCACTCAAGAAGCGCGATCAATCCTGTGTTGGGCAGAAGACAGGGGGATTACGTTGGTCTCTCAGTTTATCTTGGGCCATCACAACGTCTTAGCAGATGCCTTGTTGAGACCGAACAAAGTTCAAGGGTCGGAATGGACACTTTGCCAGGAAGTCTTCGACAGCCCCAGGAAGAAGTGGCCTGTCACAGTTGATCTGTTTGCCACCTCACTGAATTTTCGGTGCCAGATCTTCTTCGCCGCTTACCAGACTCTTCAGAGTGCCGGGACAGACGCTCTTTTGCAGGACTGGGAGGGCCTTCAAACCTATGCATTTCCTCCGTTCGCTCTGGTGAGGTCAGTCCTCAACAAAGTGAGGGCAACCAAGCGTCTGGATCTCACCTTGATTTCCCCCCTCTGGCCACAGAAGGACTGGTTTCCTGACCTACTGAAAGCTCTGGTGGAGCCCCCCATTCGTCTGGCAGAGAGACCAGATCTTCTCAAACAACTCCATTTTCTTCGGTTCCATCAGAGGCTCCACATGCTTCATCTTCATGCCTAGAGACTGTCAGGAGATTCTCCAAGCATGAAGGGTTCTCCTCCAGAGTGGGGTGACAGTTGGCTCTTGCCAGACAGCAATCAACCAGAGTAAATTATCAGGCTAAATGGTCGGTTTACAGACGTTGGTGTAAGTCTCAAGGACATTCAATTTCTAGACCTTCCTTACCAAAAGTAGCGGAGTTTTTAGTTAATTTACATCATGATAGGGCCCTGTCACCTTCGTGCATTAAGGGTTATAGGTCGATGCTTTCCTATGTTTTTAAGGTGAGGCTCCCTGAAATCTCTTCATCTTATGTCATTAGATTTAATTCGATCCTTTTCCCTATCTCGACCCAGTCCGCAGTGTTCTCCTCCGACATGGGACGTTAATAAAGTCCTTCAAGCCTTAAGGTTCCCACCGTTTGAGCCTCTGAATACGGCTGATTTTAGGGACCTCTCATCTAAGACACTTCCTTGTCTTGCTGGCTACAGCCAAGAGGGTGGGTGAACTGCAAGCACTTTCTTTTCTGGTTGCCAGATCTGGATAAGACATGATTTTGTCATACCTTCCCGAATTTGTTGCAAAGACTGAATCATCTGATAATCCCATTCCCAGGTCTTTCGTGCTAAAGTCGCTGGTTGACTTTGCCGGTAATTTAAATTAGGAATTAGTTCTTTGCCCTGTTAGGGTGCTCTCATGCTATTTACGGCGGACAAAGGACATTCAGGGTCGTCCCCGTCATCTGTTTGTTTCACCCCGAAATGTCAAGAGAATGGTGTATCCTTTTTTTCTCAGAGATCTTATTGTTAAAACTGGTGGTTCGGCTGCCTGTGAAGGCCAGACACCGAGAGCACACAGTATTAGAGCAGTTGCTACATCAGTAGCTTTTATGAAGAACGTCTCAGTCGCCAAGGTGCTTGAGGCAGTGACTTGGCGTTCTAATTCTGTTTTTGCCTCTTTTTACTTGAGGGATATTTCTCTAGTTCTAGGCGACCTTTGCTCTTTGGGCCCGTTGGTGATGGCAGGACAGGTCGTCAGACAGGAGAATTAGTTAGTCTTCCTGTTTTACGTTTGGTTGCTACCTGTATATTATTATTTTTTTTTTTTTTTTTTTTTTTTTTTTTTTTTTGTTTTTTTTTTTTTTTTTTTTTATTTTTACTTTATAACTTATGGCAGTTTTTGGTCTAGTTATAATGGGAATTAGGCAGTTTGGTATTTAGGTGTTATTGATGACAAGGACTAGCTGTTGACTATAATTTATGGCAGTTTTTGGTTTAGTTATAATGGGAATTAGGCAGTTTGGTTTTTAGGTGTTATTGATGACAAGGACTAGCTGTTGACAATTCATGCTGCTTCCATTGTCAGTGTGACATGGCACCAGCCACTGGGTTGTCAGCACTGGCGACTGTGCTTCTCCCAAAGTCGATGCCGACCTAGGACTAGCCACTGGTTCGCTTGTCCTGACGACTCACGCTTCTTCCATTGTCCTTCTGGATAGGGAATTAGTCGATGGATCGTCTGCTGTCATCTGGTGACTCATTCACCATCTACTTTTTGACTCACCTGTTTTCTCGGAGTCAGACACTCGTGCGAAATTAGGTGACATTTAGTAGCCCGAGTTTCTTATTGACGAAGTCGGTTGTGCTGATACACCCTCCGATGATCGTTGAACATGAGACCAGGTTGGACTGCCAGCATTTGTCCTTTGGGACTGAGTCGCCTTTTTGCTCCGCGCTCCTTTCTCTTGGCACCAGAAAGCTCGAGTCAGGAGCTGCTCATGAGCCAATATCACTGCTGGTGACGTTGGGTTGCGTTGATACACCCCCAATGTTTGCTTAGCTTTGAATCGCCCAGGCAGTCTAGGCACTCATCCTTCAGGGAAAGAGTTGTCAATACCCTCTCCTTTCTCTTGGCGCCAGACATTCGTGAGAGAGCAGGTGTCGTTGTAGTGCTTGATAGTCATCAGAGTGTAGCCTTGCTGTCCTCATTTCGTCTTGACTGGTCACCTGGTCGGTCACCTGACTTTAGTACAGACAGACTGACTATGCACTTACTCCTTGTCCTTTACTACTGCAGTTCGGCGGCATTATGGTAGGAGACTTTGAGTTCTTAGTATCTTAGACCTCGGGTTGAGTTTTTAACTGCCTATGATATATATTTCTTTGATTGTTTTATGTCCTATTCTGCCCGAAAGGCAAATTTTACTCAGATTCCCTCCTCCTTTTTAATGTGGTTAATCAGGCTAGATATATTATATTAAGGTAATGTTTATTAATATGGAATTTTTATTATAAAATTAATATTAATAATACTTACCTGTATAATTTATCTAGTCCCACCCATCCTACCCCACGATCTGCCTATCACAACTGATTTTCAAGGGAAGGTTTTGTAACTGTCAACGGCAGTGTTGCCAAACTGCGGACAGAATAGGAGGTAACAGGGTTGCCAA
>NC_061089.1:30700866-30715866 GCF_015104395.2 Macrobrachium nipponense
GGTAACAGGGTTGCCAATGTGGTAAATTTTGGTACGGTTTTTGGGGATTTAGGGCTAGATAAATTATACAGGCAAGTATTATTAATATTAATTTTATAATAAAAATTCCATTTTCTTTATTTTACAGACTAAGTGGTGATTGTGTTTACAGCAGCATTGGCTGGATAGCTCTTCGTATTGGTTATCCCAACCTTGGAATTGTACCTGTGACTCGTGGCATATTGTGATACTGATCCTTGAGTGTTTTTACTGATCCCCTGCTGGTAATCATATTCATTTACCACTACTACCCTGGAGTTGGGTCACTGGACGAAGCTTTACGCCACTGCCCTGTGATGTTTAACTATTCCTGATGGTAGAAGTCTCGCAGAATTTGGAGGAATCAAAGAGGAAGAGACCTCGTCAAGTGTCGTTATCCTCCTCTTCGAGATCATGTTTTCATCAGTTTCCACCCCTTCGACTCTTAAGGCTCTTTGCCGTAAGGAGAAGGTTGTCTCACCCCCTAAGAAGTCTCGTCACGGGACTTTTAAGGGTCTGTCTCCTCAACTAAGGAGGCAGTTGGGTCTTCCGCCGGCTCTCCCGTTCCTTCGGGAACGGGAACCGTCACATTGTCCCCAGGGTCTAGTGTGTCGGTAGCCGTAGAAGCGCAAACTTCGGTTCGCACTTCTGCTGCTAGTCTTAGAAGTTCTGCCCTTAAGACTAGTTCTGTGTCGGGCACTTGTTTGCGAGTCCCCGAGGGCACGTAATCTTCAGATTCGCGTGCATCCGGAGTTGTTGATGCTGAGTCCGCTCACCGTCATGACTCGGGCACAGGGTGGAAGAAAGGAGAGAGTCGCTCATGTGACTCGTGCCTTGCAGGTGATCGCTTTCGCGTTGATTGCTCGGTTCCCAGGGTTGACGTGACGGTCCCACTGGACCGTCCATGCAGAGACCGGTGGAGGCTGCCCATCCAGTCCTCTTGAGAGGTTTTGGCCTCAACGAGGACTTGGAGGAGTTGGAGGACGGTATCGGCTGTCTCCAGTCAGGTGCACGCTCAGCCCCACCCAGACGACGGTCACGTTCGCACGACCGACCAGTCTCGGTGGTGGTAGACACTTTGCCTGCTATAAGAGAGTTTCGTAACCCCCCTCGGGGAAATGTCCTCTCCACTGCTGCTCCCATCAGGTCCTCCTTCCCAGGTCGCGCTGGGGCCTGCTGCTTCGGCAGCCGCCACAGCCCCATCCTGGATGGGAGAACCTTCTGCCGTCATGAGGAAGTTTGCGGAGAAGAAGAGGAAGGTGTCGTCTTCGTCGTCTTCATCTTCATCGTCGTCTTCTGCCGCCTCTTCCCCTTCGACTTCCAAGGCCCCCCAACTGAGGAAGAAGAAGGTGGCCTCACCCCCCCTAAGAAGTCTCACACAGAGACTTCTAAGGGTCTGTCTCGCTCCGGTGAGACAGGTGGGTCTTCCGCTGGTCCTCCCGTTCCTCCGGGAAAGGGGCCGTCTCTCCTTCCTCAGGGAAGAAGAAGACAGGGCTGTGGTCTTTGTTATCATTCAACAGATAGTTAATAAAGGGCTTCACTGAAACACTTGTGTAAGTCCTTAAGCCATATAATATGTGAAAATTATCAATATAAAAGTAATACACTGGAGGAGCTGTGAACAGTGTCGGGCTATGGGGGTAAACTAATTGCAGTAATACCAGATAAAGACCAGCCACCACTGGTACCTCCACTCCCGGCTCCAGAGGTTCCACCTCAGGACTGGGAACCGCCTCAGTCACTTGCTTGCGAGCGTCACCGAGTGTAAGGTCACCTACGGCTGACCGTGCAGCCAAGGGCCAGACAGCTGAGTACATTCACCGTCAGGACCCAGGCACGGAGCGGAAGGATGGCAAGAGTCGCTCAGGTGACTCTCGCCAGACCGGCAATTGCTCGCGCTGCGATTGTCCGGTACCCAGGGTTGACGTGACATTCCCACCAGACCGTTCATGTGGCGAGGCTGGGAAGAGGTCCCCCCGGTCTCCAGGAACAGCTTCGGCTGCTTCTGGGACTGTGGCGCGTCATGAGGATGATGCTCGCTCTCACTGAGTTAGTGGATGCTACCAGTCACCCAACCGTTGCTCCCATCGGGACCGGACAGCTTGTATGGCTGGTAGCAGCTCCCCGTAACGCACAAGACCGATGCTACCGTCCTCAGTCCAGCGCTTCTCCGCACGGAGGCTGCTGGTCCAGACCTGCAGTTTGATCACTGCCGTGGGTTGGCGATCGCCTGCAGGTCTCCCAGCCTACTGGCTCTGCTGGTAGGAAGGGTAGGAGTGCTGGTAGCAGCTCTCCTGACGCACGACACTGACGCTATTGTCCTTGGTCCAGTGTTCTGCAAGGAGACCACTGGTACAGACCTGCAGCTCGTTCACCACCGCCGGTTGGTGATCACCTGCAGTCCCCCCAGTCTACTGGTTCTGCTGGCAGGCAGGGTAGGAGCGTCAAGTCTCCCTCACCTGTCCCTTCAACCTCCTTGGGCTACACGGGGAGGAACGAGGCGAACGAGTGACTGTGAGGAGCGTGCTTCTTACGGTCTGGCCACGAGAGCCTATGAACCTGGTTCGGTCTTGGGACCGAACAGATCACACGCTCAAGTGGTTGGAGGAGATGGGGGGGTTGCTGGCTAGGACGATGATACTTTTCTAGACTCGCTGTTCATGTAATGCTCACAGGGATCGGTGTGGGCTCCCCCTTCGGTCCTTTTGAGAGGTTTCGGCCTCGACGAGGACTGGGACACATCGGAGGACGGTATCGTCTCTCTACTGACAGGTGCAGGCTCAGCCCCACCCAGACGACAGTCACGGTGGTGGCAGACATTTCACCTACAGTATGAGTTTCATAACCATCCTCGGGAAACGTTTTCTCCAGATGGTAACGTTTCCTAGACTCGGAGCAGCCATCGGCTGCACGTGACTCGCTTCTCCAGCTGCTAGTTCCGCTGACAGGGTGAGCGAGAGCATCCAGTCTTCCTCCCCCATTCCCTCTTCCTATGGCTACGCCGGGAGGGGTGATGTGAATGGGAGGGATCCTGCAGAGTGCTCTACGTAGGATTCAGCATCGGGGACTGCATTTCTGGAGGGACCTTCGGGTCCTAACGGACGTAAGTCCACGTCGTTGAAGAAGGATCTTGCCCATTCCTACTTGATTTCTACCAGAAACAGGGAGGACCACCACCCGGTGATCGTCTGACGAAATTCGGGGTTTTCGCCAAGTGCTTAAAATTCTTCGGAATTTCTAGCACTCTCCGAGTGTTTTTGTTTTCTACGATCTGCAAACACTTGGGCGAGACCACTATCCAGAGTGGGCGAGACCACGATCCAGAGTGGGCGAGACGAGAATTCCTGATAATTGTTACTACGATAATAGGGAATCTCGCCGAATGCTCAAATTCCTTGGAATTTCTGGCGTCTCAAGAGTGTTTTGGTTTTCCTGTAATTTCCAAACACTGTCGAAACAGACATTCCCGGTAATTGTTATTACGAACTCGGGAGTCTCGCTAAGCCATTAAATTCCTGGAATTTCTAGTGTTCGAAGGAAGTACTGCTGCTGAAGGAAGAATATCTTGGGAGTCGGTAACAGTCAGTCCTCCTCTCTTTTTTTTCCCTTTACTTCTTGGTTATACCAGAATGAAGCAAGGAAATAGAGGAATTCGGTGGAGTTTACTCCACGGAATTCGAGCCCGAGAGACTATGTTTCTGGTTCAATCCTAGGATCTTACCGAACATACGTCAATCAGTTCAGGATTGATAGCACCGAGAGTTTGAATGCCTCTCCAGTGCTACTGTTTTGGGGACATCCAGTTCAGCTTGAACTAGTCTTCGGTATCCTGTTATCACCATATAATTCTTCCTTCGGGAAAACTTCACCTTCGCTCTCTTCACTATAGAATGAAGGAGGTCTGCTTCCAGTCCTTATTCTTGTTCCTTGAATGGAAGAGAATTTAGGCTGTAGGTTGATGTACAGGAGCCTATAAATATACTACGTATATTTCTCTTGTGACATGCTTCTGTTATCCGTTGAATTGTCCGAGTAGTAGTAGGCACATAACTGTAGTTAACTCTTCGGGTATGTGGCCAAGACGAATAGTATCTTCTCTTAATTGACCTACAGCTCGGGACTGCCTTGCAGGCCTCCCAAGAGTTACTGGTTTCGATTTTTAGATACTAGTGGTGTTGTTTACAACAACACCACAGCGTTTGCATTCACCGAATAGGAGGGTTTTCTTCCCTCCCATTTCGGTTAAAATGCAAATGTGCGAGCATATTTTTCTTGCGCTCGATGGTTCTAGCCAAGCACATTCCTTCATGGAATGGATTACCTGGCAACTCAGGGTGACAAGTTAGTGAGAGCTAGCGGTGTACGGCGCTGCCAGCCTGCCTGCCTCAGCCAGTACGGCTGGCTCTGAGATACAGTGGTACCTTGAGATACGAAAGGCTCAACTTATGAAAAACTCGAGATACGAAAGCAAATACGACAAATTTTATGGGTCTACTTACGAAAATTGCTCAAGATACGAAAGGTTGTTGCTGTAAAGTCCGAGATTCGCCCGGACCACCAATAACAATTTTGAAACTCGTGGGCCGCCAACTGAGTAGACTCGCCACCATCCTCCCGCTCTTCCATTGGTTCCTGATGCTAGTCACCGCCATAAGATCCTGCTCTCCTATTGGTCAGCATCTCTCCCATGATCCCATCATGCATCGTACGTAGCGGCGTTCTTCGTCAGCCATTGCTTCTCACCAGCGTTATTGTATGCACGCGGAATTCGTTCGTTCACATATACGATTTTGTTTGTTAAAGTAAATTCGTGTTAGTGATTTCATTGTACTTCTTTATTGTGTTGTGTGAGAACTTAATTAGTATACTACATAACTTAATTACGTACAGTATAGTCATGGGTCCCAAGAAAGTTGCTGAAGTTCACGGAAAGAAGAGAATGCTTTCCATGCAGACAAAAATGGAGATAATAAAAAAGTATGAAGCTGGCATGCGGTTGAGTGTGATCACTAAGGAATATGGCCGAAATCCTTTGACGATAGGCACCATCCTTAAGCAGAAGGAAAGCCATCAAAGCAGCTACACCTTCCAAGGGCGTGACTATTTTGTTCAACAAGAGGAGCCATGTGCATGATGAAATGGAGAGGCTTCTTCTTCTATGGATTGAGGACAAAGAAATCGCTGGCAATACGATAACCGAGACGGCAATCTGCCAGAAGGCCAGCGCTATTTTCTGCGATTTGATTCCCCAAGCCGAAGACGACAGAGGAGAGGGGACATCGACGGCAACCCCAGAGTTCAAGGCTTCTCATGGGTGGTTCGAAAAATTCCGTAAACGGACTGGCATCCATTCGGTGGTGAAGAAATCGAAAATTTGCAAAATATGTAAAGTATAAAAAAGTAAAAATAAAAAAAGTAAAAATTAAAAAAAGAGAAAAAAAATTAAATTTTCATACAATCAACTTACCTGTCAGATATATACATAGCTAAGACTCCGTCGTCAGCTATGTATATATCTGCCAGGTAAGTATGTATGAAACTTTATTGTAACATAACAATATCATTTTAAGTTTCTTGTAAAGTTAAGTGTTACAGTTTTGTTAATGTGTTTCATAAAGTTAAGTTTATGTTTTCCTGACATTTTTCTATGTGTTTTGTAAAGTTAAGTGTACATATCTGCCGTTTGTCCTCCTCCTCTGTCGCCACTTTCGGAGATAGCCTCACTGGAAAGGTAAGTTTCCACATTTTACTACATACAGTGGTCCCCCCGTATTCGCGGGGGATGCGTACCAGACCCCCCCGGAAATAGTTAGAATCCGCGAATGTTTGGAACCCCTATAAAAACGCTAAAAACAGCCTATTTTGTTAGTTAAAACTTAAGAAAAACCACTAAAAATTTTCATACTTGGTTTTTTTAATAGTTTTATCACAAAAAGTGCATTTTATGATGAAATTGATAACAAAAACCAGGAATTTGTGGATACAGGCGGCCCTCAGTTAGCGGCAGGGGTTCCGTTCATGGCCACTGACGCCAAGTGATTTTCGACGCCGAGCGATTTTAAAGCCTACGGCGGCCGCACACCTTCTTTCAAAACTCTAGACCAGTCAAAGGGGCTGTAATCCCACAACGGCGCAATAAGTAGAATTATATTTATGCATTATAGTACTATAGAAGTTACTGTACAGTACATGTGGGTGTCTAGAGTATGTAAAGATATAATAAAGTTTATACAGTGTACAGGTAGCTGTAGTGTTCAGGTTACGATCATTAGTCTTACGATAGTCCGATTTTATGAGAGATCAAATTACAATGGCCTAAGTTTATCCATCTTCTAGTTACATAAGTTCAATAACAGCAAAAGAGAATGATGAAAGTATGGTTTTAACGTTATACTCGTTGCGTGAACGTGTACAGCCATGAACAACCGAACAAGAAACGACTTTTTTTTTTTTTTTTTTTTTTTTTCTAAGTACAACCGAACTGGATAACATCTGTTTGGCTTGTATTTCGATCATCGTACTACAGTGCAACATTGCCGTATTTGTTATAAATGGCGTTATGTATAGAATAGAACTGAGATATCTTAATGTAATAACTTTATTCGCTATAGATCAGAGATCAATATAGATTAAAGATCAATATAGATTAAAGATCAATCGGGAAATATACCGTTAAATTTAAACCTAGTTATAACTGAAGCTGAGAAAACAGTTCAAGCTGCTAATGACTATTATCGTACATCGGCAACAAGGATAAAACTGCAGTAAACGTCTGCCATCACACACCACTGTAGATAAAATTGGGATAAAATCATTTTAATCAAAACTACTGTGCTTGAAAAGAACACATTTTACGGTTGTTTCACGCCGATATAAGATAAATAACGTAAAGTTCGTATTACGATGATATAAAGGATTATTGCGAACGGAATCACGTAATTTTTTACGCAATAAACATGCCGCCAACTTAATCTGTTAACGAAAAAAATAGTAGTTCACATTCACAACGAGACATATTCAATAAATATTTCCACCTAAAAACACGCTGTATAAGGAAAAATAACTTTGTCTCATATAAGTCAAGTATATAGATATTCGTTTATGCTAACTAGAAGAAAGAGCATTCGCTCAGAATTGCGTTATGGTGAAACAAACTCGTATTCATCAGCTGATTTCAAACCACAACATTGGCCGCTCCGCGGAATACGGGCTTAAGTTTGCCGTAGTATTATAAAATACAATATAATATGAGAATACATACAATATTCTTGGATACAGTGAAATAATGTATAACTTTTTAAAGGATTTATGGAAAAGATGCATAATTAATCAAATAACACAATGCATTTTTTCGGAACTGGCGGACAAGAACGAACATGAAAAACCATCCCCTGACAACGTGGAGCGTAGTTACAAAGGCTGCCTTAATTTGTATCTTATTTCTGTACAAAAATGAAAATACCTTTACGTAATATATTTTCATAGACATTTTAAACATAAAAGCATAAACATTTGAAAAATCGACACTTGTTCCGACACGGCATACAAACCTTCGGTCCTTTTACAATAGGAAGGTACTAGCGGCAGCTGGATAGGTCGTAAGCTTTCGAACAAGGGGTTCGGTAGTTAACTGCTTGTCCTGACAGGCGCGCGCAGCGCGACTGGGAGGTAAACAAATCACTTTTGCTTTCGGCCTGCTGGCGTGTAGACGTGTATCATCGCTCTCTGCCCCGCTTCATCGTCGTTGCTTTTCGCATGGTTGTGTTTTTCTTTTTCTATTTATCTAGTGAAACTGAATTGTAAGTACAATCATTTCATATTTATTTCCATTGAAATCAATTGTGAATTAAAGGATCTTGGTTTCTCCACGCCTCGATTACCCGAGTGCCGGGTCTGAAGGGCGGTCAAGTGCCGGGAATTCATTTTCCCCCAGAAATGATCCTCGATTGTGTATGCTCGGTGCCGAGGGCGGGAGAGCGCTCGCTCCGAGCTTATATTTTGGTTGGAAAATGTGTAGATGAAAATTCGTAAGTAAGTGCCCTTTTCATTTATATTTTTTTGACCTGTATGCTCGTTGCCGAGCGAATGCGCTCGGCACGAAAAACTTATTCTGTATGGAAGTGGGAATCGCAAGTACAGTATTCTTTTTCATTTTCATATATTTATTTTGATTGTAGCAATTACTCATTTTGGATCAGTTTCCGCTCTTACCCGGAAATTGATCTTTTCCCCTTTTATTTGAATGAAGTGAAATCGCAAGTGCAGTTCTTTTTCATTTTCATATTTTATTGAGATTGCATTATTTACTTTGGATCAATGTTTCCGCTATTTCCCGGGAATTGATCCTTCCCCTTTTTGTTATTTTTGTATGAAGTGAAATCGCAAGCGCAGTATTCTTTTTCATTTTCATATATATTTTGATTGCATCAATTCATTATGGATCAAGGTTTCCGTTCATAATCGGGAATGGATCCTTTTACCCTTGCGCTCGGTACCGAGGGCGCAAAATGCGCCTCGATCCGACCGTTATTCATTGTGAAGTGAATCGTAATGCAAGATTCTTTTTCATTTTATTCCTTTTATTATTGATTGCATCAATATTTATTTGGTTCAAGTTCCGCTCAGTCAGGGAATTGATCCTTATGCCCTTGCATTCGGGCCGAGGGCACGATTGCTCTCGGGCTCTTATTATTATTGTTGGGTACATGGGTGCTGTGCGGGGGTGAGAAACGAGAATCCCCCCCCCCCCCCCCCCGCTCAGCTCCCACAGATGGCCCTTCCCCTTCGGGGGGGGGGGGGGGGGGGGGGGGGGGTTATCTGCGTTCTTCTCCTCGCCCGATCCGTCGAGCGCGGGGGAGGGCGCTCGGTGCCCGATGTACAATTGTATTTCGGGGTCTTCCGCTCGTTCGGTGTGGGGCTCACCCCCCCGCGCGAGGGGACTTCCCCCCACTAATCACTACTACTGTTATTTCCGCAGGTGCTACTGCCACGAGGGTGGACCTTGTGAGGTATGGGCGTCCTTCCATTTGCAGGGCGTGCTAGTGTCCAGGGGCTGTTCGGTCATGTCTGGGTCCTACTGCGGTCACCCATGGAGTGGTGACACGCTCCAGGTGATGACGTCCCTCCTCACCTCTGTGTACTCGCCTCACGTGGTACAGTCTTGCTTACAGCCGCTGTGAAGTGCCGTTCGCCGTACCGAGAGGGGGGCGTGCCGCCGCCGCTCGTGGTTGCCGCGCTGCCGCGACCACACTTCCGCTGCCCTATAGCTCGCCCCTGGACCTGCCGCCGGTACCAGGATGTTGCTGGCTGCTGCTCCACTTCCTGTGTTTCCGGTACTGGCCTGCCGTGACCTGCCGATTCTGGGCTGACTGTCCATGCAGTTGCTGCGCTGGCTGTCCTGCCGTTGCTGCGCTGGCTGTCCCTGCCGTGGCTGCGCTGGCTGTCCCTACGATGCTGTGCTGGCTGTGCCTGCTGTTCCTGAGATGCCCATACCTACTGACGTCCGTCCCTGTTCGTGGTGGTACTACCCCAGACTTTGGAGTCTGTCTGTTACAGGTGCGTACCGGGCCCATTGTGGCTTCGGCTACAGCAGCCCCGGCTCCGCCCTGGATAGCAGATCTTACGTCTGTCCTGAGGAAGCTGACGAAGAAGAGGAGGAAGGTGTCGTCGTCGTCGTCTTCATCTTCTTCATCGTCGTCGGCTGCCGCCTCTTCCCCTTCGACTTCTAAGGCTTCACAGCCGAGGAAGAAGGTTGCCTCCTCCCTCCTAAGAAGTCTCCCTCGGGAGCTTCTCGGGACCCGTCTCACCTCGGTGGGACGGGAGGGTTCCTTCCGCTGGTCCTCCTGCTTCTTTCCGGGAGCGGGGCCCGTCTCTTCTTCCGCAAGGAAGAAGACTACGGGGACCAGAGGGGTACTGGCTAACACCGTACTTCCTCGCCTGGTGTCAGTGGTTCTGCCACTGCATCAGGGTCCGTCTCGGCCTCTCGTTCGCGGGAGGTACCGAGTGTACGGTCGCCTACCAGCGACCGTGCAGCCAGGAACCAGACCTCTGAGCCCGCTCAGCGTCAGGTTCACGGCACGGGGCGGAAGACTGGTGACAGCCGCTCACGCGACTCTCACCAGACCAGCTCTCGCTCTCGCGGCGACCAGCTGGCTACCCGGGGACGTGACGGTCCACGACCGGCCACGGGCTGAGGCTGGGAAGAGGTCCCCCCGTTCGCCGGTGCCAGCCACGGCTGGAACCAGCGACGTGACGTGCCCTGTGAGGACAAAGCACCGGTCTCACTGTGACAGATGGAGTCCTGCAAGGTCGCCTGACCGTCGCTCTCACAGAGAGCGATCGGATACGGCAACCAGCACCAGCTCTTCTGACACTCGAGATCGGGGCCGCTGTGCTCAGTCCAGCCGTTCTCCACAGCGAGACGGTTCGACCAGGCCTGCAGCTCGATCGCCACCGCGGGTTGACGATCGCCTGCAGCCCTCCAAGCTGCTGGTTTTCTGCCAGCGAGCGAGGAGGGAGCGTCAGGTCTGCCTCTCCCGTACCTTCAACTTCCTCGGGTTACACCGGGAGGAGCGAGGTATTAAGGAGTGATCGTGAGGGTGCGCCCCTCATGATCCCACCACGACGCCCTACGTGCCAGGCACGGTTCTTGGACCGGCCAGGACGTATGCGGCAAGTGGATGGAGAAGACCGAGAGGGCTGTCGCTGTTCCCCCTTCTTAGGAGGGAAGGTTCTCGGAATATGCTCTTGCTCGAAGGGCTTAACGGTCCTACTCTGCAAGATGCTGTGACTTCCGAGATCCAGAGGAACTTTGCGAGGTTATGGCGCTGATTCGTCAGCACAACGACTCGGGGAAGGATCGCCGCTCCCACCAGCAGAGCCACGTCTCGGCTCGAGTCGTTTTGGGGCCCGAGAGGGAACCCAAATCGACGGTGGGTCTGCCGCGATCGGAGCTTGCCGACTGTGTTGAACCAGGTAGTCTCTCGTCTCCGGACAAGAAGGCTCTCTCAGTTCTGGCCGGTCGAACAAGCACTTCACCTCCTCTACTGCGACAGAGGCGTTTCTACGTGTCTTCGGACACCGTATTTGAATACCCCTTCGGTCCTCCTGAGAGGTTTCGACCTCGACGAGGAACTGGCGAATGAAAGTTCGGAGGACGGTATCGGCTCTCTCCTGTCAGGTTGTCGATCAGCCCCACCCAGACGACGTTCACAGTGGCGGCAGACCCTACCTACAGTATGAGTTCGTAACCCTCCTCGGGAAAACGTTTTCTCCTGACGATACGTTTTCCCAGGCTCTGAGAGGCCATCGCCGTAAGGCGATGGCTGCTCCTTTTCTTCTCCAACTGCTAGTTCCGCTCGGAAGGTGAGCCAGTATCCAATTCCTCCCCCATTCCCTCTCTCCTTACGGCTACGAGGGAAAGGAGGGATCCTACAGAGATTTCTCTGTAAGATCCCACGTTAGGGGCTGCGCTACCGGAGGGGGACCTTCGGGTCCTACCTGAACGTTAAGCCCCGGTCGTTGAGGAGGGATCCTGCCCCTTTTCTCGATTTCTACGGGAATCAAGAGGACCACCAGCCGTATCGTTTTGACGAATTCGGTGGGGGGTTTCGCAGAGTGCTTAGAATCTACGGAATTTCTAGGGCGCACTCAGAGTGTTCGAGTTTCTTTACGATCTCCAAACACTTAGGCGAGACCACGGTCCAAAGTGGAGCGAGAATCCCCGATAATTGTTACACGATAATCGGGAACCTCGCTTATGCTCGAATTCCTGTAATTTCTAGCATTTGGAAGAAGACTGCTGCTGAAAGAAGAGTATCTCACAGTAGGCGATTAACTGGAATAGAGGAGAACGGACGGGAACTTCCAGTTTGGCTTGAACTATCGTCTTCGGTATTCTGTTCACCATTGAAGCTTTCCTTTGGGAAAGACTTCTCCTTCACTCTCTTGACTAGAGAACGAAGGCGGTCGATCTCCAATCCTTATTCTCATTCCTCGAGAGGAAAAGAATTTAGGATGGTGGTCGTGTTACAGAACCTACAAATATACTACGTATATACCCTCGCAACATTGATTCTTTTAACAGTTGAATTGTCCGGGGGGTAGGCGCATACCGTAGTTAACTCTACGGTTTGTGACCGAGACGAATTGTATCTTAATTGAACTGCAACTCGGGGTTGCCTGCAACCTCCCAGCAATTATCAGTTTCGATTTTAGATACTTGGTATTGTCATGACAACACCAAATTAGCTTTTGTATTTACCGAAATCCGTTTTGTTTAAATATAATTGCTCGAGCGTATTCTTTATGCTCGATGGTTCTAAGCCGAAACACATTCCTTCGTGGAATAATGGATTACCTGGCAACTCAGGATGACGAGTCACCGAGAGCTACTGCGTATTGAACTGCCTGATAGCAGCTCAGTATCAGCTAGGTCTCTGAGATGCACGGTCGGTTACTTCTCTCTCTCCCCTGGTTTGATTGACTACCGAACCGTATCTCTGCCCAACAATCATGGACTTAGGTCTCTGATTAACGGGGATTCTCGCAATAATGAAGGACCATCTACTGCTGTGACACTCGATTTCATCGCCTTCGACATTGCGAGAATTTTCAACAGAGATACTCTTGGACTCTCTCATCTTTCTGTTTACCGCACGGTAACAGAAGTCTGTACTAGTCTTCCGCTGCATCGCACCGCAATAATGCGAATGATTTTTGCAGACATCTGAGTTTGTCTTCAAAATATCTCTATTCGTAGGTGTGCAATTATTCATTGCTCGCCCCGAATTAACAGATATGTCAGAAGACATCGCCTACTCTCCGACCTGACAGCTCTACTCCAAATGTTCAGCCCATGAGAAGCAGTTCTTCTTAGGCAGTTTCCCTGTCTTCATTACTGAAAAGCGCTCCGCTTTTATTGCAACTACGATCCTCACCGGACAGCAATGAATAGCGGTTAGCGTTCTCAGTCTTTGTAGCACAGGTTCAGAATCTTGAGAATCCTTCTCTCGGTTCAGCTGTGAAGACGTAGGTTGCTTATTCTGTACACCTTCGTCTTCAACGACACATAGTGTTTGTTTCTCCTTAGCTGAGAATCAACTATACTATGAGATATCTTGCCATCAGGGACCTCGTCTCTAGAAGGCATTGACTTTCGCCTGTTGGGCACATGCCTTAAGAGAATCATCACCTTGCCTTCTGGCATCGGTGACGAACAAATTATTTGTTTAGTCTCTTGGCATAACCCTTTTAAGGCGAAGGTCACGTGACTTGCTCGGGTGCTTGGACAACTTGCCTCCTACCGAACGCAGTCAGTCGGCAGCTGTCAGAGCGCCCAAGTCAGTTACGAACTTCGCTGTGGACTTAGTTCGGTTGTTCCATAACAGTCTTTTTCTTCGTCCTAACGGCTTGTCACAGTACCCATACCATCGCACACCCACCATTGAGTGTCGGTGTCCTATCCACTACCGAGAAAAGAACTTCACTGCATGGGGATAGGAGAATGGTGAGCAACTTCGCTGCAGACGAATAGACCAGTATGGGTACAGGACATCACCGAAGTCGAGAAGAGGGATAGGTCATACGACCATTCCCTTCTTTTCCTCTGAGGTAATTGCATGACTTTTCCTGCGAAGTCAAGCATCCATGGGATGATTCGTGACGCTCGATTTCGTACCGACTTCGTAGCGAAGACTCAGAACCCTTCGGTTCCTGACGATCGGTTTAGAGTCCTTCACAATCCCTCCCTAATGGACTTCACCGCCTTCGATGCGAAGGAGATGCTGCTTTGTCCTGTGAAAGCGCGACCGGCGCTTTCTGAAGAAACTCGACATCCCAGGCTGAGTGTTGAAGACTCTTTCGTCAGCACCAAGAGACCTAGAAGTACACCTCCCTCGAGTTACACAAGAACTTCTCCGTGGCGCAGGTACTGAAGGCAGGGGTCTGGTACAACCAGACCACTGGCACCTCCTACCTTTTGGATATTGCCCACAGGTCCTTGGATCGTTTTAACCTGGGACCCGTGGTGGCCTGCTTCAACACGTTGTTGTAGCTAACCCGCAGAACCCGCTAAGCAGGCTGTAAACAGCATCGTAGTCCTGGTGTGACTGTAAGAATAGATAAGTGAATGAGAAAGTGACTGGCTTCTCTTCCTATCTTTTTCTCCCCCTCTACCTGTGGGTAGAGGGATACGGTCATCACCTTGCTGGATAAGGACGAGATGCCGGTGAGCTACTCGACAGAGCCCCATCCTATCCCTTTCACTAGGGATGGGAGCGAATATCCACCACTTCCTCCTACAAGGGGGGGGAAGTGGATGCCAACAAGAGACAAACCATAACTTTATGTTGCCTCTTGCAAATAGGAACTTGTTCTTGTTTGCTGGTACGAAGAGATACGCTTGCCTCTCTCTTAGTACTTGTCCAGAGGTCTGACCATTGATCCTGCGGTGCACACCCCGATCAATCGGACAGAGGCTTGGATCCCTCCCCTCGCTCTTACGACCAGGGAGGCATTCCAAGGTTGGGCGAACACCAGTCTGTTCACAAAAGACTCAGATTCCTCCCACCAAGAAAGGGGTTGAGTCTTCCTATTGTAAAAGGACCGAAGGTTTGTATGCCGTGTCGGAACAAATGACATTTGTCCGCAAAAATTGCATTTTTCCTAACTATACAAACCTGAGGTCCTTTTACACATAGTCCCACCTCATGCCACCCCTCACTCTGCAGTTTTTGCTTGGCCAAAAGCAAAAGTGATTTGTTTACCTCCCAGTCGCGCGCGCGCGCCTGTCGGACAAGCAGTTAACTACCGAACCCCTTGTTCGAAAGCTTACGACCTATCCAGCTGCCGCTGGTACCTTCCTATTGTAAAAGGACCTCAGGTTTGTATAGTTAGGAAAAATGCAATTTTGGACAAATTGTCATATCGATCGCTAAATTTGCACTCTTTTTAACTCGATATTTTCGGAAGAGCGGCAGACAG
>NC_061089.1:30720866-30731338 GCF_015104395.2 Macrobrachium nipponense
TAGACCTAACAACCGTCATGCATCATTCACTGCACTTTCATACTCACATTCATCTCTCACTTTTGTATAAGATTGAAATGATACTCATGAAATGCACAGCTTCTATATTTCAGCATAGGAGTACTAGAGGGTTATGTTATGTACAGTATGTATATCACAACAGTTGTCAGAATATGGAAGAAAAGAGAAATTCAGGAGCAGACTATTAACTGACAAAGAAAAATACAAAACTATAAATTAAAATGAATTTTTAAAGTTGAATATGAAAATTTTAAATATTTTTGTAACATCCACAGAACTTGGTTTTTTCACATTATATTATCACACATCCAAACCATCTCAGTATTTGAGAACTCAGTCCATTTTCCACTCTCAACACTAACTTTCCAACACAAATTCTTCATTGGCAACAAAATCTTATTAATGCACATGAACCACAAATCTTAGAATTTTGTAGATACATACTGTGTTTGCTGACATATTAAAAGCACTTTTTACATTTTTTAAATCTATAAAAAACCTGCCTTGCGTCCAATGCAGCTGTATTACAGATGGGAGACAGAGTGCCGTAGGCTAGGCTAGGCAAGACCTAGCTTACAGCCAGCATACTGAGTAGGCATACAAATTGTGTTACTGGAATTAAGTATGTAATGATATGTAAATATTGAAAACAAGCCACTAATTGTCAGCCATTTGCAATGAGTAGATGTAAACAAATTTATTGCACTGGCCTGATGGCCTGTTGCAGTAACATATGAACAGTGTTTATTTATGGTAAATTTTGTTTAGTTTCCTTTCAAAGGGGAGTGTAAAGTTACATATGATTTCATACTTCATTCCAGTAACATAGTCTCTCAATATTGTATTTCATGCACAGAATCATAAATTTTTTCTTACAAAATCACTTAAAAATATCTTTCAATAAATGTATAAAAAACATCTAAAATGGCTGACAATTAGTGACTTGTTTTCAGTATTTGAATATAAATAATAAAATACTGAAAACAAAGTGAGTGTAAATTTACATATGATTGCATACTTTATTCCAGTAACACAATTTACTGTTGTAATAATTAGGTTTGTTTTTCAATGCTTTATTTATAGCAAAGTATCCTTGTAAAATAGGGGTCCACCTATACGTGCATCTTCATATGTACACCAGCAAATACGGTACTTTATATTAAAAATCTAATTTCCTTTCTTTGCAAGTGTCCTCGCTGATGCTTCATAGTGTAGTAAGGTCTTATGTGGGCCCTTTTGCCTTTTTTCTGTTTACTTTTGTGGTATACATGGTCCCCCCACTACTTTTGTGGTATACATAGTCCCCCTGTATTTGTGGGGGATGCGTACCAGATCCCCCCTCCATAAATAGTTACAACCCGCGAATATTTTGTTAGTTAAAACTCAAGAAAAAACCAATAAAAATTTTTATACCTGGGTTTTTTAGTAGTTTTATCACCAAAAGTGCATTTCATGATGAAATTAAAAAATACAAAAAAAACAGGAATTTGTGGATATTTCTCATAGAAAAATACCGCGAATAGCTGAATTTTCCGCGAATAATGCGGGTCAAATGTTCCCGAGAGCTCCGCGAATGAGTGAGTCCGCGAATCCAGAGAACGCAAATACGGGGTGTCCACTGTACATTAGTTTTATCAATAGTTTAGCAATCTCTTTACTTTTTTTTTTCCATGCAAAAAGTCCATTTCTTCAAGGCTTTTGCTACCCTATTTCAAACTGCCTTCTCAGTTGCAGCTTCATTGTCCAGTGCTGTGTTAAAATACAAGAAATGTTCTGTCTTCCAAGGCTTGTCCTTCAACCACAAGGTGGTTCTCCTTTACCCTTGTTTATTTATTTATTTATTTTTTTTTTTTTTTTTTTTTTTTTTTTTTTTTTTTTTTGCTTCTACATTTCATGTATTGAAACTGTCACTCGTTATTTTTCTCCCTGTTCTGAGTGTATGTGACATCATCTATCATACTCCATACATAATGTTTAATCCTCCCTCACATCTCTCTAACAGCATCAACATGGTCATTGTGTCAGTTATACTTTTACTTTTGCTCTTTTTCCAGTCATCACAAGCTGGGTTTGTCCATCTCTGTTTCTTCTCTTCCACTACAGTAGCCCTTCATATTTGAGAGATGGGAACCAGACCCCCAGCGAATAGCTAAAATCTGCGAATACTTGAAACCATTCTACAAAACACTTAGAATTGCCTATTTTGGTATTAAAACACAAAAAAATCTCTAAAAATGCTTATACCCGAGTATTTTGATAGTTTTATCCCAAAAAGCGCATGTAGTCACAAAAAAGGGATTTTGACGTAAGGAAAAATCTATTTCTGGGCGATTGGCTCGTGTCGCCAGCGAAATATCCTTTAATCTATTATTTCTAGGGTAAATGTACTAACACATACCAGAGAATAAATAAAATAAAGAAAAAGGTCAGTATAACTGACTCGCTCACCCTCCAAGAGGGTGTCGGTATGAACACTAGGCGAGTGAGACCACTACCACGAGCCAAATGCCAATAGAAATCTCCCACTACAAAAACCCTCCAAGAGGAGAGCCGACCCACAGAGTGAGCAGCTCGTACTACTACTACTCCATCCCATGCTGCCGACTGCTGCGCCTCTGGTGGCCATCCTGAAGTTAGCAGACAATCTTGGGCGAAGGGATGGGTAGGGTGGGATTTCGCTGGCGACACGAGCCAATCGCCCAGAAATAGATTTTTCCTTACGTCAAAATCCCTTTTCTGGGCTCAGCTCGTGTCGCTGCGCGAAATCGTACCAGAGAAATAGCACAAGATTGTAAACAAAAGTAATAAAACAAATCAGAAAAGGTCTCAAATAAAAGAGAAAATAAATATAAAAAAGAATATAATTGCTAATAAGATACAAATACACAGTGATACAAATTAGAAAATATGCTTAAATTACACTTAATTCTAATCATGTTTCTTATCATAAGGTAATTTACATATGTAGCAGAGGTAAAATGGTTTACATGTAACAAAATGGTATCTGTGTAAAGGCATGTATCAAAAATATATAGCAATTAAAATAATCAAATGAACAAATTAATCAACAATGATAATATATAAAGGAATGTATATGACTTAATATACAAAACCCGTAACCATTATAAATAAGATGTATCCCCTAGCATAAAAATAAGGGGGTAACATCCATGAGATCAATATCTATAATCATCTGTGAGTGTCCCTAGCAAAAAAATAAGGGGGCACCCACTACATCATCATAAAAGCAGCTAAGACACAAGGTGAATGTAAATGAACACGGCAGGAATAGACGAACTGTTGGGTGAGGCAGGTAGAAAGGAGGACTGAATCTTCTACTACAAATTAACTAGAGTTCAGGGGAAACTATGTTACCCGCTGCTACTGCTGAAAATTTCAGAGCTTCCAAGGACTTAAGGTAATGAGGCGTTTGAACACTGTCGGCGATTTCCATCCGGTATACTTTTTCAACTCATCGAAGTTCATGTGTTGGAAATAATTAATTGAGGTGGCTACTGCCCTGACATCATGTGCTTTCGGGAAAGAGTCAGGATTGGCTTGCTTAATAAAGTACAGGATTTGTTTGTGCCTGATGCCTTTAATGGATAAAGTTCCACCTTTTTCCCTCTTAAACGAGGGGAGGGGGACCCGATGAAGATGAGGAGGTCCTGGACAGAAAGGCTCGTAAGGTTGTAACTGGGTAAAGAGATACATCTTGTGGAAGGGGTAGTACCTTCCAAGGTTCCCACCTCATCAAAGGATCTTCATTCTTTGCTAAAAAGCTACGTTCCGGAGAAAGTAGGACTTCCCCTGTAGGAAGGAATTGAATATGATCCGGATCTCTGGATAAAGCCGACAGTTCTGAAATTCTTGCTCCTGAAGCTAAGCTTAATAAAATAGGGTTTTTCTTAAGAGCATTATAAACGAGCATGTGTCATTATCGGTTTCTGAAGCCAGTTTTAGAACATCGTTTAAGAACCATGAAACTGACGTAGGCCTTACAGAAGGTCTAAGTCTAGCACATGCCTTAGGAATAGACGAGAAGTAGGAATCCGTCAAGTCTATGTTGAACCCAAATTGAAATATCTTTTTCAAGGCTGACTTGTTTGTCGTAATCGTGCTAGCTGCTAAACCTTTTTCAAATAAGGATCTGAAAAAGGATATAGCTGAATTAACTGTCATGATTCTAATATCTGATTCTCTCAGGAAGATTGCTAACTTTTTGACAGCAGCATCATACTGTCTCAAAGTTGAATCCCTTTTATCGGATTCCAAGAAGAGAATATTCTGAGGGTCAATATTCGCATCTCTTTTTGCCGCGAAACTTCATGAAGTCCATAAAGTTAGGGTTTTGAGAATCCCTGAGGAAGCGAACACAGTCTTCGTTTGTACTGACTGGGAGAGCCTGGGATTGGGGATCCGAAGAGGACGAAGGCCCAGCTCCAGAATTAGGGGATACCAATTGCTCTTCGGCCACCCAGTCTGGGGCTACTAGAGCCACTTGATCCCTTGAATGTTCGGAGTTTGTTTAAAACTTTCATGAGAAGATTCACTGGAGGAAAGACATAAATCTTCTTCCAGTTGTTCCAGTCTAGAGCCAGGGCGTCCGTGGCATAGGCCCAGAGGGTCCAGGTTGGGGGCTACATAACACGGCAGTTGTGATTCGCTTGAGATGCGAAGAGATCCACTTGTAGCCCTGGAACTCTTTAGAAGGATCCATTGGAACGAACTGTTGTCCAGTGACCATTCCGACTCTAGGGGCACTGATCGGGATATACGCGTCTGCTATGACGTTTCTCACTCCAGCTATGTGAGTGGAGGCGAGATGCCAACTGAACTTGTCTGCCAGGGAGAAGATGGCTACCATGACATGATTTAGATGACGTGACTTTGGAGCCTCCCTGTTTTATACAATGTACTACCACGTGCGCTGTCCAAGAACTAGCTTTATGTGGGAGTACTTTGGTGGGCGTAACCTTTTAGAGTCAAGAACACTGCCATTGCCTCCAGTACGTTTATATGGAACTGACTGAACTGAGGTGACCAAGTTCCTTGAACCTTTTGACCTGGGAATACCCTCCCCAACCGCTTAAGGACGCGTCTGTGTGGATGGTGATCCCTGGTGGAGGGAACTGAAGGGGTACTGACAAATTCTTGACTTTCGCCCACGGCCGAAGTCGATTCTTTAGAATCAGAGGGGACTGAGGATAGTTTGTCCCTGGACCTGACATTTGCTCATGAGCGCCAGATTCTGGTTAGGTCTTTCCAGTTTGGCTTTCATTAGACGTTTCGTCACTGATGCAAACTGGAGAGAACCCAGGATCCTCTCCTGAGCCCTCCTTGACGCCAGTTTGTGACTTAGAAATTGCTTGACTGACTTCGCTATTTCTTTCCTTTTGGTTGATGGAATCGACAGAGTATGGGAGGATAGATTCCATTGAATGCCAGGCCACTGAAAAGTTTGACTCTGGAGTGAGTCTTGACTTGGTCCTGTTTATCTTGAACCCTAGATATTCCAGGAACTGAAATCACTTTCAGTGTAGCTCTGTTGCATTCCTCGACTGTTGAAGCCCAGATCAACCAATCGTCGAGATACGCTACTACCATAATCCCTTGTGACCTGAGTTGTTGCACTACCCACTTCCGCTAGTTTCGTGAACACCCTGGGTGCCACGTTGAGTCCGAAGGGAACTACCTTGAAGGAGAATGCCTGGTCTCCTATCTTGAAACCCAGATATGGACGGAAGTGTCTTGCAATAGGGTATATTGGATAGTAGGCGTCTGTAAGATCGATAGAGTGGTGACGGCCCCCACGGGGAAGTAAGGTCCGCACCTGCGAGATCGTGAGCATCTTGAACTTGTCGCAGCGGATGGCTAAGTTTAAGCGGGACAAGTCTAAGATTACCCTTCTTTTTTGTGAGCCTTTCTTTGGCACGCTGAACAAGCGACCTTGAAATTTTAATCTCTTGACTCTCGCTATAGCTCCTTTCTGAAGGAGGTCCTCTGCGTACTCTGTCAATTCCTTGGAAGGAAGTTGACGGAAAGGTCTGGATGGAGGTGGGTTCGTCAACCAGCTCCAACCCAGGCCTTTTGACACTATGCTCTGAGCCCATTCGCTGAAGTTCCACCGGTCGGAAAAGTGAAACAGCCTCCCTCCTACCTGAAGTTCTTCATTGGTTCTGGTACCGCCTCGACCTCCTCTGAAGTGCTTTCCCATATTAAAGGGGCCTCCCGACCCTCTCCCACAACGAAAGGAACGCTTACCTCTGCCTCCCTTCCCGAGCGGTCATACTTCTGTGAAGCTTGACTCTCGAAGGCTTGATTGTAAGCTGGAGAGATGGCGTAAGAGGTGGAGGGCTGAGGCTGAGGGGATATCACTAAATTGGTTGTGATTGAGCCTTAGAAGTGGAAGGTTGGGCTGTTTGCACTAAGGGCACCGCTGGAACTTGCTGAGGAAAGCGTGCTGCTTTTTCTGTAGGAGGAAATGGAAAACGCCTAGGTTTCCTCTGTCCCTTACCTTTAGGTGTTAGGTCTTGCCTCCTCTTAGCCGTAAGGCCCCAACGGTCCTTAAGGCTCTGGTTCAGCCTCGTAGCCTCTGACTGGACTTCCTTCACCATAGCTTCTGGGAAGAGATCTGCTCCCCAGATGCTAGACGAGAGTAAACCTATTCGGCTCATGTCGAATGGTTGCCTCTTGTAGGACATGCTTCCTACAATTCGTTCTAGCAGTGGCAAACTCAAACATATCCGACTGTACCGTTTGAGTCAGGGCTTTGGTCATGAGTTTAAAAAGCGGTTCTGAGCCATAGGCTATGGTTGCTACCTCGGACATAGCCATAGAGTTAATTGACCTGGCTAATCGCGATTTCGCGTCAAATTCAGCCTGAATAAGGCTATCTGGGAGCCTGGGTAGCTTTTCACCAAACTGCTCCATAGCACAGTCAGGTTTGAGTTTGCCAGCTGAGAAGGTGTTCGGCAAGTCTTCCCACAATTCTCCGGCTGAGGGGAGCAACGGAGATGTGGGATCTGCTTCCTTCAATTGAGGCATGGGTTCCCCTTCTTGGGCTGCTGGATGGTAGACTCGCGATCTTTGTCAGGAACGGGAGCGGGGTACTCTCATCCATTGTGAAAATGGTAAAGGGGCTCTTAAAAGGTTGTATCTTGTATTAGAACAATCCATGTCCTCTAAAACACCTGAGCCATTCTCTCTGAGCCTGGTCTCGTGAATAGAGGACTGTCTCCTTTGGTACCCTATCATCCCGAACCATGGCTGAAGCTGTAAGCCTTGCGTAGCCTATGAACGGAGGCTGGAGGTCTTCCTCGGGTAGAACTCGAAGTCCTCTATCCTTCGAGTTCCAAATTCCGGTATAGAAATGAGACCGTCCTGGAAGGGGGCGTATGACGCTACTCTCCATGGATTGTTTCATCGAGAACGGAGGTAGCGAGTCATACGGAGGAAGCTGAGTTCCACTCGTATTGGAAAGTGGAGGAGAGGCTAGAGTTTGCTTCTCTCAGTAAACCGGAAGGCTATAAGGAGTCCTGGGTAAGTAATCATATCAGACAAACGAGAGATCATTTGTTCCATGCTACTCTTTAGGGACCCAACCAGGTCGCCCACCTGTTGCAACAGGCCAGCATTGGAGTCCAAGGCCGGAGCTGCTGCGGAGGTGGAGGGGTGGCTCTGAATCGGAACCAAGTAGCGGAACTGGTGACTCTGCCGGGGGGCGAGATCTCTCTCTGGAGGATTTACTCCTCGAGGACTTAGAGCCGGAGCTAGAAGCTTTAGACCTGCCTGCTCCGGGATTCCCAGCCGGAGACTTACGCGAGGAGGATGACGCCGAAGCCGTCTTCTTAGACGACGACGACGTCTTAGACAAGGATTTCACTGCTTGACCCTTGACCTTAGGTCTAACCGAAGCGTCAGGAGGAGTATACAATTCATCACCTGTAAAGCCTTGGAAGGATGGAGAGGTTGCAGGAGTAGAAGAAACAGTTACGCCCAAGGGTGACCCTTGGGTGTCCACCATACCTACCTCGACCAACAGGTCGTCTACACCTACCATAGGTTCCACATTAATATCTAAAGTCGCGACATCCGTGGAGATATCCTGGTCTTGGTCAGTTAATGAGGCAGCCAGCTGTTGTTGGATGAAGGCGATAGTCGGGGCGCCTCTACTGGGTCGACGTATCCTGTCGCCTTGCCTCCGGGGAGGATTAACAGCGCCAACCGCTTCTCTAAGATGTAAGGCATACCCTTGGCGGCGTTCTTCCCAAAACCGCCGACCCAGGCCCGCAGGGTTGCCAGTGCGGTATCCCTCAACTGCCGGCGCCTGGAAGAGAGGGCGTAGATTAGATTTAAGATCACTTAAAACTAAAACTTAAAGTATAACTTAAACTTAGATGCCTTAAGTTAAAGTGAATGATGAAAACTTAAGCACTAAAACAGAAGCAGAGCAGCTACGGAGATGGAATACTTACCCCTTCTAAAAGCTGGCTCACCAGATCGTACATATGGTACACGTCTCATGGTACCAGACCTGGATGTCCCCGTGCAGAGTCGCGCATGGAGCATGGGACGGCAAACTTCGTGTCCACATGGTCCTGAAGTGTGGCGGCGCATCCCGGATGCTCACAGTTGGTGGTCTGTAAGTGGGAAGACACATGAGTATCTTAAAGAACATCACTTACAGGCTAAAGGACAGAAGAACTTCCGTTGGCATGCCGGAGCTCGGAAAAAATTTGGGCATAACCCCCCCTGCTTCGCCTGAATAGGCTATAATCCCGGAGAGATCCGGGGTAAGACACGTAAGGGAGGGGGGGAAGGTTTAAGGTACTTAAGATAAACTTATAGTTAATCTAATAACCACTTAAACTAAAACTCAGACGAACCGGACCAAGTCCAGTGCGGTAGCGGAGTGTAGTAACTCGGCAATACGGTAAGGTTAGCAGGGGACCCACTGTATGTTCCGGTCCACTCTACTGGGTGGACTAACATCTTTCCGCTGGATGCCAGGACTCCGATCATGAAAGGAGCCCTAGTAAGGTGGGAAAGAGTGAGAAGACATACAGGCTCGAGCGAACACGGAGCGACAAGGAAGCAACGGATGGGGGGAAAGGCCAGTACCCCCCCCCCCCACCACATTACCACCCGGCCGGACGAGAAGCCGGAGAGGTCGAGTCCAGTCTGGGTCTGTCCCGTCTCCCTGGCCCCTCCGCCTGGGGGAGAGAGGGAAGCAGGCTCGGGTATGTGGAGCGAGCATGGGCAGACCGACCCACCCTCCCCCGACTCTATGGAAGAGCGGGAGGGGGGGGGAAGGTGACTGGGCAGGGCGTCTGCTGACTCGTGATCGCGTAGTGACCACGAGGCAGTAAGACCAAAAACAAAACAACTAAGCCTAGACAAACCAACTGATCAGAGAGATGCTATCGGGAAGCAACTGAACTGAAAAGCAGTAGCATAAAGGCCCACTGGGCCAAAACCAACTGATCAGAGAGATGCTTATAGGGAAGCAAACCGAACTGATGAGCGGTAGTATAGGCTCAATGAGCCAGGACCTAGGCTAAGCCAGACGCCTAACTAACCTAACCATACAAAATACATGGTACAAATTAAAAATAAAATTAAAAGAAAGAAAACAATATAGTAGGAGAAAAAATCCAGGAGTGTACGACTAACCCGAAGGAAAGTCTACCACTCAAAGCTAGTCAGAGGCCGATACTAAGAGCCGGGACTAGGGTCTGGAAAGAAGAAGCCTACATAAGGTAAAAGACATGCATGCATGACAAACCTGAGTAGACAGTACCCTAAGTAAAACGGATAATTAATATAGAGTGTACATAGATAAGGGGATGTTCTATGTATGGGAGACCAAGAACGAACCCACCAGGAGGGCAGAACCATGGCTGCCATGCTTCCGACCCAGAGTACGATTTATACCTAAAAAACGGCAAATACTGTCTCAGGGCCGGAAAAAACCAACTAACCATAAATACTGAGTACTTAACTTAGCTGCTGCGATAGCTGCACGCTCCATTATAGATAAATCCAACGAAAGGGCACAAAAAACACAGAGAGAAAAATAGCACGTGTGACTCGTGTGCGCTAACTGAAAAGGATGGCCACCAGAGGCGCAGCAGTCGGCAGCATGGGATGGAGTAGTAGTAGTACGAGCTGCTCACTCTGTGGGTCGGCTCTCTCTTGGAGGGTTTTTGTAGTGGGAGATTTCTATTGGCATTTGGCTCGTGGTAGTGGTCTCACTCGCCTAGTGTTCATACCGACACCCTGGGAGGTGAGCGAGTCAGTTATACTGACCTTTTTCTTTTATCTTTTATTTTATTTAATTCTCTGGTATGTGTTTAGTACATTTACCCTAGAAATAATAGATTAAAGGATATTTCGCGCAGCGACACGAGCTGATCCCAGAAATGATATGAAATAGAGTAATTTTTAAA
>NC_061089.1:30731838-30749343 GCF_015104395.2 Macrobrachium nipponense
TTTAAAAATTACTCTATTTCATATCATTTTTGTGACTACATGCGCTTTTTGGGATAAAACTATCAAAATACTCGGGTATAAGCATTTTTAGAGATTTTTTTGTGTTTTAATACCAAAATAGGCAATTCTAAGTGTTTTATAGAATGGTTTCAAGTATTCGCAGATTTTAGCTATTCGCTGGGGGTCTGGTTCCCATCCCCTTCAAATATGAAGGGCTACTGTAGCGGAAGAGAAGAAACAGAGATGGACAAACCCAGCTTGTGATGACTGGAAAAAGAGCAAAAGTAAAAGTATAACTGACACAATGACCATGTTGATGCTGTTAGAGAGATGTGAGGGAGGATTAAACATTATGTATGGAGTATGATAGATGATGTCACATACACTCAGAACAGGGAGAAAAATAACGAGTGACAGTTTCAATACATGAAATGTAGAAGCAAAAAAAAAATAAATAAATAAAAAAAAATAAATAAATAAATAAACAAGGGTAAAGGAGAACCACCTTGTGGTTGAAGGACAAGCCTTGGAAGACAGAACATTTCTTGTATTTTAACACCGCACTGGACAATGAAGCTGCAACTGAGAAGGCAGTGAGAAATAGGGTAGCAAAAGCCTTGAAGAAATGGACTTTTTGCATGGAAAAAAAAAGTAAAGAGATTGCTAAACTATTGATAAAACTAATGTACAGTGGACACCCCGTATTTGCGTTCTCTGGATTCGCGGACTCACTCATTCGCGGAGTTCTCTCGGGAACATTTACCCGCATTATTCGCGGAAAATTCAGCTATTCGCGGTATTTTTCTATGAGAAATATCCACAAATTCCTGTTTTTTTTGTATTTTTTAATTTCATCATGAAATGCACTTTTGGTGATAAAACTACTAAAAACCCAGGTATAAAAATTTTTATTGGTTTTTTCTTGAGTTTTAACTAACAAAATATTCGCGGGTTGTAACTATTTATGGAGGGGGGATCTGGTACGCATCCCCCACAAATACAGGGGGACTATGTATACCACAAAAGTAGTGGGGGGACCATGTATACCACAAAAGTAAACAGAAAAAAGGGCAAAAGGGCCCACATAAGACCTTACTACACTATGAAGCAAAGAAAGCAAATTAGATTTTTAATATAAAGTACCGTATTTGCTGGTGTACATATGAAGATGCACATATAGGTGGACCCCTATTTTACAAGGATACTTTGCTATAAATAAAGCATTGAAAAACAAACCTAATTATTACGACAGTAAATTGTGTTACTGGAATAAAGTATGCAATCATATGTAAATTTACACTCACTTTGTTTTCAGTATTTTATTATTTATATTCAAATACTGAAAACAAGTCACTAATTGTCAGCCATTTTAGATGTTTTTTATACATTTATTGAAAGATATTTTTAAGTGATTTTGTAAGAAAAAATTTATGATTCTGTGCATGAAATACAATATTGAGAGACTATGTTACTGGAATGAAGTATGAAATCATATGTAACTTTACACTCCCCTTTGAAAGGAAACTAAACAAAATTTACCATAATAACATGTTCATATGTTTACTGCAACAGGCCATCAGGCCAGTGCAATAAATTTGTTTACATCTACTCATTGCAAATGGCTGACAATTAGTGGCTTGTTTTCAATATTTACTATCATTACATACTTAATTCCTAGTAAATCACAATTTGTATGCCTACTCAGTATGCTGGCTGTAAGCTAGGTCTTGCCTAGCCTAGCCTACGGCACTCTGTCTCCCATCTGTAATACAGCTGCATTGGACGCAAGGCAGGTTTTTTATAGATTTAAAAATGTAAAAAGTGCTTCTAATACGTCAGCAAACACAGTAATGTATCTACAAATTCTAAGATTTGTGGTTCCATGTGCATTAATAAGAATTTTGTTGCCAATGAAGAATTTCTTTGTGTTGGAACAGTTAGTGGTTGAGAGTGGAAAATGGACTGAGTTCTCAAATACTGAGATGGTTTGGATGTGTGATTTAATATAATTGTGACAAAAAAACCAAGTTCTGTGGATGATGTTACAAAAAGACTTTAAAATTTTTCATATTCAACTTTAAAAAATTCATTTTAATTTATGAGTTTTTTTAGTTTTTTCTTTGTCAGTTAATAGTCTGCTCCTGAATTTCTCTTTTCTTCCATATTCTGACAACTGTTGTGATATACATACTGTACATAAATTTTCATAATCTTTTGTTTTTATTAGTTTTTCAATGCATTAGTTGAAGCAATTTAACAAGTCAACAACCCCCAAGGATTAATGACAATTTTAATATTGTATCAGCTGGCAGGACATAACCCTCTAGTACTCCTATGCTGAAATATAGAAGCTGTGCATTTCATGAGTATCATTTCAATCTTATACAAAAGTGAGAGATGAATGTGAGTATAGGAAGTGCAGTGAATGATGCATGACGTTGTTAGGTCTAATTTTTATATCTAATAATAGTAAATGTAAATATCTAACTTGAAATTATTCAATATGTACTACCACTTCTGTCTACTAGAATTTTTTTTTTAATTTGTTCCTACAACACAAAATCCTTGGAGTTAGTTGTCTAGGAAAACTGTTAAAAAAAACCTTGTAATACCACAATAGACCATTGACCTCTTGTTAAACAATGGATGGTAATCACTATCTAAGGCTTTTGCTAAAATAAGTGGGGACAAGGAGCAGTTATTTAAAAGAGTAGCACCATAAGAAAGTAGAAGTATGAAAACCAGAATGAAGAGCTAAAAAACCACAGACAACAGCTAAAGATGTAAGACAATTCCAGGTGGAAATCTCCCAAACAGTGCACTACACAGAATAAGAGTTGAGCAATCATATTTCACATCTAAGTAGTAGAGTAGAAATTTTACATAAAATGATAATGATGGTTCCACTGCCAGGTACCTTGAGAAAATTGCTAGAAAGTTTGAATCTAAATGGGGCATACCCTTTAAGACTGTATCAGTACATCTAAAATTAGGAAATCTGTCATATAAATAGTGTAGTGTCTAGCTTAATTTGCAACCAAATTTCTATATCTGGGAAATTTATGGTGGATACTCAGACGTGCAAAAATGATGGAAAAATCACAATTTTTGAAAGTAAATTGTATTTTTCCTAACTATACAAACCTGAGGTCCTTTACTTAAGGAATTACTTCTGGCTTAGCTGGAATTACAGCCATTAAATTCTTGAACAAGGTGGTTAGGCAGTAACTACCATGTGGCAGGCAGGTAGGCCAGCCTGCTCAGATGTCAACACTCCACTTTGCCTTTCGGCCCAGGTTCGATTGAGGGGTGCATGAGGTGGGCATATATGTAAAGGACCTCAGTTTATATAGTTAGGAAAAATACAATTTACTTTCAAAAATTGTGATTTGTTCCTACACGATATACAAACCCTCGGTCCTTTACAAAAGGAAGACTCACTGATTGGTGGGAGGAATATGGGTGAGCCTCTTGAACTGACTACATATAGTTCTACACACCTAGGCTACTCCTCCTGGTCGTAAGAGTGAGGAGGAGTGCCCTGCCTCTGATAACTTGACAACAGCTGCCAACTGATTGCGCTCAGTGTGAGCCAGCAACCAAACAAATCCCCCCGTATTCGCGGGTGGGATGCGTACCAGACCCCCCCCCCCCCGAATAGTTGAATCCGCGAATGTGTTGGAACCCCCCTCTAGAATGCTCATAAAACTCCTATCCTGAACATGCAAACACCAAAGTATCCCTAAAAAGACCATCCCTCATCAATATACATACAAAACCTATCCTATTGTGGTTCATATTAATCTTTGAAATATTATTAATACTGTTTTAAAGTAAATCTTACATTTTATGGTTATACATAAATACATACTATGTACGTACTGCATGACTTAGTTACGTATGTGAAAATAATTCAGTCCCCCCCATAAGTATTCAGTCATGCACGTTTTCTTTCATACTGTTACTATTTGAGATATCCATTTTCTTTTTACAAAGGAAGCATTGTATGGTGAAATTACAAATGCCAAATGTCTACTTGAAGTATTATCCTACATCAAATATACCATTGAATTGGTATTATTAATATCATTTTAAAGTCATCTTAAACATTTTACCATTAGAAATATATAAACAGCCAATAGCACGAAGAGAGGAGAGAGAGAGAGAGAGAGAGAGAGAGAGAGAGAGAGAGAGAGAGAGAGAGAGAGAGAGAGAATAACTCCTTATGGTTTCAATAGATTGAAATGAACGTCTGTAGGCAACTTTTTTTCCCCTCCCATAAATACATATATTTCTCTAGAGAAGAGAGAAGAGAGGACTGTGCAATTATGTTTGTCTGTCTATCAATTCTTTTGCTGAGAGCGAGAGAGATAAAAGGAAGAAATAGAAACACCAAATGTATGACAAGTATCTTGTGGAGAGAGAGAGAGAGAGAGAGAGAGAGAGAGAGAGAGAGAGAGAGAGAGAGAGAGAGAGAGAGAGAGAGTTGTCCTTACAGTATTTAAAAGAGAGAAATGGAATGATTATTGTATTTAAAATACTCAGATATGAATTTTGTACTTACAGTTATAGTATTATTGGAAAATATTAATGATAACTTATTACTACATGTCCATGAAAATGATCTCATCTCAGTAAAAGAGAGAGAGAGAGAGAGAGAGAGAGAGAGAGAGAGAGAGAGAGAGAGAGAGAGAGAGAGAGAGAGAGAGATTACATAAAACCATTAATTCATTGACCATTGTGTATGGCATTGTTACTTTCCCCAGCTCCCAGCGTCACTGGAGTTTATGAGGTAGGGAAATTGATAGAGAAAACGACAAGAGAAGAATTTTCATTTGAAATTAGTTATTGTATTATTACTACTTCTATTATTATTATTATTATTTTAAATAAAATAAACACGTGCATTTACCATAAAAATTCTCTCATCTCAGTAAGAAAGAGGAGTTATCCTTACAAGTGAAATGGAAAGGTAATTTTCATCTCTTTAAAATACTACCATTATGAATTTTGTAATTACAGTTTTATTATTATTATTATTATTAAATAACTGAAATTATCAATAAACATTTTACATACTAGTACCATAAAAATTCTTTTCATCTCAGTAAGAGAGAGAGAGAGAGAGAGAGTGTTTTATCTCTCTTTGTTTTCTCTCAAAAAATACTTATAACACTTTCCAGCGAAAGAGAGGGAGGGTAGTACCACTATGACACATTATTATTTTGTGTGGCAAAAGAGAGAGAGAGAGAGAGAGAGAGAGAGAGAGAGAGAGAGAGAGAGAGAGAGAGAGAGAGAGTTAGCCTTAATTAAAAGTGACATGGATAGATTAGTATTGTATTTCTTTAAAATACTATCACATAATATGAATCTTGTAATTACAGTTATTATCATTATTATTATTTATTATTATTATTATTATTATTATTATTATTATTATTATTATTATTATTATTATTGAAATAAATATTAAAAACATATAGTACAAGTACTATAAAAAAAAAAAATCGAGTCTCAGTAAATGAGAGAGAGAGAGAGAGAGAGAGAGAGAGAGAGAGAGAGAGAGAGAGAGAGAGAGAGAGAGAGAGAGGTGGGGGGGATTTCATGAGCACTTGATGGCAACAGCACAACAGCTCCTTCCCCCTCCTGTCACTTAACTTGATACGTATGACAGTTTTAGTACCTGGAGTTAGAGAAAGAAGACTGGGATTTCCTTCATTCTTCCATAATTTTTTAAATTTATAAGCTAAAATCTTACTAATTCACAACGGTATTTTCTTTAATTAATTGATATCATTGCTGTATAAATAAATATAAATATTTGAAAATAGTAAATCATTTATTTATCATACAAAAAAACATACATCTTTGTAAAAGAGAGAGAGAGAGAGAGAGAGAGAGAGAGAGAGAGAGAGGAGAGAGAGAGAGAGAGAGAGAGAGAGAGAGAGAGAGAGAGAGAGAATTATTATTTTTATGTGATATCATTTAAACTTATTAAACTTACTAATACAGTATTAATCAAAATTATATTTGAAAATTAGTAAAATCATTTTTGTATCATAAACAAAAATGTATTTAGTCATGAAAATAAACATCAAAATACACTAATTAGTGATTATTTTCGTCGGAAAATTCCACAAATGGGCAAGTCTGTCCGCGAATAATTTCTAGATAGGTTCCAAAGAAAAATCTGCGAATGTGTGAGTCCGCGAATCCGGAGAACGCGAATACGGGGGGACCACTGTAAAGCTAAATTGACCTATAAACAATGAAATACTACAACAATTTGGACCATTCAATACCTGATTCAATATGTACTACATAGTTCCTGTAAATAAAGTGTATTAGTGTGCATGATATACAAGAAATACTGTACGTACATACATATGTACAGTGGAGCCCCCGTATTCGCGTTCTCCGGATTCACGGACTCACACATTCGCGGATTTCTCTCGGGAATGTTTTCCCTGCATTATTCACGGAAAATTCGCGCATTCGCGGTATTTCTTTAAGAGAAATACAGGCGCCCGCGGTTAACGGCGCAATCACTCAACGGCGAATCGGTTTTTTTTTACGGCGGTCGTCAAAAATATTCATTAAAAAATAAGGCATTTTAAAGGTATCTTTACGGCACAAATTTCAGTTTAACAGCGCCGCTAGCGCCGTTGTCTAACGAGTTCATACATTTGTAGAAATGCCGTTCAGACCATAAAGGTTATGCAAATTATATTAACAAATTTTATGGAGAGTTATTACATAGGTACTATTAGGGTAAAATATATGCCTCTGATGCTGTTCTATGCCGAAAATATCGAGTTACATAAGTGCAAATTTAGCTATGGATGTGTCGATTCATAAATGTTCATGCTTTTGTTTAAAATGTGTATGAAAATGTATTACGTGAAAGGCATTTTTATTTCTAGCTTTTGACTTTGCTTCACGTTATCAAATCGATATTTTTTTCATGTTCTTTCTTGTAACCGCCTCGCCGCTCTTCGGAAATACGTTTAAAAAATGCAAATTAGCGATCGTGTGTCGATTTTATAAATGTTATGCTTTTATGTTTAAAAAAATGTATATGTTTTTTTACGATAAGGTATTTGTTTCTGTTTGCGAAAATATGATAAAAAGGCGCTTTTGAAACTCCCCTCAAATTAGCGACTACGATGTTCGTTGTTAAATGTATGCCGCCGTCTGCCGCTTTCTTCCCCAAAAAAAAAATATTTCGAGTTAGAAGCAAATTTAGCGATCGATGTGTCGATTTTATAAATGTTTATGCTTTTATGTTTAAAATGTGTATGAAAATGTATTACGAATAGTATTTGTATTTCTGTGCAGAAATATGATAAAAAAAAAGGCAGCTTTTGAAACTCCCCTTCAAATTATCGACTTACGATGTTTTTTTTCAAGTTCGTTCTTGTATGCCGCCGTCTGCCGCCTCTTCATGGAGTTAAAAAGAGAGCAAATTTAGCGATCGATGTGTCGATGTTTTTTTTATCTTTTCTGTTTAAAATGTATGAAAATGTATTTATGAATAGGGTATTTTTATTTCTGTGTAGAAAATATGATAAAAAGGCAGCTTTTGAAACTCCCCTTCAAGTTATCGCACGATGTTTTTTTAAAATCGTCTGTTGCCGCTGTCTGCCGCTGCTCCGCTCTTTTCCGAAAATATCGAGTTAAAAAGAGTGCAAATTTAGCGATCGAGTGTCGATTTTTCAAATGTTTATGCTTTTATGTTTAAAATGTCTATGAAAATATATTACGTAAAGGTATTTTCATTTTTTGTACAGAAATAAGAATACAAATTAAGGCAGCCTTTGTCAACTACGCTCCATGTTGTCAGGGGTGATGGTTTTTCATGTTCGTTCTTGTCCGCCATTCTGAAAAAATGCATTGTGTTTATTTGATTAATTATGCATCTTTTCCATAAATCCTTTAAAAATTTATACATTATTTCACTGTATCCAAGAATATTGTATGTATTCTCATATTATATTTGTATTTTATAATACTACGGCAAACTTAAGCCATATTCCGCGGAGCGGCCAATGTTGTGGTTTGAAATCAGCTGATGAATACGAGTTTGTTTCACCATAACGCAATTCTGAGCGAATGCTCTTTCTTCTAGTTAGCATAAACGAATATCTATATACTTGACTTATATGACAGTTATTTTTCCTTATACAGCGTGTTTTTTAGGTGGAAATATTTATTGAATATGTCTCGTTGTGAATGTGAACTACTATTTTTTTTCGTTAACAGATTAAGTTGGCGGCATGTTTTATTGCGTAAAAAATTACGTGATTCCGTTCGCAATAATCCTTTATATCATCGTAATACGAACTTTACGTTATTTATCTTATATCGGCGTGAAACCAACAGTAAAATGTGTTTCTTTCAAGCACAGTAGTTTTGATTAAAATGATTTTATCCCAATTTTATCTACAGAGTGTGTAGATGGCAGACGTTTACTGCAGTTTTATCCTTGTTGCCGATGTACGATAATAGTCATTAGCAGCTTGAACTGTTTTTCTCAGCTTCAGTTATAACTAGGTTTAAATTTAACGGTATATTTCCCGATTGATCTTAATCTATATTGATCTCTGATCTATAAAGCGAATAAAGTTATTACATTAAGATTATCTCAGTTTCTACTCTATACATCAACGCCTAATTTATAAACCAAATAGCGGACAATGTTTGCCACTGTAGTTACGAGATGATCGAAATACAAGGCCAAACAGATGTTTCCATCCAGTTTGGTTTGACCTTCACCAAAAAAAAAAAAAAAAGTAGTTTCCTCTGTTCGGTTTGCGTTCATAGGCTGTTACACGTTCACAGAAACCGAGTATATAACGTTTAAAAACCCTCCAACTTTCAACATCATTCTCTTTTGCTATTATTGAACTTTATGTTTAACTAGAAGATGGATTAAACTTAGGTCCATTGTAATTTGATCTCTCATAGAAAATCGGACTATCGTCAAGAAACTAATGATTTCGTAACCTGACAACACTACAGCTAAGCCTGTACACCTGTATAAACTTTATTATATCTGTTTACATAACTACCACGACCCCACATGTACTGTGAGCAGTAACTTCTATACAGGCGGGTTCCACGGGTCCCGACTGGACGGTTCCGGCTTACGACCGTTCCGAGGTTTACGACAGGCTTTTTTCTTAAATATTCAATGGAAAAATCCGTCAAACTGGGTTAACGACGCTTAGTTTCCGAGGTTCACGACGCTGACGCTTCCGACGCTAGCGTTTAACGACGGCTTTTTAAAAAACTCATGACTAGATAAAAAAACTCCTTTATAGTCTTTACACAGTATATTAATAAAAATAAGTTTGCTGGTTAGATATTACAAACCCAAAAATTTTTGAGGTTATGAGATTTTTCGGACACTTTTTTTATGTCGTTATTCTTTTTCCTATGTTTTTTCAGTGACGCCTCATATTGCGGGAACTAGTTTCCGTAGCGGAATGAATAACAGACTAGCTTTGCGCGGTTGCGCCAAAGTGTTTACCATAAACAAAGTCCAAAAGCACAAAATAACTGAGAAAAAATCATTGCTTGTTTCCAGCCAATGAATAACAAAAACGAAGTTTCTGGCTTAGACTTACAATGAAGAGAGAGAGAGAGAGAGAAGAGAGAGACGAGAGGAGAGAGAGAGAGGAGAGCGGAGAAGAGAGACGAAGAGAGAGCAGAGAGAGAAGAGGAGTCTTCGACCGCTCCCGAGTAAAGGACAGAGAAGTGTTTTTTTCGTTTCGTTTAAACGGCCCCCTCTGACTCATGCCAGTAAATGGTTTTGTTGATAACTAATAATATAAGCCCTATTTAAAGATAACGTTTACTTTAATTAGGCTATTATAGATAACGAAATAGTAATCAACTTGGTTATTGTAGCCCTCAAGATTTGGCAAAATCGAAGTATCCAAAGAAGAGAACAATTATCCAGTACAGTAATAATTTGATCAGAGAGAGGAGAGAGAGAGAGAGAGACGCCTTGGCAACAATGTGGTCACCGTCTTACTTCGGAGGATTGACGTAACATTTATTTTCTGAACAAGATAGGGACAGAGAATGTTTTGCGTTTCATTAAACGGACCTCCATGACTCATAGCTAGGAAAATGGTTCTTTTGTTGATAACTTAATATATAAGCACTATTTAAAGATGAGCGTTTACTTTAATCTTAGTCTATATTGATACGGTTAAATTAGTAATCCAGTGTTCTTGTTAGCCCTACGAATTGATTTTGCAAAATACCTCCATGGGGTTGTTGTACATCAAAACTTCAAGAATGAGTATGGTGGTCACCAGAAAGGATTCACAATAGTTTTTTACCTTCAAGAACCAGCAGTCTTTTTTATGAAAATAACTCCAGGTTTGTACATAAAAACTACAGGAAACAAACATTGTAGTGGAACCAAAGGATTACAACGTAAGGTTTTTATAACTTTTTATTAGTTTAAAACTAATTTTCCCAAGCGTTCCGTTCCGGCTTTACGACGATTTTCGGCTTAAGAACGCGTCTCAAGAACGGAACTAACCCCCGTCGTAACCCATGGGGAATGCCTGTTCAGTACTATAATGCATAAATACTTAAGTTTTACTTATTGCGCCGTTGTTGGGAATTACAGCCCCTTGTTGACTGGTTCAGAGTTTCGAAAGAAGGTGTGCGGCCGCCAGTAGGGCTTTAAAATCGCCCTCAGCGTCGAAAAAATCGCTTGGCCGTCAGGTGGCCATGAAACGGAATCCCCTTGCCGCTAACCGAGGGCCGCCTGTGATCCACAAATTCCTGGTTTTTGTTATTCAATTTTCAATTTCATAAAAAATGCACTTTACATTTGTGATAAAAACTATTAAAAAAACCAAGTATGAACATTTTAGAAGTGTTTTTCTTAAGTTTTTAACTAACAAAATAGGCTGCTTTTAGGGTTTTTCTTTTTTAAGGGGTTCCGAAAACATTCGCGGAATTCTAACTATTTCCGTGGGGGGGTCTGCTACGCATCCCCCGCCAGAATACGGGGGGACCACTGTATGTCAGTAAAATGTGGAAACTTTACCTTTCCAAGTGAGGCTATCTCCGTAAAGTGGCGGACAGAGGAGGAAGGACAAAACTGGCAGATTAGTAACGACTTAAACCTTTATCAAAACAACATAGAAAAAATGTCAGGAAAACATAAACTTAAACTTTATGAAACAAAACAAATTAACAACAAAACTGTAAAACACTTAACTTTAGTTTACAAGAAAACTTAAAATTTTATTTTTTTTCTTTTTTTTTCTTTTTTTTTAATTTTTACATTTTTTTTTTTTAACTTTTTTATACTTTACATGATTTTGCAAATTTCGAAATTTCTTTTTCACCACCGAAATGGAATTGCCTAGTCCGTTTACAGAATTTTTTCGAAAAACCACATCACCCAATGAGAAAGCCTTGAACTTCTGGGGTTGCCCGTCGATGTCCCCTCTCCTCTGTTCGTCCTTCGGCTTGGGGATAATCAAAATCGCCAGAAAATAGCGCTGGGCCTTTCTGGGCAGACTTGCCGTCTCGTGGTTATCGTATTGCCACGCGATTTCTTTGTCCTCAGAATCCATAGAAGAAGAAGCCTCTTCCATTTCATCATGGCACAATGGCTTCCTCTTGTTGAACAAAAATAGTCACGATCCCGTGGAAGGTGGGTAGCTGCTTTGAGGCTTCCTTCCTTTGCCTTAAGGAATGGTGACTATCGTCCAAAGGATTTTACGGCCCATATTCCTTAGTGATCACCCATTCAACCGCATGCCAGCTTTCATACTTTTTATTTTTTATCATCTACCATTTTTGTCTGCATGGAAAAGCATTCTCTTCTTTCCGTTTTGAAAAAACTATTCAGCAACTTTCTTGGGACCCATGACTATACTGTACGTAAATTAAGTTTATGTAGTATAACTAATTAAGTTCTCACACCAACACAATAAAGAAGTACAATGAAATCAACTAACACGAATTTAACATTTAACAAACAAAATCGTATATGTGAACGAACGAATTCCGCGTTGCATACAATTTAACGCTGGTGAGAAGCAATAATGGCAAGACGAAAGAAACGCCGCTAACGTTTACGATTGCATTGATGGGATCATGAGGTGGGGAGATGCTGACCAAATAAAGGAGAGCAGAGATCTTATCGGCGGTGACTAAGACAGCAGGAACCAATGGCAAGAGCGGGAAGATGGTGGAGAGTCTACTCAGTTGGCGGCACCCACGAGTTTCAAAATTGTTATCGGTGATCCGGGCGAATCGCGGACTTTACAGCAACAAAACTCCTTTCGTAGCCTTGAGCAAATTTTCGTATGTAGAGCCAAAAATAAAATTTGTCGTATTTGCTTTCGTTAATCCGAGTAGTTTTTCATAAGTTGACCCTTTCGATCTCAAGGTTAACCCCCCCAACTGTATCTCAGAGCCAGCCCAGTACTGGCTGAGGCAGGCAGGCTGGCCAGACGCCGTACACCGCTAGCTCTCCAACTAACTTGTCACCCTGATGTTTCGCCCAGGTTTAATCCATTCCATGAAGGAAATGTGTCTTGGCTAGAAACCATCGAGCGCAAAGAAAAATATGCTCGCACATTTTGCATTTTAACCGAAAATGGGAGGGAAGGGAAGAAAACCTCCTATAATCGGGTGAATGCAAACGCTGTGGTGTTGTTCGTAAACAAACAACCACCCTAGTATCTAAAAATCGAAACCGGTAACTCGTTGGGAGGCCTGCAACGGCAGTCCCGAGATCTTTAGGGTCAATTAAGAGAAGATACTATTCGTCTTGGCCACATACCCGAAGACGTTAAACTACCAGTTATGTGGCCTACTACTTACCTCGGTGGACAAATTCCAACGGAAATCACGAAGCATGTCATCAAGAGAAATATACGTAGTATAATTTATAGGCTCCTGTATACAAGCAACCTACAGCCTAAATTCTCTTCCATTCAAGGGAAGCAAGAATAAGGACTGGAAGCAGACCTCCTTCATTCGATAGTGAAGACGGAGCGAAGTGGGAAGTTTTCCCGAAGGAAGAATTAATTATTGGTGATAACAGGATATCCGAAGACCTAGTTCCAAAGCTGGAACTGGATGATCCGCCCAAAAAACAGTAGCAACTGGAGAGGCATTCAAAACTCTCGGTGCTAGCCAATCCTGAACTGATTGCACGTTATGTTTCGGTAAGATCCTAGGATTGAACCAGAAACATAGTCCTCTTCGTGGGCTCGAATTCCGTGGAGTAAACACCACCACCGAATTCCTCTTATTTCCTTGTTTCAATTATGGTATAACCAAGAAGTAAACGGGAAAAAAAAGAGGAGGATTGGGACTGACTGGTTACCGACTCCCAAGATAATTTCCTTCCTTCAGCAAGCAGTACTTCCTTCGAACCACTAGAAAATCTTTCCAGGAATTTAATTGGCTTAGCGAGACCTCCCGAGTTCGGTAATAACAATTACCGGGGAATGTCTGTTTCGACAGTTGTTTGGAAATTTAGGGCAGGAAACCAAAACAACTCTTGAGACGCCAGAAAATTCCAAGGGAATTTGGAGCATTCGGCGGGAGATCCCTATTATTTCGTAGTAACAAATTATCAGGAATTCTCGTCTCGCCCACTCTGGTATCGTGGTCCTCGCCCACTCTGGATATGGTCTCTCGCCCCCAAGTGTTTGCAGATCGTAGGAAAACAAAAACACTCGTAGGAAGTGGGCTTAGAAATTACCAAACAAGAATTTTAAGCACTCTTTGCGAAAACCCCGAAATTTCGTCAGACTATCACCGGGTGGTGGTCCTCCCTGTTTTCTTGGTAGAAATCAACGTAAGAATGGGCAATCGATCCTTCTTCAACAACGTGGACTTAAGTCACCGTTATGGAACCCCGAAGGTCCCTCCAGAGAAAAATGCAGTCCCCGATGCAGAATCCCATAACGTAGAGCACCCTCTGCAGGATCCCTACCCATTCACATCACCCCTCCCGGCCGGGTAGCCATAGGAAGAGGGGGTAATGGGGGAGGAAGACGGATTTCTTTCGCTCACCCTCCCTGTCAGCGGAACTAGCAGCTGGAGAAGACGAGTCAACGTGCAGACCGATGGATTGATCCGAGTCTAAGGGAAAACAGTTACCATCTGGAGAAAAACGTTTCCACGGAGGAGGTTATGAAACTCATACTGTAGGTGAAAATGTCCTTGCCACCACCGTGACTGTAGTCTGGGTAGGGCCTGAAGCCTGCACGCCTGTCAGTAGGAGAGACAGTATACCGTTCCTCCGATAGTGTTCCCCCCAAGTCCCTCGTCGAGGGCCGAAACCTCCTCCAAAAGGACCGAAGGGGGAGCCCACACCGATCCCGGTCTGAGCATTACATGAACAGCTGAGTCTAGAAAAGTAATCAGCGCTCCTAGCCAGCAACCCCCCCATCCTTATTATCTCCTCCAAACCACTTGAGCGTGTGATCTGTTCGGTCCACCCAAAGACCGAACCAGGTTCATAGGCTTCTCTGGCCAGACCGTGAAGGAAGCACCCGCTCCTCACAGTCCACTCATTGTTCGCCCTCGTTCCTCCCCGTGTTAGCCCAAGGAGGTTGAAGGGGACAGGTGAGGGAGACGTTGCACCTTCCTACCCTGCCCTGCCAGCAGAACCAAGAGAACCAGGGGGGTAGCTGGGGGGGACGGCAGGGTGATCACCAACCGGCGGTGGTGAACGAGCTGCAGGGTCTTGTTAATCAGTGGTCGCCTTGGCAGAAACACTGGGACCCAAGGACAATAGCGTCAGTTGTCGTGGTGCCAGGAGAGCTGCTGACCCTAGCACTTCCATACCCTTCCTACCAGCAGAGCCAGTTAGGCTGGGGACACCTGCAGAGGCGATCGCCAACCCACGGCAGCGATCAAACCTGCAGGCTCTGGTACCAGCAGCCTCCCCGGCTGGGAAGAGCCTGGTACTGAAGGACGGTAGCATCGGTCCTTGTTGGCGGTTACGAGGGAGTCTGCTAACCAGCCATACAAGGATGGTCCGGGTTCCCCCCCGATGGCGGGAGCAACCGGGGTTTGGGTGACTGGTAGCATCCACTAACTCAGTGAGAGCGAGCATACATCCTCATGACGCGCCACAGTCCCAAAGAACTCAGTCCGGAAGCTTTCCTTGCCTGGAGACCGGGGGGACCTCTTCACCCAGCCTCGCCAACATGAATTGGTCTGGCGCGGGAATGTCAACGTCCAAACCCTGGGGTAACCGGACAATCTGCAGCGGCGAGCAATTGCTGACTGGCGAGAGTCACCAGAGCGACCTCTTGCCATCCTTACGCTCCGTGCCTGGGTCCTGACGGTGAATGGTAACTCAGCTGTCTGGCCCCCTTGGCTGCACGAGGTCCAGCCGTAGGGTGACCGTTACACTCGGTGACGGCTCGCAAGCAAGGTGACTGATGGCGGTTCCCAGTCCTGTGAGGTGGAACCTCTTGGAGCCGGGAGCGGAGGTTACCAGTGGTAGGCTGGTCTTTTATCTGGTTATTACTGCCAATTAGTTTTTACCCCCCATAGCACCCGACCCACTGTTTCACCAAGCTCCTCCAGGTATTGAACTTTTATTAATTGATAATTTTCAACACTATTTATAATTGGGACATGTTAAGGGAACCTTAGCACAACAAGTGTGTTTCAGATGAGAAGCCCTTTATTAACTAATCTGTTGCAATGATAACAAAGACCACCAAGTCCGCCCTTGTCTTCTTCTTCCCCATGTAGGAAGGAGAGACGGCCCCTTCCCCTTTCCCGGAGGAATCGGGAGGACCAACCGACACGACCCCACTGTCTCACCGGAGAGCGAGACAGACCCTTAGAAGTCCTTGCTGTGAGACATTCTTAGGGGGGGTGAGGGCTCACCTTCCTTCTTCCTCAGCTTAAGGGTTGGGGGGCCGTTGGGAAGTTCGAAGGGGAAGGGGAAGAGGCTGGGCAGGAGGGACTGACGATTGAAGATGAAGAAGACGAAGACGACACCATTCCTCGTTCTTCTCCGCCAAACCTCCTTCCATCATGACGGCAGAAGGTTCTCCCATCCAGATGGGGCTGTGGCGGATGCCTGGAAGCAGCAGGCCCCAGCGGCGACCTGTGGGGAAGGAGGACCTGATGGGAGGGACAAGCAGTGGAGAGGACATTTCTTTCCCCGAGGGGGGTTTACGAAACTCTCTTATAGCAGGCAAAGTGGGTCCTACCACCACCGAGACCTGGTCCGGTCGTGCGAACAGTGACCGTCGTCTGGGTGGGGTCTGATGGCTACCTGCACCTGACTGGGAGACAAGGGGGGGGGGGGCCGATACCGTCCTTCCCAACTCCTCCCCAAGTCCTAGTTGAGGCCACAAAACCTCTCAAGAGGACTGGATGGGCAGCCTCCACCCGGTCTTCGCTTGCTTTGGACGGTCCCAGACTGGGACCGTCCACGTCAAACCCGGAGGAACCGAGCAAATCACCGCGAAAGCGATCACCTGCAAGGCCACGAGGAACAAATGAAGCGACTCTCTCCTTTCCTTCATCCCTGTGCCCGAGGTCATTCACGGTTGAGCGTGGACTTCAGCCATCAAACAATCCCGGATGCCGCCGGAATCTGAAGATTACGTGGCCCCGGGGTCGGGGACCTCCCCCCCCGCAAACAAGTGCCTGACACAAGAACGAGTTTTTAAGGGGCAGAACTTCTAAGACTAACAGCAGAAGTGCGCATAACCCCGAAGTTCTCTTTGCGGCTTTCTATACGGTAATACTTACCGACCACAAACTAGACCCTGGGGGACAATGTGACGGTTCCCCGTTCCCGGAAGGAACGGGAGAAGCCGGCGGAAGACCCAACTGCCCTGCCTCCTTAGTTGAGGAGACAGACCCTTTAAAAAAAGTCCTTCCCCGTTGAACGAGACTTCTTAGGGGGTGGAGACAAACCTTCTCCTTACGGCAAAGAGGCCTTAAGATGTCGGAAGGGGTGGAGACTGATGAAAACATGATCTTCCGAAGAGGAGGATAGAACGACACTTTGACGAGGTCGTCTTGCCTTTACCCTTTGATTTCCTTCCAACAAATTCTGTGAGACTTCTACACCATCAGGAATAGTTAAACATCACAGGGCAGTGGGGCGTAAAGCGTTCGTCCAAGTGACCCAACGATCCAGGGTCAGTGATGTGGTAAATGAATACTGATTACCAGCAGGGGATCAGTAAAAACACTCCAAGGATCAGGTATCCAACAACATGCCGAACGAGTCACAGGTACAAAATTCCCAAGGTTGGGATACCCAATACGAAGAGCTATCCAGCCCAATGCTGGCTGTAAGAAACCACAATCACCTACTTTAGGTTCTGTAAAATAAAAGAAAAGGAATTCTTTTTATTCTCTCTTATAAAAATTAATATTAATAAGTACTTGCCTGTATAATTTATCTAGCCCTAAATCCCAAAAACTCGTATCCAAAAAGTTTACCACATTGGCAACCCTGTTACC